>NC_090657.1:213662682-213962682 GCF_040937935.1 Hyperolius riggenbachi | reverse complement strand
CTTTACCATAGGAAATGTAAAAAGAATTTTCCACTATAGTGATTTGATTTTCCGTAAATCAGAAATCACTTTTTGGAGCGATTTTACCTGCGTTTAATGTTAAATGTAAAATGCAAAATCGCAATCGCATAAAAAAATTGATGAAAAATCACAATCGCTTGCATTTGTGATTTTTTTTTTTTGCTATTGCTAGTGGCATAGGGCCCTAAATGCGTGCCAATGCTACATATTGCAAGCAGTGATTTATACAGGCACAGATGTCCTGGCACCCTAGACTCCGCCCTCCATGAACCTACAACCCCCCCCCCCCCCAACTGCACCGCAAGTGTCCTAGCTGTCCCCTTGCCTGTCATAGGTGGCTACAGGTGCCCCTTAGCATTAGGTAGCCAGAGATACCCTCAGGGCCCTTTCACACTGCGGCGGTGTGATGCAGCAAATTGCAGCACTGCTACCGCAGCCTAATGAAAGTCTATGGTGGAGTTCACACTCCCCGTGTTGCGGTGCGCTGCGAGGGAAGTGCCCAATCTAATGCGCTTCCAAACTTACGTTACCGTGCGGCTCCTGTGGCGGCTTGCGGTGATCTGAGTCTGACCGGAAGTCATGTAAGTCTATGGCGACGCATGTATTTTTAAAAATGATGGCGCCGGTGCAGTGCGCATGCGCGGAAGCATATTTTTACAATAAACAATTTAAACAACAAATTTAATATTTCCAAAAACAGGAAGTGACCACAAGCATGCGGCACTTCCTGCTTGACCGGATGCCAGAAGGGGAATGCCATGTAATAACAAGGTATTCCCTAAAGGCCTGGTTTTGGCGGTGCAGCAGGTGCACCGTACTGCACCGCTGATGCCAGTTTGTAGTGTGAAACCAGCCTCAGAATTACAGTGGAGGAAATAATTATTTGACCCCTCACTGATTTTGTAAGTTTGTCCAATGACAAAGAAATGAAAAGTCTCAGAACAGTATCATTTCAATGGTAGGTTTATTTTAACAGTGGCAGATAGCACATCAAAAGGAAAATCGAAAAAATAACCTTAAATAAAAGATAGCAACTGATTTGCATTTCATTGAGTGAAATAAGTTTTTGAACCCTCTAACAATAAAAGACTTAATACTTAGTGGAAAAACCCTTGTTTGCAAGCACAGAGGTCAAACGTTTCTTGTAATTGATGGCCAAGTTTGCACACATTTTAGGAGGAATGTTGGTCCACTTCTCTTTGCAGATCATCTCTAAATCCCTAAGGTTTCGAGGCTGTCTCTGTGCAACTCTGAGCTTGAGCTCCCTCCATAGGTTTTCTATTGGATTAAGGTCTGGAGACTGACTAGGCCACTCCATGACCTTAATGTGCCTCTTCTTGAGCCACTCCTTTGTTGCCTTTGCTTTATGTTTTGGGCCATTGTCGTGCTGGAACACCCATCCACGACCCATTTTCAATTTCCTGGCAGAGGGAAGGAGGTTGTCGTTCAGGATTTCACGATACATGGCTCCGTCCATTTTCCCGTTAATGCGATTAAGTTGTCCTGTGCCCTTAGCAGAAAAACACCCCCAAAGCAAAATGTTTCCACCCACATGCTTGACGGTGGGGACGGTGTTTTGGGGGTCATAGGCAGCATTTTTCTTCCTCCAAACACAGCGAGTTGAGTTAATGCCAAAGAGCTCTATTTTGGTCTCATCAGACCACAGCACCTTCTCCCAGTCACTCACAGAATCATTTAGGTGTTCATTGGCAAACTTCAGACGGGCCTGCACATGTGCCTTCTTGAGCAGGGGTCCTTGCGAGCCCTGCAGGATTTTAATCCATTGCGGTGTAATGTGTTTCCAATAGTTTTCTTGGTGACTGTGGTCTCTGCTAATTTGAGGTCATTCACTAACTCCTCCCGTGTAGTTCTAGGATGCTTTTTCACCTTTCTCAGAACCATTGACACCCCACGAGGTGAGATCTTGCGTGGAGCCCCAGAGCGAGGTCGATTGATGGTCATTTTGTGCTCCTTCCATTTTCGAACAATCGCACCAACAGTTGTCGCCTTCTCTCCCAGCTTCTTGCTAATGGTTTTGTAGCCCATTCCAGCCTTGTGCAGGTCTACAATTTTGTCTCTGACATCCTTGGACAACTCTTTGGTCTTTCCCATGTTGGAGAGTTTGGAGTCTGCTTGATTGATTGATTCTGTGGACAGGTGTCTTTTATACAGGTGACTAGTTAAGACAGGTGTCCTTAATGAGGGTGACTAATTGAGTAGAAGTGTCTAACCACTCTGTGGGAGCCAGAACTCTTAATGGTTGGTAGGGGTTCAAAAACTTATTTCACTCAATGAAATGCAAATCAGTTGCTATCTTTTATTTAAGGTTATTTTTTCGATTTTCCTTTTGATGTGCTATCTGCCACTGTTAAAATAAACCTACCATTGAAATGATACTGTTCTGAGACTTTTCATTTCTTTGTCATTGGACAAACTTACAAAATCAGTGAGGGGTCAAATAATTATTTCCTCCACTGTAAGTAGCTAGAGGTGCCCCTGACTGAAGGGAGATCTCATCAGTGGAATGCCGAGATCCAGGTGAGTAACCTCATTTACACTCTGCTCAGGACTAAGCATAGGGAGGGAGGAGGGAGGTGAGCTCCCTTTCCATCATCAGGCACCTCTAAGCACGTGCCTACTGTGCCTTATGGTACATCCGGCCCTGATTGCAAGGCATTCTCCTGTCACTGGGCAGCCTAGAGAACACTCCAGAACACTGGGCACATGCTTGGCCAAACCATGTGTAGGTAAATTGGAGTCCCTTACGTTTCAGTGTTGCAGTAAATGAAGTTTTTGTGATCTCAGCAGTTTTTGACTTGGGGACCTGTATGGAGCTTGGTGGCCTGGGGAATAGCCCAGTTTAAGTCTGCGAGAGGGCCAGCAAGCCTTGTGGTGGTGGTTGTGCATTATACACCGTGCCAATTGTAGACTTTTTGCCGCCTGAGGCAATACATTATGAGGATGCATCCCCCCCCCCCCCCCCCCGCATGTGCATACGTATGAAACTGCCGCCGGGAGATTTGGGCACAGGGTAAAGCTGTTAAGAGGCTTACCCTGTTCCTGCACAAGTCCCTGCAGCGTTAGTTACTCTTCCCCCTCCAGGCCACTATGGATAGTGGGGAAAAGATTAATTACAGTGTTTCTAGAGTAATTTGTGCTCAGTCTTTTGACGGCGCCCCATTCACTCACTGAGTGCTGCTATAGTCGTAATTCCTATAATAACCTATGGTGGCGCCGGCTTCGCCCAAATCTCCTATGCTGCGTTTACAGTGCAAACCCGGACTGTGAGGAGATACATCGAGCTGTGCGTTTCTGGCACTGGCGCTACACTTACCTCCCTCTGCTTCCTCCAAGACAGCACCTCCTCCCCCTCCCTGCTGGCCCGCAGCACCGGGATGCCTGGTATGTGCAGCACAGGCGCTGCATTACTCACACTCTCTCAGCAGATTAGCAATGGGATCACCAGCCACACATGAAGTCCTGCTTCCTCTGCTGTGAAGCTCTGACTACAGCGGTGTCTCATGTGACTCAGCATTATGCAACAAGTCACATGAGGCACCGCTGTAGCCATGGATACAGGACACTGGATTGGCAGATGGAGAAGCCATCGCTGGAACGCTGAGAGCAGGTGAGTAAAGTGGCACCACGCATCTGGAGAGTGGGAGACTGAGTGCGAGGAGGGGGACATTTGGGAAGGGATGCTGCCTCTTGCCACCCTATAATTGTTGCTTCATGGTAGCACTGCCCCTGATTATACAGCACCACTATTGTCAGTTGCAGCACTAGATCCATTCAGTTCCTGTGACAGCCCTGCACTGTGGTCAAAATGCATGAAGCAGCTGATTGTCAGAACACACTGGTGGAAAAGTCAGAGAGTCTATGCCCTCTGATGTTCTTGTGTATAGCACTCTACAAATGTCACTGAAATCTGTATACAACAGGTCAATACTGAGATAACACCTAATTGATCTCATAATCAAATAAGGCAAAAAAAATTGATTATATAATATGTATGGAAAGCAGTGCTGGGTAAAATACCTATTGCATGGGCCAAATGTATTCCACTCTGCATCACCGCTTGCTTCCTTTCCTCTCCAGATTTAGCTGTTAAGAGGGTCAGTTAGCTGTGATCATGTGACCCACAAGGTAGGAGGAACCATGAACGCTAGGCTACATTTCCCAACACCTCTGCATTAGAAACCAGGTGTCTATATGAAGAGGTGGACTTCACAGGAAATAGGTGGTGTTGTAAGACCTCCAACCGCTAACAGCCAGGCAATAGATGTCTTTTTGACTAAAAGAGGCCTAACACAACAGTCTAATTGGAACATGTTGCAGGCATTGGGTGCTGGAGAAGAGAGTGTGTATGTAGAGGGATATTTTTCAGTGATGTGTCACTGGAACAGGCATTTAACAGGGGGAAACATTCATAATATACCTTTATAGTAATTTAGTCTTTCAAACGTTAATGGATACAGATGTTAAACTCTCTCTCTTCCCAGCTGGTGGCCGACTCAATAATTTGAATCAGTAGCTCATTCAATAAGTTCTAAGGACAATAGAGTTATCTTTGAACAAGCAGAAGCGGATTATCATTGTGAACACACCAGGGGTGTATTGGAACGCCTGAAACTGAACGTATACTCAATCCATACATGCAAGGTGTTCAGTAGCTCATTATGAGCAAGGAGAAACCAGTACTGAAAGAGTAACGATTAATGACGGCTCATACAGAAATGGCAATATGCAGAGTAACTGGGGACGGTTGTGAGATTTGGGTGCTGGAAATAGCTGCTACTAGTATGTTGGTAAAATGACTGGTATTCTGTTGTGCAGTAGTAAAATTCCAATAGGAAAATACTGATGCCAACCCTCTCCCACGCTGCCTAGCTAACCACCCTAAACCACCCCCGTCCCAACGCAAACCCACCAATAACTGTGCCACCAGCTCCGCTGTAGAAGAAAAATATTGGACACAGGGGCAGAACTAGAAATCACTGGGCCCCTCTGTGAAACTTTGGATGGGACCCCCCCCCCACCCCCACCTCAATTTCTGCACAAGTAAACTGAGAACCAATGTTATTCAATTGGCTAGTGAATACTTATATACACAGAAAGCAATGAAGCACTGCATGCATTTTCTCTATTAATGACATTAGCTTCTGTGATAAAACGTGACACATACAGATACACATGGTGTGCAGTCCTCCTCTGATGGAGCTGAACTGGCTCTACAGACTCCTCCAGCATCACTACAGTACAGGGCACTTGGGGAGGGGTAGAGAGGTTGGGGGATGGGTACTGTACACAAGACCCTGCTGAACACGGAATAAGGACTGTCTACAAATCTGTCTGCAAAACTTTGTAGGATTCCTCATCAGTGGCTGAGCAGATGCAGTCATTAGAACAATTGTACAGAGAGCAGAACGTTTTTTCTTTCCCTGCCCTTAGCTGTCAGTCTCTCAGGACAGGGAAAATAAACTCCTCCCCCCACGGAGCCCCCTCCTGCTTCTGGCCCACCCTGCAGCTGCATCCCTTGCAGAGTCTATTGTTACGCCCCTGATTGGGCACCCATGTTATCGTCAACTGAGAGAAATTTGTGTGGCTATTTTATGGGGCGTTGCAGGTGCCGAATTTCCCTCAGTTACTGATAATAACATGGAGCGCCCAACTTCCTCCCGTCAGTCCAGGGGCCGTTTCCTGGTAGGGCTGGGGCACATTAGAGCGACTTTGGGTGCGTTTGGAATCTCTAACAATTGCAGGAGCTTTCAAAAATGCTTTACTAATGTAAGTCTGTGGTGTTGCCCCCACTAGAGCACATGCGATATTGGAAACGCAGGACATGCTGTATTTTGTGAACGTGTCAGCTCATACACATAGTACATGAGCCCGCTTAAAGCGGAATATAACCCTGCATTTCAACTTTGCTCTAAAACATTTACAGCATATTATATGCAAAAAGCATTTTTTTTTTTACTAGACCAGCATTGGAAGGGTTAAACACAGAGGTTTAAAGAGGATCTGTAACGTCAAAACCTCCCCTGGGGGGTACTCCCCTTGGGTGGGGGAAGCCTCCGGATCCTAATGAGGCTTCCCACGACGTCCTCCGTCCCTCAGGGGTCTCGCTGCAGCCCTCCGAGAAATATGACGTAAACATTTACCTTCCTAGCTCCTGCGCAGGCGCTCTGACGGCTGTCGGCTCCGAAACTACACGGAAATACCCGATCGCGGTCGGGTCTGCTCTACTGCGCAGGCGCAAGTTTCCGGCGCCTGCGCAGTAGAGCGGACCCGACTGAGATCGGGTATTTCCGTGTAGTTCGGAGCCGAGAGCAGCCACAGCGCCCCCGCTGGAGCCTGCAAAGGTAAATATTGAACTGACAGTCGGGTCTATCGCCGGCTGTTCAGAGGGCTGCAGCGAGACCCCCGTGGGACAGAGGATGGCGTGGGAAGCCTCATTAGGATCCGGAGGCTTCCCCCACCCGAGGCGAGTACCCCCCAGGGGATCTTTTTGATGTTACAGAGTCTCTTTAAAGTTCCGTGGAGAGATATGCAGAAGTTCAGATTGTTACATTCTATTTAGTTATATGTATCTATTGAGAAATGTTACACACTCTTTGGCTGTCCTCCAACTCCTCAGTCAGAGAGATGAGTCACATTCAACACTTAGATACATTTATGTAAACAAAATATAACTATCTGAGCTTCGGATGCGTCTGCAGAAATCTCCAGAACTTTAAAGCCCTGTGTAACCCTTCCAATGCTGGTCTAGTAAAAAAAAAAAAAATGCTGGTTGCATATAATATACTGTAAATAATGTTTTAGAGCAAAGTTGAAATGCAGGGTTATATTCCGCTTTAAAGTGGTCTGAAACTCTGACATAACATTCAGTAAAAATGTGTTTTCCTACTTTTTATTACCCATACAGTTATCATATTTGCTTTTGTGCACAAGTAATATTGTCTGTTTAGAAACTGAAAACTACAGTTTCTCTGCTCTGAAAGCTGCCGTTGCATTTTACTGCATAGCTGTTATATTTATATATTATAATATATCCAGTGATCACCGCTCAGCTCTCTTTGGTTCTACAATGTGTGCAGTCAGTTTCAGCGTGCTGCTGGCTGATTACTAGCTGTAGCAACAAAGGAATGTAAACAAAACATAATGTTATCTCCTCTTCAGAAGCAGCCAGAAGCTTAAAGGATACCAGAGCTGAAAATGTTTGGAGAAACATTTCTCCTCTCTGCCCCCTGTAGCTCACTTAAAAGCCCCCTGGCTCCTCTTTCGGTCGCTAGGGTCGGGCTTACTACTCAAACGCCGGCCAGGCTGCACGCGTCCTACAGCGTGCGCCCGTGGCTATGGCCACCCTGTTTAATGCGTATGACATCACTACATCATGTGCAGTGACATCATACGCTCACGGGCGCACACAGCCCGTGACTACAGTCTACAACCCCTCTTCTTTCATGTAGTGAATAGTGCATTAAAATGGCCAATCTTTATGGGATACATTTCTAAAGGCGCGTACACACATGCGACTACAGTTGTTTGAAACGATCGTTCCCTGATCATTTCAAACAACGATCATTAAAAAAAAAAAAAAAAAAAAGCCAACAACCATTAAGTCTAACGACGGACGAGCTAGATCGTTAAAAACGAACGATCTAGCTTGGCAGATTTTTTCCAACGACGATTGTTTGCAAAAGTAGTTTATCATTGGAAAACGGTCGTTCGTACTAGACTTGACATGCACATTTCACTATTTCTTCATGGAACTTTTCATTTTTATGCGCAAGCGCAATAGTTGCTTTACGTGATGTAACGTTCGTTCTAACGATCAGATCGTTACACACCTTTACTTAGGTCGTTCTTTCGTCAATTGAAAAGTTCGTTCGTCGTACACAACGAACAATCGTTGTCGTATGTGTGTACGTAGCTGTACACTTTGCTCAGAGATTGTCAAACAGGATATTCCCCATCCTCTGATATAATTTAAACAGTAGAGGTAATGAATAAATGTTGAGAATTGCAGATTCAGTTAAAGTGGGACAGTAGTGAAAATAACATAATAAATGCTTATTTTTTACAATATTAATTTATAGGATTATTTAGTCAGTGTCCATTGTAAAATCTTTCCTCTCCCTGATTAACTTTCTAAAATTTCTCATTGGTGGGGACATCTTTAATTCTGCATGGTGAGGTGTATGGAATGTTCGTTACTGAGCGTTTTATGCACAGAGGGAGATATTGCTTGCTTGGCAGCTGGCCACAGACGTTATTTCCCACAATGCAACGAGGTTCACAGACAGGAAACTGTCAGGACCTAGGTCATGACATCACACTGTGGGAGGGGTTACACCACAATATCAGCCACACAAAGCCCCTCCATCCCGATGATCTATTAGAGAAAAGGTAGAGATTTCTCTTGGGAAAGGGGGTATCAGCTACTGATTGGGATGAAGTTTAATCCTTGGTTACAGTTGTATTCAGGCCCGCTTCACAGTATGGCTAAAAACAGTTCAGTTCACAGCTAAAACCAGACATATTGATGGTGGCAAAGGATAGTTCAGAAATGGCCGTTCTGCCCGGTGTTCGTCGCCATGGCGGAACGCAGATCCTCACCGGCGTGATTAAAACAACAGACACAAGTCAGACAACACATAGGGCTAGATTCACTGTGCCTATCTCGCTGTAACAGCGCGAGCTAAATCTTCTTACGCTAAATTATTGGCACTTCCTGATAACGTGGGCATGCTGCGGGCACTAGTGGAAACGTGGAGTGCCCTCTTTAGCAACGGCCACTCCTTCCATATGCCGTGCGATAGTGACATATCACGGCCACGATATTTCACTATGGTGGTAGTAGCGGCCGCGCGATCAGGAAGTGCAGATAAGCAGACCGAGTCTTAAAGTGAACCTTAACTGAACAAAAGAAAAAGCATTTCACTTACCTCGGGCTTCGACAAGCCCCCTGTAACCGTCCTGTGCACGTGCCAGTCCTCTACGATCCTCCAGGTCGCACGCCGTGGCTTAGTTTAATTTGTGCCTACTAGTCAACCGGCGGGCCATTGCGCCTGCGCAGCCCTGGCCGTACGTATCCTGCGCAGGCGCAAATGAGGTTCTCTCACTGCGCTTGTGCAGGACACGTTCAACGACGTGAACAAGGATGCAGTGGCCCTCCGACTGTTCAGTTGGCAGAAACGAAACTAAGCCGTGGCGGGAAAATGGAGGATCATGGAGGACCAAGTAAGTGAAACGCTTTCTTTTGTTCAGTTAAGGTGGATCATAGGAGGACGGCGTGGGATATGACAGCTGCAGGGGGCCGATAGAAGCCCCAGGTAAGTGTCTGTTTTTTGTTTTTTGAACACCTTCACAGAACCCCTTTAAGCCTGGTACACGTATCAAATTTTGATTGGCCAATTTGGTCCCCTGCATAAAGAATGAGAGCTTACCTACACAATCTGTTCATAGTATTCAAACTATTGGCCCTCATACTACATGGAGGTGGTATAATTGGTCAGTGATTGGCAAATCAAAATTGGATTTGTCTATGCGCCTTTAGGCTCTCGTGGAAAACATCTGAATGGAGCGGGCCTAAAGCTAAGTATACACCTGACATAAAAGTCTTTGTAAAATTTGTCTGTGATCTTTGATTTTCCAACCTCCATGTACTATGAGAGCCATACTTACACAGTCTATTATATATATTATATCTACTATTGAGCTGAGTACACCCATCAGATAAAAATCTTTGCAAACTGTCAATAGGTTTGTCAGAGAAGTTTGAAAGACTGATCTTTCTAAAGGTGGCCATACACTGCCGTCAATTTGCCCCCCCCCCCCTCATACATTACCTGTTCCGGCCGGCACGAGTCCCCTGGACCGCTGTCTTCTTCTCCGCTCCGGCCCCGCCACGCTCCGGCTACTGAACTTCCTGTCCAGGGGAACTTTAAACAGTAGAGGGCGCTCTACTGTTTAAACTTCCTGCCGGGACAGGAAGTTCTGTGTAGCTCTGGAGCCCGAAGCGGAGAAGAAGACCAGGGGACTCGTGCCGGCTGGAGCAGGTAATGTATTACCGCTGTATTGCATTGGTCGTCGGGCATTCGAACGCCGCTAACAACCAGGGCCGGATTTGTAATCTTTACCGACCAAGGCCACTGTCACCAGCCGTACTCCTTCAGTAAAGGTAGCAAGATGACCCCTCCCCCTTCTCTCTAGTATAGGTAGCCTGATGACCCCCCCCCCACCCCCAGTATAGGTAGCCAGATGGCCCCCTCCCCCCTTTCCCTCCAGTATAGGTAGCCAGATGACTCCCTTAATCCCTCCCCCACACCACAGCAGCCATCAGTGTCACTAATTTCTCATCTCATCTCCAGTGCAGAAGCTTCCTCTTCCTTTCTGTCTCCAATGCTGCCCAAGTCCATAGCCGCCGGCCACAATGCAAATGTGCACAGAGAGCAAGGTGGCTGCTGCACAGGCGGCTAGCAGCAGAGGACCGCGGTCAGGTGCTCGCCTGATCTCCCTGCATTGTAGCATTTGCAAGCTTGCAAATTCTGCACCAGTTTAGCCTGCTGCTTTGGTGCCCTTGCTCCTGTGGTGCCCTAGCCACACAAAGCCTAGGTGACCTTGGCTTAAATCCGGCCATGCTAACGACGCACTCCAGACCCACCGGCGACCAACAAAAATCTTCCGCACGGATGGGTCGACGGGAACGATTGATTTCGGACGGAAATCGATCGTTCTGTCAGCGGTGTGCGCTGCGATTTCACAGCCGTTTTGATCACTGTGATCGAAACGGCTGTATATCGGCGGGAAAATAGTTAGGTGTATGGGCCCCTTAAAGATGCTGTACACATGCAACAGATCAGTATCTGCAAAAGATCAGGATCTGCAAAATGCATTCATAATCTATGATATCTGCAGATCTCATACACACCTTGTGTGACAGACATTCATCTGCAGATCAGATCCACCAGGATGGATCTTCAGATCTGCAGATGAATGTCTGATCAAGTTTATGACAGATCGCTGAATGAAAGGTTGTCCTGCCCTTAAGGTGACACCACAAGATACACTAAAAAAAGGATTTGATTTTACAGCAATTTGATAAAAACGATTGGATGTACAGAAGAATCAAAAACAGAAAAATCTAAAACTTTTTTTTGGTTATAGCATTTCCCATTTTTGTTGATATAAAGGTGGGGGCACATAATACAATTTTTTACATTTCTTTTCAATTCAAGATTTAATACACTTTTTTACATTTCTTTTATAATAATCACTTCTATAGATACTTTTAATAGTAGTAATCATTAACTACTCCCCATCCCCTTCTTGCACCTCAGACACTGTAGTTGCCATTGGCAGGTTTTGCTGCGCTGTATCAATTGTTATGTATAGAGTGCTTAGGGGGCCCCATTGTAAAACTTGCATCGGGGCCCACAGCTCCATAGCTATGCCACTACCCATTAACAATGACAATGTACCTTGCCACCGTGCTCAATCAGCCTCAAGTTGATTTGAGGAACATCAATCAGAGTGTAACCTGCTTCAATGGCCAGCTCAGTTCTCTGATCTCAATCCTATTGAGCATTTGTGGGACGAAGTCGAAAGATAACTTAAAAGCTTGGAAACAGTGCAGAGGGATGGGGGAGGGTCTGGATCTGGGTGCCCAAGCACCCCCCCTTTTTAAAATCTCCATAAAAAGGCCCCCTTTGGCTGCAAAACGGAAGCCCCGCCCCAACCGTGATAAGCGGCTGCTGGCCACTGCAGTCCTCAGGTTGTCCCTTGCATAACAACAACAACAAATAACATTTGTAAAGCGCTTTTTTCCCGTAGGACTCAAAGTGCATAAGCATGGCTCCGACCATCGTGGTACAGAGGAAGAATTTTATAAATCTGGAAATGCCAGGCTAAACAGGTGGCTTTTCAGTCTGGATTTGAATAGCTCCAGGGATGGTGCTGTCTTTACTGGGTGTGGTAGGGAGTTCCAGAGAGTAGGGGCAGCATGGCAGAAGGCTCTATCTCCAGATTTTTTGAGGTGCACTCTGGTAGTGCCCAAGTTTATAGAACTTGCTGATCTGAGGTTGTGAGAGGTGTGGTGCAGCTTCAGCAAGTCCTTCATGTATCCAGGGCCCAGATTGTGCAGGGATTTGAATGTCAGCAGTCCAATCTTGAAGAGTATTCTCCATTCTACTGGTAGCCAGTGCAGTGAGCGAAGAATCGGTGTAATGTGACAGTGGCGAGGCTGGTTTGTTAGCAATCTGGCAGCAGCATTCTGCGCTAATAGCAGGCGACGCAGGTCCTTTTTGGGGAGGCCAGCATAAAGGGCATTGCAGTAGTCCAGACGTGATGTGATGAAGGCGTGGACTAGGGTTGGAAGATCCTCTGGGGGAATCAGATGTTTAATCTTTGCAATGTTCTTCAGATGAAAGTAGGAAGATTTAACTACAGATGAAATTTGGTTTCTGAAACTCAATTCCCCATCGATTAGTACGCCAAGGCTGCGCACAAAGTTGGAGCTGTTTATGTCTGAATTCCCAATCCTGATTGGTGTTGCTTTAGGATAGAGCTGTTTTGATGGCGAGCACTGGCTTTGGACAAAAAGGACCTCAGTTTTGTCAGCATTCAGTTTCAACCAGTTATCATTCATCCATGCCTGAAGCTCAGCTAAGCAAGTTTATTTTTGGAGTAGGGTCTGTTCCACCAGGTTTGAAGGACAGGTATAGCTGTGTGTCATCGGCGTAGCAGTGGTACGTCAGGCCATGTCGTTGGATAAGTGTACTGAGTGGCAACATGTAGATTGCAAACAGCAGAGGGGAGAGGATTGATCCTTGTGGCACTCCGAATTGTAGAGGTGCAGGTTTGGACATTATAGGACCTAGGGATACTCTCTGTGTTCTGTCAGTCAGGAATGATCTGAACCACTGGAGGACTGATCCACTGATGCCACAGTACTCCTGCAGTCTGTTAATCAGGATTTCATGGTCAACTGTATCAAAAGCCGCTGAGAGATCCAACAGGATTAGGATGGAGCATTCCCCTCTGTCCCTTGCCATGAGCAGATCGTTGCAGACTTGCATGAGGGCTGTTTCACAACTGTGGTGTTTCTTAAAGCCAGAGTGTAGAGGGTCCAGGATGTTGTTTACTGACAGTCTGGTTTCAAGTTGCAGATAGACAGCCTTTTCAATAACTTTACCTAAGAAGGGGAGGTTGGAGACAGGTCTGTAGCTGCCCATTGCATCTGGATCCATGGAAGATTTTTTTAAGAAGGGGCTTGATGATTCCTTCTAGAGAGGTAGGAAACCTCCCTGCTTGCAGAGAGCAATTTACTATTTTGTGAAATGCTGGACCAAGCAGGTCAGGGCATTTCAGCATATGTTTAGTTGGTCCAGGTCGCAGGTTGTCTGGCGGAGGCGACGGAGGATGTCTGAGATCTCTTCCTCACTAATACTTTTGAAGTCAGTCCAGGGTGTTAGGTTGTTTTTGCAGCTATTTCCATTAGTTGCATGAGTCTTGGGTGCTGTGGACTGAATGAGAGACCGAATAGAGGATACTTTGTCAGCAAAGTAGCAAGCAAATTTCTCACATAGCTCCTTTGAAGGAGTTATAGTAGGCTATAGACAGGATGGATTACATAGTCTATCAACTGTGCGGAATAGTTGGGCTGGTCTGTTGGCGGCCTTTGCGATCTCCTGTGATAGGTAGGAGGATTTTTTTCTTGGTGACCACATTTTGGTAGCTTTCCAGGTGAGAGACAATGGTGCGTTTATCTTTTGAATTCTTAGATTTTCGCCACTTCCTTTCTAGTCTGCGTACTTCTTTCTTTAGGTCCTTTAGTGAGCTGTCAAACCACCGTGCATGGTGAAGTGGTGTAGACAGTTTAATGCAATCTGGTTTGGCTTTATGCCAAACCAGATGCCTGCTTTTAACTTTTATCTAGTAAGCGCATGTAATACTGCGCAATTTTATCTTCATTAAAAGTTATCACACTACAGAGCGCTCCTCCTGTTTTGGGCTTCCACGGAGTCCGTAGTGCTGAGGAGGTGCTAGAGTGTGGTCACATATTGCTTCCCTACCGGTCCTCCAGCTTCAGCAGCGCAAGATTTCCCATCTTTCGTTCCGGACTAGAAGAGAGTTTGATACACAATAGAGTGTAAATAATTTAAACAGGGACACCTGCAGGCCGGAGGCTGAAACACCATAAATCTGTACTGTTAATTCTCCCTGCCCCAATATTGGGATTCTAGATAGAATATCTATCAACATGCTCTATATTATGGGAATATATTGATATGGTTCTGTTTTACATGCATTTTGTGGTGACAAACTGTTATTCCCAGTACTTTGTGTAACTGTGGTACAATAGATTGCAAGGGTGACAAGCCTGCCGTATGTAAGTACAGAGCTGTCAGCACCACAAGTACAATCGCTTCTGGAACACCACTTGAATTAATGATAAGTGCAGTCCGCTGATCCGCTGACAGCAGCACTTCACAAGCTGATAGGCCGTAGCATTCCCTCACAAGTCAGATAAGGGGCGTCACACCTCCGCCCACCACTAGGGGCCTGTGTCCTGCCGCAATCCGACGACGTTCATAACGTATATCAATAATGGAAGTGGCAGTGTCCTTTTTCCACTAACCCGCTAAAAAACTTTCCCCCACATGCAAACATAGCGCATGCAGCATTTTCCCTGCGTTTGTGCTCGTATTAAAGTCAATGGGAACACACGATAATAGCAGTCCAAACTATGCAATTTGCCCGAATTTTTTTATTTTTTATTTAGTTGCTTGGTGGCTGGATAGTATAATGGTTAAGGGCTCTGCCTCTGACACAGGAGACCAGGGTTCGAATCTCGGCTCTGCCTGTTCAATAAGCCAGCGCCTATTCAGTAGGAGACCTTGGGCAAGACTCCCTAACACTGCTACTGCCTATAGAGCGCGCCCTTGTGGCTGCAGCTCTGGCGCTTTGAGTCCACCATGGGAAAAGCGCGATATAAATGTTCTGGGTTTGTGGTTTGCTTGCTAATAAATCTTCACAAAAAAAACACAACAGCACAGGGAGAACGAACGATTGCATGAAAATCATTGAGAAAGCATGGGGGAAAAAAGTGTGTAAAATAGAACAATCGCATTGTGATGCATTTTGATTTTCAATGGAAAAGGGCACCAATATCTGCTGCAAAACCTTTTAATAAAAATTCTACTAGTAACAAGTTAGCATCAGGGAGAAGGATATGGGGGCTAGCAAATCACTGAACAGTTACCACAACTACTTGTTAAAGGACATCCGAGGTGACATGTGACCTGATGAGATAGACATGTGTATGTACAGTGCCAAGCACACAAATAACTAGGCTGTGTTTCTTTTTCTGCCTGAAAGAGTTAACATCAGGTATGCAAGAGGCAGTTCCTGTCTGGGTCTGGACTGGGTCGGATTATAGTGATACCCTTACTGATAAGGAATTACAACCATAAAACACTTTCCTGGCAGTAAATGGCTTCTGAGAGCAAGAAAAAGTTAAAAACAAATCATATTTTAGCTCTGGCATACTTCAATGAATGTGTCATTGAGTAGAGCCAATGAAACCGTAGAAACTTGATTAAAATATAAAATAAAACTGCAGGATATCTATAAAAGTCATTTTTAGGAGAAGGAGGAAATATACAAGTGTATATCTCATCAGCCTATTTTCACCTCGGATGTCCATTAACTGGATAGGCTATACAATGTAAGAAAACCCAGAGAGCGCAACAAAGATTTCTATCCAAACACATACATATGTGCGTACAGAGGCGTATCTAGAGCGGTGCAGGCATGGCTTCCTGCCCCTGTGACTCAGATTTCAGATCAGATTAATTCTGTTATTTGGGGAACATGGCTACTTAATTTATATATGTAGGGTGCACTTGCCTTAGTGTTAGAAAAGAGGACAGAGAGGGAATAAGAAGAGATATTTCCAAAAAAGTAACTTCAGCAATATCCCGAGCCAAAAAACAGGTAACCATAACACATCAAACAATACTTATAGAGTGCGCTACCCCTTCCCAATGTCCAACAGCTTCACACAAGTCCCTTTCCGGCACGTCTTCCACTATTTAACGTCCAGCATACAGGTACTCCGGGTCTGGGTTTCGAGTTGCAGCAGGCCTTGACATAGAGGGGAGGGTGATAATAGGGGAGCGCAATTGAAAGACTATATAACCATAACACATGTACGCTAGAAAGGATGCAGTTTTCAAATGGGAGGGGGGCTCTGATGGGGAGGGAGGGGGGCGCAATTTTAGTGTTTGCCATAGGCTCTATATTACCCAGATACGCCCCTGTGTGCGTATCTAGAGCAAAAACATATTTGGATATGATAAATAATAAAGTTACATAATCGTTGTTATTATACATTTGGTGCATTGTGAGATCTTTTTTCTTTTTGGGGTTAACTGGAAAGGCTCACAGAAGATCTAATTTTCCGATACAAACTTAGGTAAATCAGCCACGCCTGGGAGGAGCAGAGGGTAGGAACACACTAGGCAGAAAGGCTAGCTTTGTGTAAAACGCACATAATGCGAGCCAATAGGCCGCATGAAAAACACACATCTGTTTGCATTCAGCAAGTTCCAAGTTCGTGCAGATTTATGTACATTTTTATGCAAATATATGCAGCTTGAAAATGGACCAATCAATTTAAACCTGGGTGGGACTTGATTGGTCAATTTTACAAGCTGCATATATTTGCATTAAAAAATTACATAAATCTGCATGAACTCAGAAATATTTGCAGCTCACTGATCATCCCCACTGAGTAGGACAACTTTTCGTTCCTCCTTAAGGTGGGTACACACATCAGACCATAGTCTTTGGAAAATGAAAGATCACAGACCAATTTTACCCCCTTCCATGTAGTAATAGAGCCATACTCTACACAGTCTATTCTATTGAGCTGAACTCGCCATCAGATAAAAATCTTTGCAAGAGGCTGCACACAAAGATGCTGTACACATTCAACAGATCAGTTCCTGCAAAAGATCCGTTCCTGCAAAAGATCTGTTCCTGCAAAATGCATTCATAGTCTATGATATCTGCAGATCATCATACACACCTTGTTTAATGGACATTCATCTGCAGATCAGAACAAAAGTACTAATAGAGCCACTCACATGTACCATGTCAACAATATATACAGCACAGCACTTTAGAAAGAATTGACTCTGGGGTGCATGTGAGTTTACAACAGCTTTAATGAAAAATGACTCATAATGTACAAAATTACCAAATCAATTATAAATGGTAAAATCCCACCCTAGATATCAAAGAATCCCCACATAAAAATTGGCCAAACTCTAAAAATGCCTGTGAAATCTGGGCTGCTGTCCCCAGTCCTTAGAGACGCACTGTACTGAAATGTGTGCATCAACTGCCATGAAAGATGGTAAACTTGCACTGAGGGCCCGTTTCCATTTGTGTGGTGCGGAATCGCTGCCGATTGCCTGCTGACGAAATTGCAAGCGGGTGCGATTCTGCATGCATATTTTACCGCGATTTCGCATAGGTTAGTATTGATGCGATTTTAATCATGTCACAGCCTGTGTGATTTAACATTAGTTTCTATGCGAAAACGCATGCAAAATCGCGGTAAAATACGCATGCCAAAACCGCATGCGATTTCCCTATTAAATACATTAGCGCCGATTCGCATAGCGGCGTGCGGAGTGCGAATTCTGACGGCTCTTCCGTGCAGATTTCTCCCGCACAGAATAACGCTCAGGATTACTGACAAGTGGAAACAGGGCCATCCACTTGTATTGGCTATGCGGACAACGCATGCGGATTCACAATAGTGGAAACGGACCCTTAGAGGTAGACTAATGTTGACACTGTACAAGATGGAATTTCTTCTTAATTTATATGACATCCATAGGAAGTATCCATATATATATATGGATCGATAGTGCAGTTCTCAATCGCAGATCTACACTCCGCTCACATAGATCGAGTCCATATAGATTCACATGCAACTAAGCCACAGCCAGCAGTAAGTCCACGAAGATGATCCCCACTCGCAGAATCATGCGTATCATATAGCCATCAGATAAGCAAACTGTCAAGGCCGGATTTAGGCCAAGTACCTAGGCCATGGCCTAGGGCACCACAGGAGCAAAGGCACCAAAGTAGCAGGCTAAACTGGTGCAGCATTTGCATGCTTGCAAATTCTGCAATGCAGGGAGATCAGGGCAGCGCCTGACCGCGGTACTCTGCTGCTAGCCGGCTGTGCAGCAGCCACCTTGCTATCTGTGCACATTTGCATTGTGGCCGGCGGCTATAGGCAGCATTGGAGACTGAAAGGAAGAGAAAGCTTCTGCACTGGAGACGAGCTGAGAAATGAGTGACACTGATGGCTGCTACGGTGTGAAGGTGAGCTGGCTACCTATATTGAAGGGTGGGTGGGTGGCAGTAGGAAAAGAAGGGATTAACCACCCTGGCACTCTATTACCTGCGCCAGGGTGACGGCGCACCATTTTTAAAAAAATTTTTTTTGAATCATGTAGCTAGCCTAGCGCTTGCTTCATGATGCCCCCCTCCCTGCGACGTCCGGCGCGTACCTTCGATCCCCGCCGGCGCGTACCTACGTAAGGAAATCCCGTTCTGAACAGGATTTCCTTAAGGGCTTCCCCCGTCGCCTTGACGACGATCGCAATGACGTCATAGACGTCGTGACGTCAGACGGAGTCCCGATCCACCCTCAGCGCTGCCTGGCACTGATTGGCCAGGCTGCGCAGGGGTCTCGGCGGGGGGGGGTCGTTACACGGCGGGTAGCGGCACATCGACGACGATTAGGACCAACACGCAGCAAGCAAAGTGTTTGCTGCGTGTTTTAGAGAAAAAAAAAGAAGTGAAAATCGGCCCAGTGGGGCCTGAGCGGCGCCCTCCAGCGGTCATGGACGAGCTGAGCTCGTCCATGCCGCCAAGGAGGTTAAGGGAGTAATCTAGCTATCTATACTGGAGGGAAAGGGGGGGGGGAGGGGTCATTTGGCTACCTATACTGGAGGGGGGGGGGGGGGGGGGAGTCATCTGGCTACTTATACTAGAGGGAAGGGGGGGGGGAAGTCATCTGGCTACCTATACTAGAGGGAAGGGGGGAGGAGGGGTCATTTGGCTACCTATACTGGAGGGAAGGGGGGGGGGGGGGAGTCATCTGGCTACCTATACTGGAGGGAAGGAGGGGGGGGGGGAAGTCATCTGGCTACCTATACTGGAGGGAAGGGGGGAGGAGGGGTCATTTGGCTACCTATACTGGAGGGAAAGGGAAGAGGCGTTAACTGGCTACCAACCAGACTACCTATCCTGGAGGTAAGGGGGAGGGGTCATCTTGCTACCTATACTGAAGGGGGGCGGCTGGTGACAGTGGCCTAGGGCGGTAAAAAAAAAGTACAAATCCGGCCCTGTAAACTATTGTGCATGGCTTTCACCCAGCATATGAACAAACATAAGCAGCAGGATGCAGAAACATTCAAATACCACTGGGATGTGGAGGCCTGGAAACCCCAAAAACTTTTTATGGATAAAAAACTACCACAAAATTCTGTTTGGGACACATGGTAAAGAGTGAGAGAATCGTCCCAAGGAGAAACCCCCAACAAACAAGGGGAAAGGAGACCAGATGGAAAAAGGTCTCTAGGGATGCGACAGAAGGAGAGGAAAGCTAAAGGCTACTCCGGCAAAAAGACTATAATTCACACTATCATTAAGGCCCTTTCCTTTAGTGGCATCTAAATTAAAGATCCAACGTCGGCGAAACATGTTGAACCAGTAGACATCGCACATGGCCAACCTAGTGCATGTGGATTTATTGTTTCTTGTGTGGACACTGTACTGCCTCTCTCACAAATAGAGAAGTACCAACCAAGCAGTACAGTGTCCACACAAGAAAGCACAGAGGACTATTCCCATGGAAGGGTAACTGTTAGATCTGCTTTACACTACTTCTGCATCCTGCTGCTTATGTTTGTGCCTGGCTTTCACTCTGCATATGAACAGTTTGCTTATCTGATGGCTATATCACACGCATGATTCTGCTAGTGGGGGATCATCTTCGTGGACTTACTGCTGGCTGTGGCTTAGTTGCATGCAAATCTATATGGACTCGATCTAGGTGAGCTGAGTGTAGATCTGCGATTGGGAACTGTACGATCGGTCAATATACTGTACATAAACCACACAGCATCTCTGCCTGCACACCGTGTGACTGCCTGCCAAGACTCAGGGCTGGTGCACACCGAGCAGGTTTTTTGGCGTTTTTGCAGCCGCTTGTGGCTGCAGATATGCTTGGTCAATGTATCTCAATGGGTTGGTGCACACCGAGCGGGAGGCGTTTTGCTGAAATGCATACTACCGGGGTGAGGCATTTTTTGGATTGCGGAGGCGTTTCTGCCTCTAATGTAAAGTATAGAAAAAACGCAAACCGCTCTGAAAAAACGGCAGTTCAGAGCGGTTTTGCAGGCGGTTTTGTTACAGAAGCTGTTCAGTAACAGCTTTACTGTAACCGTATATGGTTACCAAAAACACCAAAAAGCTTCCCAAAACCGCAAAACGCTAGGTGAAACGCTACAGAAAAATAAGAAAAAGCGTTTCAAAATCTGCTAGCATTTTGCACCGGGCCTAAGTCAGTCCCCGCACAGCATCTCTGCCTGCAGGCTGCTTCACTGCCTTCTCCGCCACCACCAACAGGGTCCAGGACTCCAGGCGGATTCCTGAATTTTGGCCGCTATAATATTTTTTTTCTGGTGCGTGTACATGCCAGCCTAATTTTTCTGGCTGCACTGCAGCAACAAATCAAAAGTCATGTACATGTCCCAATTCCCCTTCATGATCATTACCTTGCCGCGGTGAAGGGGCTTGCGTATCACAATGAAGCAATGACCGCCGGCTATATGAGGGGGGAGGGATCTGCTATATGAGGGAGTTGGGCCATCTCTATTTACCATCTTCCATGGCAGTTGGTGCACAAATTTCAGTACAGCGTGTCTAAGGACTGGGGACAGCAGGCCAGATTTCACATGCATTTTTAGAGAGTTTGGACAATTTTCCTGTCCTCCTGTCTCTGTGAGGCCGGGTCCGTGCTGGGCACATGCGCAGTAGCAAAAAGCACGGACCCGGCTACACAGGGACAGCGTAGCGCAGGGACACAGGGGTTTTATTATAGAGGATATGGTAATCTTGTACATTATGAGTACATTTTTCAATAAAGCTGTTGTAGATTCACATGCACCTAAGAGTTAATTCTTTCTAAAGTGTTGTGCTACATCTGATTATCTCCGGGCATCCAGGCAAATTTACAGCAGCGACTCTTCCATCTCCCCTGGACACAGCGAATGTTACAAACACTCCACAGTACCTGTAACGCCGTGGACCAGGCCCAGCTGACCTGTTGACTTGGTTACAGCTATTGGCTGTTGGCTGAGTATCAGATGAGATGAGACTAATAAGAATTGGGTTACCGCAAGACCTCAGAGTGTCACCTTACACTGCCGGCTGCAGGATCTGCTGCAAACACTTCTGACTCAGAGATGCTGAACACAAAACAACACTCCGGAATGATGGCTGACTAAACACCTGATCAATACAGCAAAATAATTATCATCATAGCACCTCTGGTAGATAACAGGGCAGCAGCAGACTGTGTTTACATGGCAAGACAGCTGCCTGGGAAGCCTGTAGTGCTGGAGTCATACTAGGTCCATTGCTGAACTGTTTCTATAATGCTGGGAATAAAAGTCTCGATTTTGAGCCATTAACATGGCTCGATAGATAATTTCCGACATGTCTGATCACCGTTCGATCGTTTTGCCGCTTGATTTCTCATTGAAGTGAATAAAAAAAAAAAATGATAACAAAAACTAGAGGAAGATAAGAGAATCGAGCGGGCAAAACGATCGGCGCAGAATCGAGCGCGAGAATTGACCCGTGTATTTAGCAGCCCACCGACAAGCAGGCCAGATCAGGTGAATGGAGTGCGATGCTTCTCTGCTACATCGGGGCCTGCCATAGACCAAAATTCTGGTTTTGCAGTTATGGGAACCAATTTTTTGACTACAGTGTAGCCAAAACTGCTATAGTGTAGGTCAGGTTAGGTTAGTGTTAGGCACAGGGGGCGTAACTAGAAATCACTGGGCCCTCCTGCGAAACTTTGGATGAGGCCCCCCTAACCCTCATCACAGGTATAGGCGCCCCCAGTATTGCCAGGTATAGGTGCCCTCAATATAGCCAGGTATAGGTGCCCACAGTATAGCCGGGTATAGATGCCATCAATATAGCCAGGTATGTGTGCCCACAGTATAGCCAGGTATAGGTGCCCAGTTAGGTACCCCAGGCTCAGGAGCACAGTGCATGAGGGGTGAGCATTGGCCATACAGAGCGGCAGGGAGAGGGGCCCACTCTCCCCCTGCCTCACCTCGGGCTCTCCCTTCAGCGCTCTGCCCTCTAGCATTGATGGCAGTGAGCAGGAACAAGAAACGCGTTCCATGCGACGGAGATCCGATCTTCTCTGCAAGAGTGCCTCATTCTACTTCCTGTTAAACCAGAAGTAGCGTTAGACGCTTACAGAGAAGGACTTCCGTTGCGTGGAAAGCAGAAGTATGTCCGCATTCACTGTTCCTGCCCGCTTCTGCTGATTAATGCTGGAGGGTTAGGGATACTGGTAGGAGGGATAGTGTGAGAGGACAAGGTAGGGGAAGGTTAGGTTAGTGGTTAGGCATATCGGTAGGAGGGTTAGACGTATTGGTGGGAGAGATAGTGTGAGATGGCAGGGTAGGGGAAGGTTAGGTTAGTGGTTAGGCATATCGGTAGGAGGGTTAGGCATATTGGTGGGAGGGATAGTGTGAGAGGACAGGGTAGGGGAAGGTTAGTGGTTAGGCATATCGGTAGGAGGGTTAGGCGTATTGGTGGGAGAGATAGTGTGAGATGACAGGGTAGGGGAAAGTAGGTTAGTGGTTAGGCATATCAGTAGGAAGGTTAGGCGTATTGGTGGGAGGGATAGTGTGAGAGGACAGGGTAGGGGAAGGTTAGGTTAGTGGTTAGGCATATTGGAAGGAGGTCTAGGATAACTGGCAGGAGGGATAGTGTGAGAGGACAGGGTAAGGGAAGGTTAGGTTAGTGGTTAGGCATATCGGTAGGAGGGTTAGGCGTATTGGTGGGAGAGATAGTGTGAGATGACAGGGTAGGGGAAAGTAGGTTAGTGGTTAGGCATATCAGTAGGAAGGTTAGGCGTATTGGTGGGAGGGATAGTGTGAGAGGACAGGGTAGGGGAAGGTTAGGTTAGTGGTTAGGCATATCGGTAGGAGGGTTAGGCGTATTGGTGGGAGGGATAGTGTGAGAGGACAGGGTAGGGGAAGGTTAGGTTAGTGGTTAGGCATATTGGAAGGAGGTCTAGGATAACTGGTAGGAGGGATAGTGTGAGAGGACAGGGTAAGGGAAGGTTACACATGTACAGACCTAACAGTCATTTGAACAATGACTTTTAGTCGTTTATCCACCAAATAGACGTTCAAACAACAAAAGTCATTTGATCAGTCGTTTAATCTAGTCCATTTACCAAGTTGGTTAAGCGACATGTAAATTAGGTAAATTAGCATATCAGCTTCTTGGTTGGTCAGTGTGTACCTGACGTCTGAGCGACTTGTTTGCACTTCAAGTCGTTCAGACGACTAGTTTAAACAACAAGCGGGCGTAAAGTTGGACGTGTGTACGCACCTTAATAAGGTCTTATCTTGAATAGCAAGGTCACTTTTGGGCAGCATTTCTCAGATGCTTTGTAAATTGCACAGATAGGGGCTGCTGAATGAATACAACGCACAGGGGAACTGACAAGGAAACTGGATCTGAATTCAGGAGGCAATCTGGTTTTCCAGTATAAAATAACCTGTTCTGGGAGATAGCTGGAATTGTTTGTGGAAAGGTCAGATGCTTCCATATAGAATACAATATAGGAAGGCTATGTAAACCACAAGTCTGCACAGCAGAGAGTTAATCCAGATATCATCAGGTGTGAGGAAGGCAGAACTGCAGATTCTGAGGATAGTATTGCATTTTTCATGCTGAACTTTCTAGCCTGGTGTCTTTCTGAACCTAACCTTTGCTTTTCCCATCCACCTAACAATGCGCAGTCGATCCCTGCGGATACAGACGCGTCAGAGGCCAGAATACCTGCATAGCGTCAGGAGGGGGAGGAGCAACAAACCAACCTATGGTTTTACTGGCCTTATTCTCAGTCAGGAGTCAAGCTAGCTTTCTGTGGAAAGATGTACAAAGACACCTGAAGAAGTGACTTATAAATAATAATAATAAAAAAATATGATACTAACCTTAGTAGTGTGAAGGCAAAACCTCCTACCTATTCGACTCGTGCCAGTCACATAAGCTATTTCTGTCTGTGTTCCAAGCTGGGGACCGTGTGGGATCCGGACTGGGCATGCTCAAGTATGGTCCTTGCATGCCCAGTTCACCAAAGAGCTTTATTATACTGGGCATGTGCAGACCTTACTCGCACATGCCCAGTCTGGTTGTGCTTCTCCATGGCCAGCGAGCATGGTCAGAAAATGACGAGGGATCCAGCGCTGGAAGAGTGGGCTCCATGGGGATCCCGGAATCCTCTATCCAAAGGCTTTCCACTACTGAGGTAAGTACCTAACCAAACTGCTCATAACCTACTTCAGACATGATGGGTTCTACAGTTTATGGTCAGTTTCCCTCCTACACTGTATAAAGCAAATTTAACAACGGATCTAAATACCATTTCCATCCCTTCAAAATTGCCATGGAATGAGCTCACAAAACTCTGCTAAACTTATTCTGGGAGTGTCCTTAGCACTTCTCTGAAGCACTTCTTCCTCTTATAGGCAGTAGAGATGGCCCAAACTGTTAGCCGGTGAGCAGAATTCTGCAAACATCGGCTGTTCACATTTGCGGCAAACAGCGAACATTTGATGTTTTTGATTCACCCCTATACATCATCATTGAGCTAAACTGTGACCCCTTACCTCACAGTCAGCAGACACATGGCAGCCAATCAGCTAGCACCCCTTCCTGGACCCCCCACCACCCCTATCAAAAAGCAGTAGTGGTGGCCATACTAGATTCATTCTCTGATGGATGCTGACTGTTAGTGAGAGCAGGTACAGACTTGCTGCAGATAGGTAGGGAAAGCATTAGCTAGGCCTGTGTTCTTGTTCCTTATTTGCTGTGAAAGCACTTCAAACAGCCCTATTGAGGGCTAGCACATCGGTCTCCTGGGTTTTTTTTGTGTGTGACACTCCAAAGCCCACTGACACCCAGAGCTTTGTGCACACTACTGCTGTTGCCTCATTAAGTTGCAGGCACAGAACCACTCCAGTGCATTATAATTTCACTGTATTCTGATAGTACCATTGTATTTCTCTGTTCGTAGCACTCCACAGCCCACTGACACCCAGAGCTGTGCATAATGCGATTCCTGCCCTTTTTGGTGAGACTTTTGGCATGGACCTCCATCTGGCATTACCCTATCCAGGTGTTAGACCCCTTGAAACAACTTTTTCATCACTTTTGTGGCCAGAAACAAACAGTCTTTGTAGGTTTTAAAATTCGCCTGACTATTGAAGTCTATGACGGTTCACCAGATTCGCCTATTAGCGAACAGTTTTCGGAAGTTCTCGGTCGCCGTTCGAAAACAGAAAATTCTAGGTTCGCGACATCTCTAACGGGAAGTACGATAGGATCAGCGCCACAACAGCCAGCAGTGTAGATGGGCGTGCCTTATGGCGACGCATGATCACCTGATACCACATTTGTGAATGGGCTACTTGACTGTTTATTTACAAAGCCTGTTTATTTTGTTATATGTAAACTAGATCCATGGATTTATCAAACACAGGTGATAATGATTAGAAAGAATTTTAGTAGATAGGAGAGAACTTTTGGGAGGTGAAGAACTCTTTGGAGATGCATTTCTCTAAAGGTGCATACACACATGAGAGCCATAGAAAAGACTGTGTAGAGTATGGCTCTCATACTACATGAAGGGTGGTAAGATTTCTCTGTGATCTTTCATTTTCCAAAGACTATAGTCTGATGTGTGTATGAGCCTTAAGATCTGGTTCAGACTTACGGCAGGCCGCGGGTAGTTACCGCGCAGAAATACATTTGTCTGTGGTTTGTGACATTCAGTCATTGCATTTAGAGCCCTATTATACAGGACAAAGAACCGCAAAAAAGCAAATGTTTGCGTTATACTGCAACATTCACGCAATTGCTAACAGTCGACGGTAAACGCAATTAGATTAACTCCGCCATACATCTAAACGTAGGGTGCATTTCATCAGGCGTTAAAAATGACAAGGACGCCAGCAGCTGTCCATCTGATCCTGCCCCAAGGCCCTAATTCCACTGACTCGCATGCATGAGTACCATTGCAAATTTTTAATCTCCATAGCAACATGACATCACTATAACTCCACAGGAAACAGGAAGTAGCATGTATGATGGGAAACTTTATAAAAAAGCATGCATTTTTACACATTCGAAAATGCAAACATTTGCATTCACCTACGGAACTGTTGACTTATTACATAAGAATCGCTTAGGAAACAATGCATGGCGTGAAAAACTGCAGCAGGCTGTCCGTTTTCTTTCGCATCGGAACACGTTTCAAAAATGCATTCAATGGAAACTGCTGTATCGAAATCGCATTGTCAGTATGAATTCAAATATTCGCATTTCCAAATTTGCACTCGGTGGAGGCGTGGTTCCCACTTGCACCAAAAACGTACAGCACCCTTTCAAAGAGCTATTTACATGTCCATAATGGAGCATTACCAAAAACTCAAACACTAAAAAATAGCTTGTGCTTCCAATTGTGGTTTTTACGCTGTGTATGTTGGGTTAAATGCAACACAAAGTCCCGACCAGCAGCGTTTTTTCCGGGTGGCAGGTGCGTTTCCAATAGAAACCTATGGTGGAAACATATGTGCTACAAATGGGAACCGGACTAGAAAAACGATCGGAGCGGACACTGAACTGACTGCTCCTATCAAAACAGGACAAGTGGGAAAGAGGACATTACTACAGCAATTTATACTTCCAAATTTCTGGATATAAAACACAGTGGGGTTGATGCAATGAAGTGTGGTAATACTGCTGTGCTCAGACAACACATAGCAATATTACCATTACTACCAGCAACAGTATACCGCCAGTTACGCTACCCACAACCCCAGATCAAAAGAATCCAAGAACTTGACCACCCCCAGAGTCCAACTAAAATAAAACCTTTGGAGCCAGAGCTTTCTGTCATGCTGCCCCTACCCTGTGGAATGCCTTGCCAAACTTACTCAAGACAGCTCCAACCCTGGACACATTTAAATCAAATTTGAAAAGTCACCTGTTAGCCTGGCATTTATGATCACATAACTTTTCCCCCCTGTAACACATCACTATGTACTGATCTGAGACAAGCTTATGGGGTCCTACAGGAGAAAAGCGCTTTACAGATGTGTTGTTGTTGTAGTGTGACCTGCAGTACTCGGTACCGTATTGGCCCGTTCCTGTTACCCTAAACAGCGTAGAGAGACATGGGGCTGCTCGATGAGGTCATAGGATATCCTTTTGCCCTTCACATCTTAGATGAGTAATGATTACAATTAGTCACCCAGGTAAGGAGTGTGTGATGTGTCAGAAATACTACACAAAGATGAAACAAATTCTTGCCTACAAAGTCACAAATAGTCACCAATCAAACGAGCAGCTCTTCTCCAGAATGACAGATAATCGGGGAATAAAGCTGTCCAGTCAGTTTAAACTACTGGCTGACTTTCCAATAAATGAGGACTTGTAATGTCACATAATGGTACAGCAAATGCAATCAAGAACGTTTATAAAGTGATGGTATTTAAGGGCCGAGCCGAGGAAAAAACTGCACATATGAAATGCACGTACCAACTGCACATATGAAATGCATGGTACATCTGGTGTGAACATTGCTCTGCACATTTTTGGCTTATAAAGTTTCAAATAAATTTAATTCCCCAATGTCTAAACTGATACCCGATCCAATTCTCTGGACACCAGTAATCAATGGTAAAAAAAATGGCAGGAAATTAAGGAATGCTTTTACCAGGGTTCCTACTACGTTCAGCTGTGCTGCAGAGATACAAAAGTGAGGAAAGGCTTCAGGGGTTCTTCAACCAATAGTAGATGAAGACCCCAGAAAACAAATCTTGGGACTGCTTGGAAAGGATCCCACATACTATGCAGTTAGTGGCAAATCGGGCAATTGGGCATCAATCGTTACCAGTTCCCTGATATTCACTGTGTGATTTGTTCATGTTTGATTCACTGTGACCCTGCAGGCCATCATCTTTACTGCTGATAGACAAGACAAAAACACCACAACACCAACTGACATTCACTCCGCGGAATTAAAGCTGAACGTCTGCACCTCAACTTTATCTGAGTTGCTTCATTTAAAAAATCTTTGTGGTAATGTACAGAAGCAAAATTAGAAAAAAAAAGTTGTTTCTGTCAAAATATTTATGGACCAAACTGAATATATATATAAAAAATATTTGGCCCCCTTGAAGTTTTCCACATTTTGTCACATTACTGCCACAAACATGAATCAATTTTATTGGAATTCCACGTGAAAGACCAATACAAAGTGGTGTACACATGAGACGTGGAACGAAAATCATACATCATTCCAAACATTTTTTACAAATCCATAAAAAATGTTTGGAATCATGTATGATTTTCGTTCCACTTCTCACGTGTACACCACTTTGTATTGGTCTTTCACGTGGAATTCCAATAAAATTGATTCATGTTTGTGGCAGTAATTTGACAAAATGTGGAAAACTTCAAGGGGGCCGAATACTTTTGCAAACCACTGTATATATGCACAGAGAAAGATACGGCTTGCTTGGCAGTTGGACACAGCCGTTATTTCCCACAATGCAACAAGGTTCACAGACAGCAAACTGTCAGGACCATGGTCATGACATCACACTGTGGGATGGGTTTCACCACAATATCAGCCATACAGACTCCCCCCCCCCCAGCCCCCCCCCCCCCCCCCCCCGATGATCTATTCAAGACAGGGTAAGGGGGTTATCGGCTACTGATTGGGAAGAAGTTAAAACCTGGGTTAAAGTTGCCCACTGCTGCAACCCACATCCCCTCCACGCACTTCTGCCATATTGACATGGTTAATCTATATTTGATTGCTACTCTATATAAATTAATCTATGACAATTTCAATTAATTTAATCCATGGGGCCCTGCAGCAAAACTCTAATGGAGCCCCCCCCTCAAAAAAAAATGCTCACACCCCTTCTCTTCCTTTCCTTGGTGACCCTCACAACCTGGAGGCCCATCTCACAAGGGTCATAAAACAAGTGTGGTCATTGTGATATTCACACCCATAACAAGTGCAGCCACACAACACCTGACCTGAAGCATAGTTCTATGTATTGGGGGAAGGGAAGGTTGTTAGTTGTTACCCCCTACAGCTCTGGACTCAATGTTTACATTGAATTCATTATTTAATCTATTGAAAATGTCGACTGGTGTATGGGCAGCGGTAGACTTGCATTACAGCAGATGAGATTACTATGATTAGAATTAAGAGACTTTCATTTTATTGGGCATTTGGTTCAACTACTTCTGGAGTATGGGGAAAGGGTACGAATGCACCCCTATACTCATCACCGGGGGGAGGGGCGTTGGCAGATATCTGGGGTCCCCCTTATCAGAGACGCCACCATATGTTCCCTGCATAAAGACATGGACGAGGGTAACTTTCAGAGGGCGGGGGTATGCTCCCATTCTTGCAAGCTACTCCCAGGAGGTCAAGAAACATGTAGGTTAGTATAGTTCTGGTGGCATAGTCCCATGGTTCCAGGCTCAGCCTTCTTGGGCAATATCCAGACTGTATTGTGAATAAGGGGTTAAAACATTTTAGGAAGCCCGTACACGCTTACAATAATGGTTATAACAAATTTGGCAAAAAACTAGAATTGTTACATTTGTTGGAGAGAAGGAATGTCCGTTACATGTTTTGCCAGGTGGAAGAGACCAAGTGGAGATGGGGGTCCCTGCTGACCAGTAGAGATGGCCCAGCCTTGGAGAACTCATGGAGAAGCACATGATCAGTTGCAAGCAAAACTGCAAGCATAAGTGGAACAACTGCTCAGAACCAATCAGGTTTCAGTAGGTAAATGAACTGGATCCTGATTGGTTGCTTCAGGAATCTTGCATCACTTCCTCTCCAGCCTTCTTTGCATCAGTCTCTATAAATCACCCCCTGAACACTCAGAAGGAAAACATGCAGTAATTTTGCTTGGCCTCATACAGATAATACTTGGCCTCATACTAATAAATAGGCCGTCAGGAATTAAATGATCCAATTTGTTTTTTTGGGGGAAAAGCGTCTAGATTTCAAACCATTCATAACTTTTGGTTTTCTTTTTGCTTATGAAACTGATATTTATATTTCAGATGCTCAAATATTGAGAGGGATGAAGACTGCCACAGCTGGATAAGCCGTCCATAAATCTGCGGATCGCGCTGGCTTCCTGAACATGTTATGTCGGAAATACTGACACGCACGGCTGTTATAGTTGGCAACCACCGCGAGACGCTTTTCCAGCGACACTTGGCCAGCGGGAACGGTAAAATTCCATCAATTCTTGTCAACATTCCTGAATGGAAGAAAACAGGCCACGCCCTGAATCTCGAGTTCGCCAATGACGACACAGCAGATACCAGAGGAGTCACGCATTATTCCGAAGTGCTGGCGAGAAGGCCGACGTGAAGCAATACTCGAGACGCATTCATAACATGATGGATAAACTGACTTTCCTGCTTTCTACATTTCCTTTGCGGGAATACAGGCACTAATACAGCGGTTATAACACGCTTTACATGCATGGAAGCATCTGCCTTAAGGTGGCCATACATCAAGTGACTTGGCGGCCAATCCACCCTCTGATTCCATTATTACAATTGGATGAAGATCGGTGCCACCAAGTGCATGCCCGAGTGATGATGCAACCGATTTTGGGCCGAAATTGGGCGCACTAATAGTTGTACATGTTGCAAGAGGTCGGGCTGTCACAGTCAGTCGGGTGCACGGCGAGCGAAATATCTGGATGAGCAACGAACGCATTGCAACCCCTGGCACTATTCCCACAGTGTATAAATGTGTGTGCATTTATACATTACAGGTAGTCCCCGGTTAACGAACGAGATAGGGACTGTAGGTTCGTTCTTAACCTGAATCTGTTAAGTCGGAACATTGTGCCATCTCTGCCCCCTGTACCTCCTCTATACCACCTTGTGCCTCCAGTGTCCCCCTGTGTCACCTCTGCCCCCTGTACCTCCTCTATGCCTCCAGTGTCCCCCTCTGTGTCACCTCTGCCCTCTGTACCTGCTTATACAAGTTTAACTACCTGAGCGGTATGGACGAGCTTAGCTCGTCCATACCGCCGCAGGGGATCGCATGGCCCTGGGTGGGTTTTTTTTTTTACTAAAAATTGTTTTAGATCATGTAGCTAGCACTTGGCTAGCTACATGTGTCCCCCGATCGCCGCCGGCACCCTCTGATCCTCCCAATCGCCTTCCTTATACATACCTTCCCCCGGAACCAGCGATGGCACAGCCTCTCCAATAGCCTCCGGGCGTCGCTGTGGGGAGGATCGGGACTGCACGACGTCGATGACGTCAGACGTCATGTCCGATCATCGCCATAGCGACAACAGAAGCTGTTGCGGTTCTGCATCGGGGCCCTTGGGCTAGAGGGGCCCCACGCTCAACCACAGTATTAGCTCTTTATTGGTCCTGTTCTTGTAATAATCACTTCTATAGATGCTTGGCATAGTAGTAATAATTAAAACACTGATTCCCATTCCCTTCTTGCACCTCTGACACTGTGGTTGTCCTTAATTGGTTTTGGTGTGCCGTGTCAATTGTATAGCATGCATGGGGGGTCCCAATGCAAAACATGCACTGGGGCCCATAGCTCCTTAGCTACGCCACTGCTTGTGGCCACACTTCATAAGGGCAACCTGGGCAATTTCCCAGGGCCTTATGTCCAATGTCAAGCTGCCTACAATTTGAATTCTGGTGTAAACTATCTGCATCCATAGGCTGCTCACGGGGGGGGGGGGGGGGGGGGGGGACAGATGTTTTCTTACATAAATTGCTAGTACAATTTATAGGATTTATAGTTCCAACAATGACGGCTAGTTGTCCTACTCCAAGGCAGCCAAGCAGACCCACACCATTATCCTGCCACTGCTATGTCTCACAGATGGGCTACTCACACCATGATCCTGCCACCGCCATCTGTCACAGATGGGCTACTCACACCATGATCCTGCCACTGCCATATCTCACAGGCAGGCTACTAACACCATGGTCCTGCCACCTCCATGTCTCACAGATGGGCTACTCACACCATGATCCTGCCACCTCCATGTCTCACAGATGGGCTACTCACACCATGATCCTGCCACCGCCATGTGTCACAGATGGGCTACTAACACACCATTATCCTGCCACCGCCATGTGTCACAGATGGGCTACTCACACACCATTATCCTGCCACCGCCATGTGTCACAGATGGGCTACTCACACCATGATCCTGCCACTGCCATATCTCACAGGCAGGCTACTAACACCATGGTCCTGCCACCTCCATGTCTCACAGATAGGCTACTAACACCATGATCCTGCCACTGCCGTGTCTCACAGATGGGCTACTCACACCATGATCCTGCCACCGCCATGTGTCACAGATGGGCTACTCACACACCATTATCCTGCCACCGCCATGTGTCACAGATGGGCTACTCACACACCATTATCCTGCCACCGCCATGTGTCACAGATGGGCTACTCACACCATGATCCTGCCACTGCCATATCTCACAGGCAGGCTACTAACACCATGGTCCTGCCACCTCCATGTCTCACAGATAGGCTACTAACACCATGATCATGCCACTGCCGTGTCTCACAGATGGGCTACTCACACCATGATCCTGCCACCGCTGTCTCACAGGAAAAAAAACATCTATATCCAGGCACATCGCCTCTAGTTAGGACATTAAATAAGTTATTAAGGAAAGGGAGGTGCTGAAGGGGGTGTGGCCAGAACACAGCAAAAGTCTATTAACCCTTCGCACTCTCGCATGCAAATGTTCAAACAAATGCATTCACAGATTCACTCATCCAGGCACCACGGTTATCCCTACAGCTAAGTTAAAAGCCGGGGTATTAGTTCACAGAATAATGCATTCTTATGCTTAGTCACCTGTACTGCGCAGAAGTACCCAGGTAAACATAGGTGTCCTAACTCTGGCCCTGTAACATGCATAGTGCAGACATGCAAACATTCATTGCATCAAACCTATCAATGGATTAAGAGCACACATCTGAATTAAAACCCCTGTGGCTAGGGTCTAATTCAGTGCACTCCCTCCTTCCCCTGTATGTGTTTGTCAGCATGCACACAGCTTATGCTGGTGTGTGTGCATGGATACATTACGTTAGCTCCCTTGTGCGATTGGTAAGATGCGCCATCTGTCCCAGGAGAGGACGTCAGGATGTGTGCTCCTAATCCCTAGATAGGTTTGATGCAATGAATGTTTGCATGTCTGCACTATGCATGTTACAGGGCCAGAGTTAGGAAACCTATGTTTACCTGGGTACATCTGCGCAGTATAGGTGACTAAGCATAAGAATGCATTCTTCTGTGAACTAAGACCCCGGCTTTTAACTTAGCTGTAGGGATAACAGTGGTGCCTGGATGAGTGAATCTGTGAATAAATTTGTTTGAACATTTGCATGCGAGAGTGCGAAGGGTTAATAGACTTTCGCTATGTCTCACAGATGGGCTACTTACATCCTGATCCTGCCCCTGCTATGTCTCACAGATGGGCTACTCGCACCATGATCCTGCCACCGCCATGTCTCACAGATGGGCTACTCACACCATTATCCTGGCACCGCCATGTGTCACAGATGGGCTACTCACACCATTATCCTGCCACCGCTATGTCTCACAGATGGGCTACTCACACCATGATCCTGCCACCGCCATGTCTCACAGATGGGCTACTCACACCATTATCCTGCCACCGCTATGTCTCACAGATGGGCTACTCACACCATTATCCTGCCACTGCCATGTCTCACAGATGGGCTACTCACACCATGATCCTTCCACTGCCATGTCTCACAGATGGCCTTCTGCATAGCTAAACAGCCTAGGCTGTGACATCACTGGGAAGGTGGGGTTCCATACCAACATATAGCAATACATAGGAAGGAAGAGTTTCCGATGCTGAAACCAAGATAAATACCATAAAATGGGTATCCTTAATAATTTACTGCTTTGTAATATATATCACTATAGGGCCTCTTTAAAGCTAGCAAGTGCAGAGGCATGAATGGCAGAGGGGGTGGGAACTTTAGGGAATGGGATGGCATGTGGGTGGGTAAGGGTTGGATGGTCTGAGAAGAGGAATAGAGTGGCAGGTATAGTTGGCATGAAACATGAGAGCAGGGCACTGGGATAGTATCGAGGGTGGGGGGCGTTATTGTTTTTAGAGGCATCAACAGGCATCGTCAATAGGATTCAACAAATCAAGCCAGGCTGTTATCTGCATTGAGTTTGTATGTTCTCCCTATGGTTTGCATGGGTTCCTGCCCATACACTATTTTAGGACTAAGGGACTAAGACTTTGGTAGGGATTAGATTGGGAGCTCCTCTGAGGACAGTCAGTAATATGACTATGCAATCTGTAAAGTGCTGCAGAAGATGTCAGTGCTATATAAATACATAATGATAATATAGTGGGACATTAGACTATGACTATGGTAGGAATCTAATCCCTACCACAGTCATAGTCTAATGTGAGCTCCTCTAAGGACAGTCAGTGACATTACTATGTACTCTGTAAAGTGCTGCAGAAGATGTCAGTGCTATATAAATACACAATAATAATAATATGGTAGGACATTAGACTAGGACTATGGTAGGATTAGATTGTGAGCTCCTCTAAGGACAGTCAGTGACATGACTATGTACTCTGTATTTATATAGCACTGACATATTCTGCAGCACTGTACAGAGTACATAGTCATGTCACTGACTGTCCTTAGAGGAGCTCACAATCTAATCCTACCATAGTCCTAGTCTAATGTACCATATTATTATTATTATGTATTTATATAGCACTGACATATTCTGCAGCACTGTACATAATAATAATATTATGGTAGGGCATTAGACTATGAAGGGGATTAGAGTGTGAGCTCCTCTAAAGGACAGTCAGTGACATGACTATGTACCGTACTCTGTACAGTGCTGCAGAAGAGGTCTACAGAGGACATCCAGTAGCCTTCAGATGACAACCAGTAAAACAGTCGCCCCTACCCTGGGCATAAGAATGTACGTGGCTGGCTGTTACAGAAGTGCAGGAGTCTGAAGAACCATTATTATTACATGGACGGTTGTGAAGAACAGCGAGAGAAGAGCTCAGTGAATAATTGATGGTGTGGCTGCAAAGCGGCTCACTCTGTATCACTAAGAGCTGCTCTACACACACAATAAGAGCTGCCAAACACAGAGCCCAGTGAGAAGGTTTCTAAGAACATTCTACAGGTTTAAAGTCACAGTTCAGCCACAGCTGCTCTAAGCATTGAATGGAACACATTCTAAATGACTTGTGCATTAAAAAAAAGGAATATACCTAATACACCAGTGACCTACAGGTGCCTGTTCGCTCCCACAGACAGTCTGAAACACTCCCTCTTTAGTCACATGGGCATGCACGGAAGTCTGAAACACTCCCTCTTTAGTCACATGGGCATGCACGGAGGTCTGAAACACTCCCTCTGTAGTCACATGGGCATGCACGGAGGTCTGAAACACTCCCTCTTTAGTCACATGGGCCTGCATGGAGGTCTGAAACACTCCGTCTTTAGTCACATGGGCCTGCATGGAGGTCTGAAACACTCCGTCTTTAGTCACATGGGCCTGCATGGAGGTCTGAAACACTCCCTCTTTGTTCACATGGGCATGCACGGAGGTCTGAAACACTCCCTCTTTGTTCACATGGGCATGCACGGAGGTCTGAAACACTCCCTCTTTAGTCACATGGGCCTGCACGGAGGTCTGAAACACTCCCTCTTTAGTCACATGGGCATGCACGGAGGTCTGAAACACTCCCTCTTTAGTCACATGGGCCTGCATGGAGGTCTGAAACACTCCGTCTTTAGTCACATGGGCCTGCATGGAGGTCTGAAACCCTCCGTCTTTAGTCACATGGGCCTGCATGGAGGTCTGAAACACTCCCTCTTTGTTCACATGGGCATGCACGGAGGTCTGAAACACTCCCTCTTTGTTCACATGGGCCTGCATGGAGGTCTGAAACACTCCCTCTTTGTTCACATGGGCATGCACGGAGGTCTGAAACACTCCCTCTTTGTTCACATGGGCATGCACGGAGGTCTGAAACACTCCCTCTTTGTTCACATGGGCATGCACGGAGGTCTGAAACACTCCCTCTTTGTTCACATGGGCATGCACGAAGGTCTGAAACACTCCCTCTTTGTTCACATGGGCATGCACGAAGGTCTGAAACACTCCCTCTTTAGTCACATGGGCCTGCATGGAGGTCTGAAACACTCCCTCTTTAGTCACATGGGCATGCACGGAGGTCTGAAACACTCCCTCTTTAGTCACATGGGCTTGCACAGAGGTCTGAAACACTCCCTCTTTAGTCACATGGGCCTGCACGAAGGTCTGAAACACTCCCTCTTTAGTCACATGGGCCTGCATGGAGGTCTGAAACACTCCCTCTTTGTTCACATGGGCATGCACGGAGGTCTGAAACACTCCCTCTTTGTTCACATGGGCATGCACGAAGGTCTGAAACACTCCCTCTTTAGTCACATGGGCCTGCATGGAGGTCTGAAACACTCCCTCTTTAGTCACATGGGCATGCACGGAGGTCTGAAACACTCCCTCTTTAGTCACATGGGCATGCACGAAGGTCTGAAACACTCCCTCTTTAGTCACATGGGCCTGCATGGAGGTCTGAAACACTCCCTCTTTGTTCACATGGGCATGCACGGAGGTCTGAAACACTCCCTCTTTGTTCACATGGGCTTGCATGGAGGTCTGAAACACTCCCTCTTTAGTCACATGGGCCTGCATGGAGGTCTGAAACACTCCCTCTTTAGTCACATGGGCCTGCACAGAGGTCTGAAACACTCCCTCTTTAGTCACATGGGCATGCACGAAGGTCTGAAACACTCACTCTTTAGTCACATGGGCATGCACGGAGGTCTGAAACACTCCCTCTTTAGTCACATGGGCATGCACGGAGGTCTGAAACACTCCCTCTTTAGTCACATGGGCATGCACAGAGGTCTAAACAACAAACAAACAAAAAACACCACTCCCTCTAGTCACATTGGCATACAGGGAGGACAGCGATTGCTCTATCAGCTGAAACCACGCCTTCCTGCTAGCCGACAGCCTATAATGGCTGTTAGTCCTCTAGGAGGAAGGAGTTGTTTCAGAATGGCTGAAAGGGTTTGGGGACAAAAACTCAATGAGACACCAATCATTTGGAGTTGATGCAAATGTATCTTAATTGTATGCAGCTTACAAATGGTCTGATCAAAATCATCGGATTCGTTCCATTCCAAGCTGCCTAAATGTACTTAAAAATTTGCATCTTGCAAAATAAATTAGCACCTCACTGACGATCTGTAGTGAGCAGGCAGGAGAAGGATAGGGGGATCTATAAGGGATCATAACAATGATCGTCAATTTTTATTCTCACAAAACTGCTGTTTTTGTTTCTTTGCAAAACTTTTTATACATCATTCGGAATAATGTTATATTAAATGCGAACAGAAAAAATAAATATGCCCTGTGTGAAAACTAAAGTGATCTAAGCCTTGTATACACATGCAAGTCTGATTTCACCACTTCCATTTAGTATGAGAGCTTAAAGTGAACCAGAGATGAAGCACCCTCATGTATTTTACCATATATATCAGTGGGAACAATAGAGAAAACATCTACCCTGCTCTCTGTTTCATTCTTCACTGCTCAGCCTGCTTGTTAACAGACCTGATAAAATCCCAGACTGAGCATTCAGTCTGGCTTTGCTCAGGAATCATTATAGCCAAGTCATTATAGCAGAGCCAGAAGGGGACAGGCTTGGGCTTGAAAAGACATCAGAGAAGACAGACTCCTTTATAACGATTCCGGAGCAAAGCCAGACTGAATGCTCAGTCGGGGATTTTATCAGGGCTGCTGACAAGCAGGCTGAGCAGTGAAGAATGAAACCGAGCAGGGTAGGTGTTTTCTCTAATGTTCCCACTGATATATATGGTAAAATACATGAGGGCGCTTTGTCTCTGGTTCACTTTACTCAATCTATTCACTGTATACTGTGGGCCCAATCCAAATCATTTTTTTTACCCACATTTCTTACTAGGAGATCATTTTTCATCTTCTGATTGTTAATTTCAGAGAGCTGAAAAGTTGTTATAAAGTACCAAAAAGTAGGTGGGAAAGCGCTGTTAGAATTATTCCGAGTATTCTCTTGCTTGCTGGTGGCTTACAATGCATTTTATAAGTAGCGAAAATATCATCTAGAAAAAAACTTGATCGGGCCCAATATCGGTTTGCCCTCATATTACATGGAGGTGGGCAAAATTGGCAAATCAGTGGCCAATCAAAAATGTTTGTACCACAAGTCGATCCCGTTGTTCGCACCACTCCCCCCGCCTGTTGCGTAACGTCACGCATGCTCCACTCCGCGTCCCACCGTCACCCCCCGCATAGCAACACAGCGCGTCATCAGCTACACAACTGAGTGTGTGCAGCCCAGCGATGCACTCCGCGTCCCACCGTCACCCTCTGCATAGCAACACAGCGCGTCGTCAGCTACACAGCAGCCCAGCGCTGTCACCCACGGGCATCAGACCCTGATTCCCCAACAAGTACAGAGTGCATACGTGGCCTAAGAGTAGCAAATTCACATCTTCATAACCCATTAACTGTTGCCCGGGTATGTATTTGGCTGGTGTTGGCTCCGCCCACTTTTAACCCTAACACACAATTACTCTATGATCTAGTTTGTGAGCTTTGCGGTCTTTGGCATCAATAATTTGCATTGAAATGAAACAAATCTGGTTGGCTGTTTGTGGCTCCACCCCTTTTTTCTGAATTTGAATCCCAGTCACCCAATGACCAACTGTACCAGGTTTGAGGCTTGTGCCATTAAGAATGCAAGACTGGCAGCAATTCCTTGAAAATCAATAGGTGAATTTTGATTGGCTTTTGTAGGCTCCACCCACTTTTCTAAATATGAACTAGTCACCCAGTGACCAACTGTGCAATGTTTGAGAACCCTGCCATTAACAGTGTAAGAATGGCTGCAGTGTACATTTTCTCAATGAAATTTGTATTGGTTTCTGCCCACTTTTTGGTTATGGGGATAAAAAGTATCCTATATGTTACTCCAGGTAATGTAGTGGCTGGATAGAGTACTGGATAAGGGCTCTGCCTTTGACATGGGAGACCAGGGTTCGAATCCTGGCTAGGTCAAGTACCTATTCAGTAAGGAGTTCAAGGCAAGACTCCCTAACACTGCAGGGTGGCCTCTTGAGCGCGTCCCAGTGGCTGCAGCTCTTGAGCGCTTTGAGTCCGACAGGAGAAAAGCGCTATATAAATGTTCGGATTATTATTATTATTATTATTATTACTACTATGTGTGTGACAGATTTCATTCAAATCCGTTCAGCCATTGTTGCGTGATAGAGTAACAAACATCCAACCTTTCGCATTTATAATATTAGTGAGATAATTGGACAGGGAGTACAGCAGAGATCGTCAAGAAGATGCAACTTTTTTTTCAGGGTTGATGCCAATCGAGTTGCAGTTTGTATGCAACTTGACATTGAACCAAACAGAATTCTGATGATTTGTACCATTTCAATACTCAATTTCAGCCTACAAACTGCAAGAAAATTTGCATCACCTTCTCGCTGGTCATCTCTAGACTAATAGCTCTTGAATAATTATCTGGGCCCAATGAGAGGTGGTTACCTTCAGAAATTTGTGGGCCCCATACCGGGCAAACTTACTGGGCCCCCCCCTCACTCACTCTGCCTCCCACTCGCCCTCCCCCCCCCCCCCCCCCAAAAAAAAAAGTTTTCCCCGTAAAAGAAACATGATATCAGTGCTATATACATACATAATAATAATAATAATAATAATAATAATAATAATATGGTAGGATGTTAGGCTATGACTATGACAGTATTACATTGTGAGCTCCTCTGAGGACAGTCAGTGTGACAATGACCATTTGAGTACCTCAGCATGGAATTCCTGAACTTTGTAGCTGCTTTTCCTGCTCAGAGCATACTGCTGGGGCCTGGAAACAGTTAAATGTATGTTACTCAGCAGGGAGGGGGATGGGGCCCCTCACAGGGCTGCTAGTTGTGATGCCCTGACAGCGGCTCTGGTGGTCTCCATGGCTTACTGCTATGGGAGAGGTCTAGACACAAATATAATGCCTGTTACACACCATGCAATTTCCAATCGGATAAACAGGTCTAATCCATCATTTCTCACAGGTCCTATCGTTTTTTCTGATCGATTTTCCAATCACTTCTATACAAAATCGATCATAAAAATGATCGACCAGTCTATCTGATGGGAAATTGCATGGTGTGTACCAGGCATAAAACCATTCTTGCTGAATGTAGATACCAACATTTTCAAGGACAACAAGAAACCTCTAAATAATTGTCGTGTGGTAACAAATGGCATTTCAAAATCCTGTACTATTCTAATGTTTCAAAACCGATTACTAATGTTATAGTCAATGTTATCTCGTAATGGTTTCTAAAAGGTGTATACACACATGCAATTTTGATTGGTCAATCACTTGCCAATTGTATTACTTCTGTGTAGTGCGAGAGACTACAGATTTTGAATACTATGAACAGATTGTGTAGGTTAGCTCTCATGCTACATGGGAGTGGTAAAAATGGGCAATCATTGGGCAATCAAAATTGGATGTGTGTACCAGGCCTAAATCACAAACTAGAACAAGTATGCAGAACAAGGTGATGTGGCTGCCTGCATGTTCGACAGGATCGACTACTGAAGCCAAAGAATCAGCAGGTGTGCCAGAAAACTGGCATTTCTTTCTTAAAGGGAACCCGAGGTGAGGGGGACATGGAGGCCGACATATTTATTTCCTTTTAAATAATGCACAATGCCTGGCTGTCCTGCTGATCCTCTGCCTCTAATATGTTTAGCCATAGACCCTGTACAAGCATGCAGATCAGGTGCTCTGAACGAAGTCTGACTAGATGAGCTGCATGCTTGTTTCAGATGTGTGATTTAGACCATACTGACCAGAAAGATCAGCAGGGCTGCCAGGCAACTGGTATTGTTCAAAAGGAAATAAATATGGCAGCCTCCATAGGTCTCACACCTCGACTTCCTTTTTAAAAAAAGGAATAAAGAAGGTGGTCTCCAAATCCTGCTCATTTTAAGATTCCTCAAATAATACTATGGTCTACCCCTGGCTGGTCAAGTGCACACTCCAGCTCTCTTAGGCAACCAGCCATTGCTTTAAATTTACCTTGCTTGATAGATATATATCTTTTGTTGGAAGCCATGAAGACAACTTGAGGGTGGCTTTCCTCAAGATCAAAAAGTTCATCTTTGCCAGGCTTGGAACTCCGCCCAGATTTCAGAGTACCCGTAGGCCCCATTGGAGTCAAGTACTTTCCAGTGCAGTCTTTGAAGGCCAGTTTTCCAGCCTTGAACTCAAGAGTGTAGGCAGTGCCATTCTCAGGATCCTTAACCAGCTTCCCGTCATTTCGCAAGTAGCGGCTATCACAAGTCTTCAAGCAGTACTTTTTGTCCTGGTAGACCAGGGTGATTAGTGAATGGACACCCCATGGTATATTGCTATCGGTGGAAATCTCATCCTCTTGAGGACTCAAGTGGGCATACCTCCTCCTGCTGACACTAAGGAGGTTAGCTTGGGGATGGATGGCCAAATGCACAGCCCACAACTCGGTCTCTGTGATGGTCTGAGCAAAACAGGACAGCTTATCTCCTGAGCCGCCAAAGAACCGCTTGTGTAGATCAGACTGCAGAGCCCACCTCCCCGTCAGACTGGGCAGAGATGATAAAACGACTATCTCCCTCGGGTTTCTCAGCCTCGCAGGAAACATTGCCATCTTTGTCAGCCGACAGGTACCGGCTGAGGTGGTGGCTTTTCAGGTAGACCACCATGGCGTCCAACTCATCCTGTTCCAAAGTCCAGATCTGCTTCTTCTTGAGGCTGGAGCTGAGGCGTAGACTTTGAAGCCAAATGCCTCGGCTGTCAGATACCTGTTATCGCTGTTGATCAAGCCAAACTGGATCTTTAAGATTTGGTGTATCCCATTGGTTGGCATTTTTTTCTTTTCCTTCGGCTCGCTGAAATAACTCTCCAGCAGGTCAGCAAGCGAAAGTGTCTCGTGTTACCAGCAGGCAGAGCGTCTGAACGCCACTAAGGGTAGGCACCTCGTCAGCAGCCCTGGGAGATCTGGATTAAAATGAATGAACTGAAAAGCACCTCAACTTAACACCCAATGACGTGCTCTTGATCCTGCTCCAGTTGCCTCCACTATGGGCAGTGTCGGCAGGCTTGGTATAATCTGCACGTTGACATGCCGCCCCTCACCTCTCCCTCCCAGACTGGCTGCAGAGCTTCCGATTCACATATTAAGCCCGGGACACAGACTGCTCAGCCAAGAGGTAGCTGCAGCCTGTTTAATTGGCCGCATCTAGGATTACAAAAGCTCGGTCGCTGGTTTTCAATGAACCGCGAGCCGGCAAGTAACCAATAGCCGGGGCTATTGCCTGAGCCACAAAGAGGCTGTATGCCGGCAGACAATGCTGCTTTTGTCAGGTCGCTTCTCAAATATTCAACTCAACTGACTGAGCACTTTCTCCTCGATGATTTCCGAGCTCTTTAATTCCTTTCGGCTGAAAGGAAAATCTGCCTAATAACGTGGAGGCATGGATCGGGCCAATAAAAATGAAGAGATAAGAAAATGTCACTATGGACTGCTCTCACCTCGGTGTCCTTCCTCAAAGTAAACGCTTACAGGTGCAGACGAACAAACAAAAAAAATGCCCGTCAGGTAACTGTATCCTCCCCCTCCCTCCTTGTCGGTCAACTTCGTCTGTATCTTTTTGCTTTTTACACCTGTCTACAATTACCCGATTCCTCTCGGCCCTCCTGTAGGTCACCTCCTGGTTTCCCGTTCTGTAGCCCTGGGCATAATCTTCTTACCAATTATCCTGATATATATTTGTTTTTCTTAAAGTTTAATCCGTTTAGGCTTCCTATGGCTCCCTACTGTGCATTCTATCCATCTGTTCAGATCCCCTTCAAATAGCGCAGGCAGCACGGGCAGAACGTACCGGCCTCGAGGATAAAGCTGCACATGGCTGCCTGAGCTTAAAGCAAACCTGAAGCGATAATAAACTTATGAGATGATAAATTGTATGTGTAGTACAGCTAAGAAATAGCACAATAGTAGCAAAGAAGACAGTGTCATATTGTTCTCCAGTACATGAAGAGTTAAACTTCAGTAGGTTAGCCATGCAAAAGAGCTTCTCTGAGCTCTTCCACTCAACTTGGGTGGAATAACAGTCCTGTTTTCTGAAGCACTTAAATAGCCAAGTGATAGACAGCTTGAGATAAGGTTTTACTCTAAGTTCAAAGGGTCATTATTTCTGCTTTGTTTTATAGCTTAAAAGACAGAGTGTGTTTTTAAAGTTGCAACTGTGACAGTATGATGCAATGTTATTAAAAAAAAAAAAAAAAAAAAAAAAAAAAAGCTGTAACTGAAAATATTTCTTTGCTACTAATTATCTGTACAGGTAGTCCCCGGTTAACGAACGAGATAGGGACTGTAGGTTCATTCTTAACCTGAATCTGCACGCATTTTCAATCTGACTTCCAAAAAAACAATTCTTTTTATAATACAGGGGTTTTGTAATCGTGGGGATACAATCGTTTCAGCGCGAGAGGTCTGGGTGTCAGTACACCACTGCAACCGCATCTTCAGCCAGGACTGGGAATCCATACTAAGACCTCTTTCAGATTGACCCGTCTGTTGCCCATGAGCGCCATTCTGTAGCCGAATGACGGCGTCTGTAACCCATGCATTTCAGCGCTTCACACGCCGTGGCGTTACTCGCTGGCAGACAACCATGACTTGTCACATCTGAGCACGGCTGCAGCCACACTCAGATGTGACTCCATGGGGGGCCGCGAGCCCAGTGCCGGTACCGAGCGCTAACAAGCAGCCAGCCAGGGGTGTTGCTAGCCCCAAAGATCAGTGGCACGTGCCCTGGATCTATACTGGGCTCCCCCGGATGTCCCTCAGGCAGAGTCAGCTGTGGCGCCTCAATGGCAATATGCTGGGTGCTGTGGGGCCTCTATGTGGGCATACTGGGTGCTGTGGTGCCATGTTGGGTGCTGTGGTGCCATGTTGGGTGCTATGGTACCTCTATGTGGGCATACCTCCCAACATTTTAAAGTTAGAAATCGGGACACAGGCCACACCCCCCAAGTCACACCTACCATAAAGTTTTTTGAAGATTTTTTTTTTAATATTGATGCCCTTATATTTTTTAATAAATATATCCCTCATATACCCTGCCCATGGGTGGGGCTAACTAATGTAGTTATACCAGCTAATGTAGTTACATAAAAAAAATATGAAGTAAATGCACATAATGACAGACAGCGTTTCCCCAGTAAATGCACATAAGAGACAGCCTTTCACCAATAAATGCACAGAATAAGACACAGCCTTTCACCAATAAATGCACAGAATAAGAGACAGCTTTTCACCAGTAAATGCACAGAATAAGAGACAGCTTTTCACCAGTAAATGCACAGAATAAGAGACAGCTTTTCACCAGTAAATGCACAGAATAAGAGACAGCTTTTCACCAGTAAATGCACAGAATAAGAGACAGCTTTTCACAGTAAATGCACAGAATAAGAGACAGCTTTTCACCAGTAAATGCACAGAATAACAGACAGCTTTTCACCAGTAAATGCAAAGAATAAGAGACAGCTTTTCACCAGTAAATGCACAGAATAAGAGACAGCTTTTCACCAGCAAATGCACAGAATAAGAGACAGCTTTTCACCAGCAAATGCACAGAATAAGAGACAGCTTTTCACCAGTAAATGCACAGAATAAGAGACAGCTTTTCACCAGCAAATGCACAGAATAACAGACAGCTTTTCACCAGCAAATGCACAGAATAAGAGACAGCTTTTCACCAGTAAATGCACAGAATAACAGACAGCTTTTCACCAGTAAATGCACAGAATAAGAGACAGCTTTTCACCAGTAAATGCACAGAATAAGAGACAGCTTTTCACCAGTAAATGCACAGATAAGAGACAGCTTTTCACCAGTAAATGCACAGAATAAGAGACAGCTTTTCACCAGTAAATGCACAGAATAAGAGACAGCTTTTCACCAGTAAATGCACAGAATAAGAGACAGCTTTTCACCAGTAAATGCACAGAATAAGAGACAGCTTTTCACCAGTAAATGCACAGAATAAGAGACAGCTTTTCACCAGTAAATGCACAGAATAAGAGACAGCTTTTCACCAGTAAATGCACAGAATAAGAGACAGCTTTTCACCAGTAAATGCACAGAATAAGAGACAGCTTTTCACCAGTAAATGCACAGAATAAGAGACAGCTTTTCACCAGTAAATGCACAGAATAAGAGACAGCTTTTCACCAGTAAATGCACAGAATAAGAGACACCTTTTCACCAGTAAATGCACATAATAAGAGACAGCTTTTCACCAGTAAATGCACAGAATAAGAGAGACAGCTTTTCACCAGTAAATGCACAAAATAAGAGACAGCTTTTCACCAGTAAATGCACAGAATAAGAGACAGCTTTTCACCAGTAAATGCACAGAATAAGAGACAGCTTTTCACCAGTAAATGCACAGAATAAGAGACAGCTTTTCACCAGTAAATGCACAGAATAAGAGACAGCTTTTCACCAGTAAATGCACAGAATAAGAGACAGCTTTTCACCAGTAAATGCACAGAATAAGAGACAGCTTTTCACCAGTAAATGCACAGAATAAGAGACAGCTTTTCACCAGTAAATGCACAGAATAAGAGACAGCTTTTCACCAGTAAATGCACAGAATAAGAGACAGCTTTTCACCAGTAAATGCACAGAATAAGAGACAGCTTTTCACCAGTAAATGCACAGAATAAGAGACACCTTTTCACCAGTAAATGCACATAATAAGAGACAGCTTTTCACCAGTAAATGCACAGAATAAGAGAGACAGCTTTTCACCAGTAAATGCACAAAATAAGAGACAGCTTTTCACCAGTAAATGCACAGAATAAGAGACAGCTTTTCACCAGTAAATGCACAGAATAACAGACAGCTTTTCACCAGTAAATGCACAGAAGAGACAGCTTTTCACCAGTAAATGCACATAAGAGACAGCTTTTCACCAGTAAATGCACATAATGACAAACAGCCAGTTGTCCCCAGTATATGTAGCCAGGGATATATGTGCCCAGTATATGTAGACAGAGGTATATGTCCCCAGTATATGTAGTCAGGGGTATATGTCCAGTATATGTAGCCAGGGTGTATATGTAGTCAGGGGTATATGTCCCAGTGTATGTAGCCAGGGTGTATATGTCCCAGTATATGTAGTCAGAGGTATATATCCCGAGTATATGTAGTCAAGGGTATATGTCCCCAGTATATGTAGCCAGGGTGTATATATGCCCAGTATATGTAGCCAGGTGTATATGTCCCCAGTATATGTAGCCAGAGGTATATGTCCCCAGTATATGTAGTCAGGGGTATATGTCCCAGTATATGTAGCCAGGGTGTATATGTAGTCAGGGGTATATGTCCCAGTGTATGTAGCCAGGGTGTATATGTCCCAGTATATGTAGTCAGAGGTATATATCCCGAGTATATGTAGTCAAGGGTATATGTCCCCAGTATATGTAGCCAGGGTGTATATATGCCCAGTATATGTAGCCAGGTGTATATGTCCCCAGTATATGTAGCCAGGGGTATATGTCCCAGTATATGTAGGCAGGGGTATATGTGCCTAGTGTATGTAGCCAGGGTGTATATGTCCCAGTATATGTAGCCAGGGGTATATGTCCTCAGTATATATAGGCAGGTGTATATGTGCCCAGTATATGTAGCCAGGGGTATATGTCCCCAGAATAGGTAGCCAGGTGCCCCCCCCAGGAGGGGAGCAGCGCAGAGAAGAGGGAGAGCGGTGGAGAAGAGGGGTCATCTCCCCCCCCCCTTCCCTCACCTTAGGGTGCTCTTCCTCCCTCGCTGTCCCCTCCGGAACTAAGTGCGGTGGCTGGCAGAGGGGCGGAACTTACCTTCCGTGCCTCTGTCTGGCCTCGTCGCCAGCGCGGAATGATTTGCCACTACTCTGGTCTGATCCAAACCAGAGCAGCGGCTGCAGCACCAGAACTTCCGGCCGGCGCTTGGAGCGACACGGAAGGCATGTCCCGCCCACTGCCAAGTGCCAAACGCTGCCAGACAATATCGGATGAGACAGCGAGCGAGGGAGGAAGAGCACCCTAAGGTGAGGGAAGGGAGGGGGGGGGGGGGGGGAGATGGCCCCCTTCTCCGCCGCTTCTCACCGCTCTCCCTCTTCTCTGCGCTGCTCTCCTCCTACTACAGGCTGGGACTTGGGGGCTCATACCGGGATAGTTGGAGAGCCCCCCAAAATCGGGAGAATCCCGACGAAAACGGGACGGTTGGGGACTATGATACTGGGTGTTGTGTGCCATGCTGGGTGCTGTGGTACCTCTATGTGGGAATACTGGGTGCTATGGTGCCATGCTGAGCGCTGTGATGCATTTATGGGGGCATACAGGGAAATGTGGTTCTTCTATGGGGGCATGCTGGGAGTCATGGTGTCTCAATGGGAGGCCTGGGGGAGCATGGGAGAGGGTCCACTAAAAGGTCAGGGAATGCTATGGGGGGCTGCCAGGCACACGCCAGCAGGCCAACCCGCCAGCAGAAAGCCAGAAGCCAGATTACTATTCTTTGTTATGTTTTAGTGACACTGCCTATTTGTGTGATAGGCTGCATTTTTTTTGTATTAATGGAGAGGGGGCTTCATCAACATTTTGCTGGGAGACCTACTTGGCCCGCTGTTAAGTTCATGTAAATTTGGCTCCACCCAGGACCACACCCACATTCTGGTGCATGGTCACACCCATTTTCCATTTGGTGTGCCCAAAAGTGCCCGGATCGCTAAAGGTGGCCACACACCATACAGTTTTTTTAAATATCTTTTCAATTTAAGAATTGCAATCATTTTTTCTGACTGATTGTAACATTTCAAAAATATGACCAATGTACCACACACCCTATGTTCAATGTTTCCCCAATTATGATAAAAATGATTGGAAACTTTGACAAAATTGCTAGGGTGTGTATATTAATAAATTGACAATACAACACACACCATACAATCTTTAGAAAGATTCAAGAAAAATATCTGGCATTCCGGATCGATAAAAATCTAAGAAAGCGGGACATCCGATCGGATTTTTCAGTCGAATGAAAAAAAAAAAAAAAAGCTTTCGTGTTTTTCGAGAAATCCTCCAAAGTTTGCTTCAGGCAGCAGGAAGTCTACAACTGGCCCCTCCAATAACCCCAAAGTCAAAATGAAATGATGGGAGTATGACAGACAATGGTCAGCAGCACCACTAGAAATGGCCAAGCAGATGCTAATGATTCCAGTTTTAATACAAACCCCGCCCAACTTGGAATGAGGCCAATCAAAATCTTCAGGAAGTGCTCTTGATTGGCCCAATTCCAAAGTGCATAAAATTTGCATTATATTTGCATAAAAGCTGGATATATTAGCCTGTTACTGACCACCTTCAACAGTGCTTAAACCTTCAGTGACTGACCCCAACACGTGCTCACAGGTGCTCATGCCTTCAGAGGTATCAGCACCAAGTAATGGTCCTTAACTGATTATTATCGATTATCTGTATCAATATGGATTGACGTGGCTGACAAGACTATCAGAACGTATCTCCCAGTGTGGACAGCTGATCTGCTGATACGATTTACATAAGCAAACGCTCAGAGATAAAATGAGTGCGTACACCCTGTATGTATTTAGAGTTTAGCCTCTCTAATTCCCCTTCCTCTGTGACTAATCACCAGTGTAATTAGATCTCTCCCGATGTCAGCTGGCTGCCATGGCAGAGCAGCTAAACAGCAGCTAAACACAGGATGCTAACCCTATGTCTGCTTCCATGAAAGCCGGAAGTAGACACACTGCAGATTTATTGCAGGATTTGCATGGCTGTAACAAAGAAATGTTTTACTTTAACCACTTAACGACCGCCTAACGCCGATAGGCGTCGGCAGGTCGCAGTGTTGCTTCCATAGTTCCATGTCAGTTCACGGAGGGAGTCTCCGGTGAACAGCCTACGAGCCTCCGATCGCGGCTCGCAGCGAAATGTAAACACGTGGGGAAGAAACACCATACGGCACTGCGGGGGAATAGCGCTGCGGAGGGGTGCTTTAAGGAGCCCCCCCCCCCCCCCCCGCTAGGCACACGTGAGCGGCGGTGATCAGACCCCCCCCCCCCCCCCAACAGGACATCTGGGGGGGGGGAAAGGGGCGGGGGGGGAAAAGGGGCGGGGTGGGGAAAGTCTGATCGCCCTGCCTAAAACCTGATCTGTGCTGGGGGCTGAAGAGCCCCCGCAGCACAGATCAACCAAAACACCCCTGGTCCTTAAAGGAGAACTGTAGTGAGAGGTATATGGAGGCTGCCATATTTATTTCCTTTTAAGCAATACCAGTTGCCTGGCTATTCAGCTAATCCTCTGCCTCTAATACTTTCAGCCATAGCCCCTGAACAAGCATGCAGCAGATCAGGTGTTTCTGACAAATTTAGACAGATATGACAAGATTAGCTGCATGCTTGTTTCTGGTGTGATTCAGACACTTCTTTAGGCAAATAGACCATCAGGGCTGCCAGGCAACTGGTATTGCATAACAGGAAATAAATATGACAGCCTCCATACCCCTCTCACTACAGTTCTCCTTTAAGTGGTTGAAGAGGATCTGTTTAAAAAAAAAAAAAAAAAAACTCTGGGAGATACTTACCCCGGGAGGGAGGAGCCTCTGGATCTTAACGAGGTTTACCCTGTCCTCCTCCGTCCCTCTGTTGCTTTGCCGGGACCCTTTGAATCGCGGCGAGGTAAATATTTACCTAGCGCGATCCTGCGCAGCGCACTAGCCGCTCTTCATTCGGGTTACGGCGGAAATAGCCAAAACCCAATTGATACGCTCTACTGCGCAGACGCGACTCCTTTGTGCGGAATACGATCGGGTTCGGCTATTTCCGCCGTAACCCGAACGAACAGCCGGTACTACGCCTGCGCCGGATCCCGGAGAGGTAAATAAATCTCTGCTTGCCAGCGATGGATTCCCTGCCGCTACAGGGATGGAGGAAGCCTCATTGGGACCCCTGAGACTTCCCCCTCCGGAGGTGAGTACCCCCAGAGGGTCTTTTTTAAAATACAGAGTCTCTTTAAAGGTCATTATGCCGTATCCTTTAAAGCAGAGAGGAAGTTCTGAGTTCAGGTCCACTGTAAAGACACGTAGCTCTTTTGCTCTGAAACCTCCTCAGTCAATCAGTACGTGGCTCGTGGCCTGACACAGACGGACCGGCAGAGATACTGGCGTTCTGTTTCCTGCAATGTACAGCCGTCAGTCAATAGGGCTTTTGTACCTGGTCTTATCGAATCAGATAGCGAGCGCTTGTCCCCGTTTCTAAATAACAATTGTGCGCCAGTGTGGACAGACGAAAGGATGGCATGAAACCCGATGCCAGGTCTCTCCAATCAGGGACAACAATGGCCACAAAGGGTGTGGGGGGGGGGGGGGGGGGGTATTGCTTCCATCTCTCTGTATAGGGTAATCTCTGCATGTTCTGAGCACCTTGCCGGGGAGACATGAGGGGCTCAGAGACCCCTGAAATCTCATGTCCTCTATCATGTTTGCCTTCCAGCACAGAGGCTGATCGGGGATGAGCTTTTCCAAGCCGGCCTCACTAATACTGCAAACAAAACGCAGCCTTCTATTCGCATGGCAAAGTCTGGAGCAGGTGATCTGACTTACAAAGGGGCCGCATGCTTACGATTCCTCGCCCATCGCAGACAGGGTGGATTTTCTAAGCTTGGATACTTATATTTAGCAGTGACGCAAATCCATCGGTTACTATAGACGCCTTAAAGAGAACCTGTAAAGTCAAAAAATTGTGACCTGGCTAACCAAAACTGCTCTCCTGTATAAACTAAAGGTTCATGGTTTACATTGGACTATAGATTTGGTTCTGGGCTACGTAGCGTGGTTTCTTCTAGCAGAAATTTCAGTCTTTCCTACAATTATTACCCCCCCCCCATGTGACAGTGCTTTTGGCTGCTTCCCAACAGGGCTGGCGCTGCCATAGAGGTAAAGAGGGCAATTGCCACAGGGCCTCCAACCTCTGCAAGGGCCCCGCCCGACCATGCCAAATGCTGCTCTCCCCGCACTGGGTTATAGAGAAGTGGCAGACAGTGTGGATAGGAGTGCACAGGCAGTGCAGCCACCGCCTGCCGGGACAAGTGAGTAATTAACCACTTGGGGACCGCCCCCAGCCGATGGGCGGTGGCAAAGGCTGGGTCTAAACGACCGCAATACGCCCATCGGCGGGGGCGGCAGTGGACGTGGTTATGCGGCGATCGCGTCACGAATGACGCGATCAGCCGCCGGCGACAGGCTCCGCCCCCTCGCGCTGTAACCCGCTGGCCGTTCGGAAGCGCCGCGGGTTGCTAGCTGCCCGATCGCCAATGACACATTGAATAATAGGCTTTGTAATGTATACAAAGCCTATTATACAGGTTGCCTCCTGCCCTGGTGGTCCCAGTGTCCGAGGGACCACCAGGGCAGGCTGCAGCCACCCCTAGTCTGCTTCCAAGCACACTGATCTCCCCCCCCTCTTCCCTCTGTTCGCCCACAGCACCCCTCAGACCCCCCCCCCCCTGCCCACCCCCCAGACCACTGTTTGCACCCATTCACCCCCTAATCACCCATCAATCACTCCCTGTCACTGTCAACGCTAATTTTTTTTTTATGCCCTAAACTGCCCCCTGCTCCCTCCTGATCACACCCCCCCACCCCCTCAGATTCTCCCCAGACCCCCCCCCCCCCTACCTGTGTACTGTATGCCTCTATCCCCCCTGTAATAACCCACTGATCGCCTGTCATTCACCCCCTGTCACTGCCACCCACATCAATCAGCCCCTAACCTGCCCCTTGTGGGCAATCTGATCACCCACCCCATCACATCGCCCGCAGATCCAGCGCCAGATCACCTCCCAAGTGCATGGTTTACATCTGTTCTCTCCTCTAAACACCCACTAATTACCCATCAATCACCCCCTGTCACCACCTGTCACTGCTACCCATCAGATCAGACTCCTATCTGCCCCTAGGGCACCCATTCACCCACCCACACCCTCAGAACGACCTCAGACCCCCCCAGACCCCCCCCCCCCCCCCCCCGTGTACTGTATACATCTATTCTCCCCTGTCATTCACCACCTGTCACTACCACTTATCAGATCAGACCCTAACCTGCCTCTTACAGGCATCTGATCACCCTCCCACACCATCAGATTGCCCCAGACCTACCCTCAGATCACCTCCAAAGTGCATTGTTTACATCTGTTCTGCCATCTAATCACCCACTGATCACCCATCAATCACCCCGTCACCACCTGTCACTGCTACCCATCAGATTAGACCCCTATCTGCCCCTAGGGCACCCAATCACCCGCCCACACCCTCAGAACACCCTCAGACCCCAGCCCTGATCACCTCCCCAGTGCAATGCTTGCATCTATTCCCCACCTCTAATCACACCTTGAGACACCCATCAATCACCTCCTGTCACCACCAGTCACCCCCTAGCACACCTACCCATTAGATCAGGGCCTAATTTGCCCCGTGTGGGCTCCTAATCACTCGGCCAAACCCTCAGATCCCCTCAGACCCCCTTCCGATCACCTCCCCAGTGCATTGATTGCAACTATTTTCCCCTCTAACCACCCCCTGAGACACCCATCAATCACCTCTTGTCACCCCCCTAGCACTCCTATCCATCAGATCAGGCCCAATACAACCTGTCATCTAAGAGGCTCCCCTGCTTATGACCGGTTCCACAAAATTTGCCCCCTCATAGACCACCTGTCATCAAAATTTGCAGATGCTTATACCCCTGAACAGTCATTTTGAGACATTTGGTTTCCAGACTACTCACGGTTTTGGGCCCAGTAAAAATGCCAGGGCAGTATAGGAACCCCACAAGTGACCCCATTTTAGAAAGAAGACACCCCAAGGTATTCTTTTAGGTTTATGACGAGTTCATAGAAGATTTTATTTTTTGTCAAAAGTTAGCAGAAATTGATTTTTATTGGGTTTTTTTCACAAAGTGTCATTTTTCACTAACTTGTGACAAAAAAATAAAATCTTCTACGAACTCACCATACACCTAACGGAATACCTTGCGGTGGCTTCTTTCTAAAATGGGGTCACTTGTGGGGTTCCTATACTGCCCTGGCATTTTAGGGGCCCTAAACCGTGAGGAGTAGTTTAGAATCCAAATGCCTCAAAATGACCTGTGAATAGGACGTTGGGCCCCTTAGCGCACCTAGGCTGCAAAAAAGTGTTACACATGTGGTATCGCCGTACTCAGAAGAAGTAGTATAATGTGTTTTGTGGTATATTTTTATACATACCCATGCTGGGTGGGAGAAATCGCTCTGTAAATGGACAATTGTGTGTAAAAAAAATAAATAAATAAAAATTGTCATTTACAGAGATATTTCTTCCACCCAGCTTGGGTATGTGTAAAAATACACCCCAAAACACATTATACTACTTCTCCTGAGTACGGCGGTACCACATATGTGGCACTTTTTTGCACCCCAAGTGCGCTAATGGGCCCAAAGTCCAATGAGCACCTTTAGGATTTCACAGGTCATTTTGCGACATTTGGTTTCAAGACTACTCCTCACGGTTTAGGGCCCCTAAAATGCCAGGGCAGTATAGTAACCCCACTATTGACCCCATTTTAGAAAGAAGACATACCAAGGTATTCTGTTAGGTGTATGGTGAGTTCATAGAAGATTTTATTTTTTGTCACAAGTTAGCGGAAAATGACACTTAGTGGAAATTGATTTTAATTGTTTTTTTTTCACAAACTTGTGACAAAACAAAAAATGCCTCTCAGTGAATACTTTGGGATGTCTTCTTTCCAAAATGGGGTCATTTGGGGGGTATTTATACTATCCTGGAATTCTAGCACCTCATGAAACATGACAGGTGGTCAGAAAAGTCAGAGATGCTTCAAAATGGGAAAATTCAGTTTTGGCACCATAGTTTGTAAACGCTATAACCTTAACCCAAACCAATAAATATACACTGAATGGTTGTTTTTTTTAATCAAAGACATGTAGCACAATAAATTTGGACAAAAATGTATACAGAAATGTTACTTTATTTGTAAAATGTAAGCACAGAAAGTAAAAAAAAATCAATAATTTTTTTGACAAAATTCATGTCTTTGATGAATATAATAAAGAGTAAAACTCGCAGCAGCAATCACATAGCACCAAAAGAAAGCTGTATTAGTGACAAGAAAAGGAGGTAAAATTCATTTAGGTGGTAGGTTGTATGACCGAACAATAAACCGTGAAAGCTGCAGTGGTCTGAATGGAAAAAAAAGGCTCTGGTCCTTAAGGGGCGAAAAGACTGTGGTCCTCAAGTGGTTAATGCAGATTACACAAGCAGGGGGCCTGTGGAGCAGGGATAACGACTGGGGGAGGGGGCATTTGGGTAGCCCCCCGCCCCCTTCAAGTTTTCCCCAGGGCCCCTTAAACCAACCCGGTTTCCCAACACATCACGCTACTCCTGGTCACAACTTTGTCCACATGTGACCATGACCCAGAATGCCCCTAACCCCGCATATGACCCACTTCCCCTATGGCCAAAAGCCGTAAAAAGTGTTATGGGCAACTAAAGGTACAATCCAGGGCCCCTGCTGGGTCCCCCCTGCAAGAGAAGATTCTGAGACTCCCAGCTGGGCCCAGTAATTCCTGTACACCCTGATGTCAGGCCTGACTTTATTTCCCATTCACATCACTATACATCTAGCCTCTTCATTGTTGCAAGGACCCTGGAGTCCCCCTGCAGCTGTGCCATGATGTCATCAGACAGCTGCCTGCTTTTCCACAACACAGAAGTGCAAGACATGGGCTCACAACGGCACAGTGAGCAAATGGGGCAGCAGAGAGGGACTGACAGACAAGCAAAAAGGGCGTTGGGCACTTGGGCGCCGCCATAGGCTGTAACGTGAATTACAGCTATAGCGGTGCTTAGATGGTAATTTGGGTGCCAACAAAAGACAGAGCTCAAATTACCAAAAAACTGTGCAATTCAGCCTCCAGCATTAGCTGACAGCCGAATTAGGTCTTACCCCTGAGTCCATGGCGGCCTGGAGGGGGAATAGTAATTAACACCGCCGGGACTTTTGCAGGAGCTGGGGGGGGGGGGGGGGTATTTGGGGAGACATTTTTTGGCTTCACCCTGGGCCCAAATTTCATTTTTTGCATGTATGAGGGGCTGACATTATGGTGGCACAAATTAGGGCCTTACTATCAGATACCTTTTTTATTTTTCGGTAGGGTTTCAAATTCACCTTAAAGTACACCTGAATTGAGTGGGATATGGAGGCTGCCATATTTATTCCCTTTACATAATACCAGTTGCCTTGCAGCCCTGCTGATCTTTTATGCTTTAGAAATGTCTGAATCACACTCCTGAAACAAGCACATGGCAAATTCAGTCAGACTTCAGGCAGACACCCGATCTGCTGCATGCTTGTTCAGGGTCCGTGGCTACAAGTATTATGCTGGGCATACACGGGCCGGTGCGCCCTTATCAATCGAGCCGCTGATGGCTCGATTGATAATTTCCGACAGGTCCGATTACCCTACCGGATTCATACCCCGCTCGATCCCCGCGGGCGGACAAAAGCGGGGAATCGAGCGGAAGATAAGGAGCGCCCGCGGGGACGAGCGGGAATCGATCCGTCCGCCCGCGGGGACGAGCAGGGATGCGACGGGAGTCGATCCGGCGGCTAATCGAGCCACCGGGTCGACTCGTGTATGCCCAGCATCAGAGGCAGAGGATCAGCAGGATATCCAGGCAATCTGCATTGTTTAACCTCCTTGGCGGTAATCCCGAGCTGAGCTCGGGGTATGCCGCCGGAGGTCGCCGCTCAGGCCCTGCTGGGCCGATTTTGATTCTGTAAAAAGCAGCACACGCAGCCGGCACTTTGCCAGCCGCGTGTGCTGCCCGATCGCCGCCGCTCCGCGGCGATCCGCCGCGTGCAGCGGCGAAAGAGGGTCCCCCCAGCCGCCCGAGCCCAGCGCAGCCGGAACAAACAGTTCCGGCCGGCGCTAGGGGCTGGATCGGGCGGCTCTGACGTCAGGACGTCGACTGACGTCCATGACGTCACTCCGCTCGTCGCCATGGCGACGAGGAAAGCGAAACAAGATAGGCCGCAAGAGCGGCCTATCTTGTTACTTTCGATTGCCGGAGGCGATCGAAAGTACGCTTCCGGAGCGCCCTCTAGTGGGCTTTCATGCAGCCAACTTTCAGTTGGCTGCATGAAATACTTTTTTTTTAATTTAAAAAAAACCCTCCCGCAGCCTCCCTGGCGATTTTAATAGAACGCCAGGGAGGTTAACAGGATATGAACATGGCTCACTTCTGAGTGGGATGCGGTTGGAGGTCACTGAGCCTACCTACGCCTATCACAAATCTCGTCTCCATAACTTATGGTGTCTATACATGGGACAATTTTTTCATCCAATCTTACCATTTCTATGTAATATAAGGGAACTGCCTAAATTATCCTTTCAGTATATTCACTTAACCACTTGAGGACCACAGTGGTAAACCCCCCTAGAGACCAGGCTAATTTTTACTAAAATGGCCACTGCAGCTTTAAGGCAAAGCTGCAGGGCCACACAACACAGCACATGATTGTTTCCCCCCCTTTTCCCCCCACCAACAGAGCTCTCTGTTGGTGGGTCTGATCGCCCCCCCCCCCCCCCCCCAGTTGTTTGTTTATTTTTTTAAATAAATATTTGTGTGTTTTTGTGTGATTTTTTACTATTTACTATTTTTTTTTTTAAACAAACCCCTCCCTCCCCCCAGCCGTCCAATCCTGGCGATCGGCTGTCAAAGGCTTCTGCCTATGAGAGCCGATCGCTCTCTAGTGCCCCAGGGGGACAGCCGTGTGACACGCCGATCGCAGCGCTGTACATGTTAGACGGCGATCGCCGCTCGGAGACTGAAGGCAGGGCGGAGCTCCGCCCCTCAAAGAGGACATGCGCGCGCACCATGCGCACGATCTCCTGCAGTAGACGGCCCCAGGACCTGGCGCCAATTGGCGTGGAGCGGTCGTAGAGTAGTTAATTTACCCTTATACTACATAGAAATGGTAAGATTGGATGAAAAAAATTGTACCATGTATGGCCACCATAAGGGGGGAGATTCACTAACAGAAATAGGGTGAGTAACCTCCTGTTACCTGCGCTATTTCATTAGCGTGCCTTAATTGTCAGTCTGCACGCTAGTGTCCGCGTAGCGAGCATAATACAGTTGACAGGAAGCCAATCAAAGTGCAGAGATCACATCCTTTAAAGTGACTGGCCCCGAATGGGGCTCAGGGCGGGACGAGTGGAGCGCTCCTGTATTACGCGCTATGCGGCCACTAGCGCGCAGACTGACAATTAAGGCATGCTGATGAAATAGCGCAAGTAACAGGAGGTCGCTCCCGCTATTTCTGTAAGTGAATCAACCTCTTATATCCTCTATTCTATTCCTAACCAATCCCCGCTCACTTACCTTCCTACCTCTACTCGGCTAGCTTCCCAGTGCCCAAATGAAGCACCCAACGCACTATAGTCAGTGCAGTCTATGGGGGCGCCTGGTGAACCCCATCATCGCCCCCCCGACTGACCCACTTAGCGCCCTCATAGCTGCTAATTAACATACTGTCTAGCATACGATCTATTGTAAGCCTTTTGGAACCAACACCCAATTTACCTGATCCCCAAATTGTTTAGTAATTTTGCAACTTTTTTTGGGGTGCATCTCCATTCTGCTTAAACTTGCACGGCCGAAAGTATTATACGCGGATCATTCCATCATGGCGCCGGGTGTATCTAGCTACGGACGGATTTGAGGCAAGGCCACAAAGGCCATGGCCTAGAGGACCAGGAAGCAAGGGGCGGGCAGCGGGCTGGCACACTCAGAAAGTTAAACTGCCAAAAATGTATACCACAGCGGTCACAGGTCCGGTCTGTGGCCGTCCTGCTTCCACAGGGCAGAGCATTCGAGCACAGCACAAAATGGGGCAAGCACAGGAGAGGGGCACTCAAGACCAGGGAAGACACAGTGGGTGGTGTGGCGTTGACATTGGTTTTAGGCAGTAAACTGTGCAAATCCGGCCTTGTATCTACTTGCTGCTCTCTATGGGCGGTCGGCCCTCCTCACCGCCGCTCTAGCGGTCTGAATGGTTCTGCCACATTTATCCAGACAGACACTCTTCTATCACAGCTGAGGAAGGATGATTGAATGGAAGTGATAATGAAGCCCCGCCCCCCTCCAGCGCCGCTCGTTTGCCTAAAGGCCAGGCTTGGGTTTCAGGCGGCCCTCTCCGTTCCTGAAAATAAGGCCGGCAGCTTGGGTTCTAATGATTTTTTCATGGCTGTGTTATCTCTCCCTGCCGCAGAGGATCGATCACCTCCTGCCTGCGCCGTCCGGTGTGCCTTACCTTCCCGCGGCCGCGCAGGTTTAGAGTAACATGCAGGATACTTATAACACTTAATGTAAGTAGGAGTGCAGCAACCGGCAGATACTCCGGCTTCAGTTACTGCAACTCACATACCAGAGAGACCAATGAGAGAAACACTGAAGATTTCTGAAATGTTCAGAAGAGAATGATTAGGCTGAATGGGGAAGGACACGCACGCACACACTACATATACACACACTACATACACACACATACTACATACACACTACATACACTACACACACACACGGAAGCTACAGAAAGTAGGCATAGTGACAGTTACTGAAACTTCATAGCAATTCCTCACTCTCACACAATCTTGCTTCCCAATTTATCTGTTGATTTCATCTATATACACATCGGAAGTGTTACAACCTCTTAAATCGCTGAGATATTTATGTCTTCCTCACTTCCTTTTCCAGAGAGGAAGTGGGCGAGGTAAGTCTCATAAAGAAGGGCCAAAAAAAGCACATCACGATTATGTGTGTGTGTGTAGATAGATAGATAGATAGATAGATAGATAGATAGATAGATAGATAGATAGATAGAGCTTTTTCCCCTTTAATAGCTGTTAGTCTTCTTTTAGACGTCAACTCTATAAACTTTATCATTTATAGTAAATTTTATGATCAAAATATCATGATTGCGCAAGCCCATTCTTTACCTGAATGATGCATGAAAGAAAGCCGGAGTTGGGGTGGGGAGAAGGAATGGGGGGGGGGGGGGGGGGGGGAGTAAGAATGGGAGGGGAGAGCGGGAATAGGAGAACTGAAATGGGGGGGGGGGAGCAGGAATGGGAGGGGAGAACAGAAATGGGTAGGGGAGAGTGGTAATTGTAGGGGGAGCAGGAATAGGAGGGGAGAGCAGAGCTCGAATGGGAGAGCGGGAATTGGAGGATAGAGCAGGGATGGGAGAGCGGGAATTGGAGGAGAGAGCAGGAATGGGAGAGCGGGAATTGGAGGAGAGAGCAGGAATGGGAGGGGAGAGCAAGAATGTAAGGGGAGAGAGGGAATGGGAAAGTTGGAATGGGAGGAGAGAATGGAAGAGGCCACCAATCCCCTGCCGCTCCCGAGAGAGGGCGCCCGTCCCCTGCTGCTCCCGAGAAGGGGCCAATCCACTGGCACTCCCGAGAGGGCACCAATCTCAAGCCACTCCCGAGAGAGCACCAATCCCCAGCCACTCCCGAGAGAGCACCAATCCCCAGCCACTCCCGAGAGAGCACCAATCCCCAGCCACTCCCGAGAGAGCACCAATCCCCAGCCACTCCCGAGAGAGCACCAATCCCCAGCCACTCCCGAGAGAGCACCAATCCCCAGCCACTCCCGAGAGAGCACCAATCCCCAGCCACTCCCGAGAGAGCACCAATGCCCAGCCACTCCCGAAAGAGCACCAATGCCCAGCCACTCCCGAGAGAGCACCAATGCCCAGCCACTCCCGAGAGAGCACCAATCCCCAGCCACTCCCGAGAGAGCACCAATCCCCAGCCACTCCCGAGAGAGCACCAATGCCCAGCCACTCCCGAGAGAGCACCAATCCCCAGCCACTCCCGAGAGAGCACCAATCCCCAGCCACTCCCGAGAGAGCACCAATGCCCAGCCACTCCCGAGAGAGCACCAATGCCCAGCCACTCCCGAGAGAGCACCAATGCCCAGCCACTCCCGAGAGAGCACCAATGCCCAGCCACTCCCGAGAGAGCACCAATGCCCAGCCACTCCCGAGAGAGCACCAATGCCCAGCCACTCCCGAGAGAGCACCAATGCCCAGCCACTCCCGAGAGAGCACCAATGCCCAGCCACTCCCGAGAGAGCACCAATGCCCAGCCACTCCCGAGAGAGCACCAATGCCCAGCCACTCCCGAGAGAGCACCAATGCCCAGCCACTCCCGAGAGAGCACCAATGCCCAGCCACTCCCGAGAGAGCACCAATGCCCAGCCACTCCCGAGAGAGCACCAATGCCCAGCCACTCCCGAGAGAGCACCAATGCCCAGCCACTCCCGAGAGAGCACCAATGCCCAGCCACTCCCGAGAGAGCACCAATGCCCAGCCACTCCCGAGAGAGCACCAATGCCCAGCCACTCCCGAGAGAGCACCAATGCCCAGCCACTCCCGAGAGAGCACCAATGCCCAGCCACTCCCGAGAGAGCACCAATGCCCAGCCACTCCCGAGAGAGCACCAATGCCCAGCCACTCCCGAGAGAGCACCAATCCCCAGCCACTCCCGAGAGAGCACCAATCCCCAGCCACTCCCGAGAGAGCACCAATGCCCAGCCACTCCCGAGAGAGCACCAATGCCCAGCCACTCCCGAGAGAGCACCAATCACCAGCCACTCCCGAGAGAGCACCAATGCCCAGCCACTCCCGAGAGAGCACCAATGCCCAGCCACTCCCGAGAGAGCACCAATGCCCAGCCACTCCCGAGAGAGCACCAATGCCCAGCCACTCCCGAGAGAGCACCAATGCCCAGCCACTCCCGAGAGAGCACCAATGCCCAGCCACTCCCGAGAGAGCACCAATGCCCAGCCACTCCCGAGAGAGCACCAATGCCCAGCCACTCCCGAGAGAGCACCAATGCCCAGCCACTCCCGAGAGAGCACCAATCCCCAGCCACTCCCGAGAGAGCACCAATCCCCAGCCACTCCCGAGAGAGCACCAATGCCCAGCCACTCCCGAGAGAGCACCAATGCCCAGCCACTCCCGAGAGAGCACCAATGCCCAGCCACTCCCGAGAGAGCACCAATGCCCAGCCACTCCCGAGAGAGCACCAATGCCCAGCCACTCCCGAGAGAGCACCAATCCCCAGCCACTCCCGAGAGAGCACCAATCCCCAGCCACTCCCGAGAGAGCACCAATCCCCAGCCACTCCCGAGAGAGCACCAATCCCCAGCCACTCCCGAGAGAGCACCAATGCCCAGCCACTCCCGAGAGAGCACCAATCCCCAGCCACTCCCGAGAGAGCACCAATCCCCAGCCACTCCCGAGAGAGCACCAATGCCCAGCCACTCCCGAGAGAGCACCAATGCCCAGCCTCTCCCGAGAGAGCACCAATCCCCAGCCACTCCCGAGAGAGCACCAATGCCCAGCCACTCCCGAGAGAGCACCAATGCCCAGCCACTCCCGAGAGAGCACCAATGCCCAGCCACTCCCGAGAGAGCACCAATGCCCAGCCACTCCCGAGAGAGCACCAATCCCCAGCCACTCCCGAGAGAGCACCAATCCCCAGCCACTCCCGAGAGAGCACCAATCCCCAGCCACTCCCGAGAGAGCACCAATCCCCAGCCACTCCCGAGAGAGCACCAATCCCCAGCCACTTCCAAGAGAGCACCAATCCCCAGCCACTCCCGTAGGTCGGGAGGTCCCTCGGCGTCCTCCTGGCTCTTCTCCCAGTCCCTCTGCCGCATACTGCACCGGGGACACCCGCGCCGGGTGTCGGGCTCCCACTTCCTGAACCGGGACGCTCTTCGTCATTACGCCGGCCGCTGCGCGTCATCACGGTGGCCGGCGTGACAGTTATCATGCATTTTAAAAGAAAATAAGTGTTACTTACTCAGGGCTGACTCCAGCCCCAAGCATGTCCCTCGCCGCAGCTCCGCTGTCAGCCACCTCCCGGCGATGACGTCAGGCCAAGCTGGAGGTCGTCCTGTACAGCGCCTGCGCAAGCGGTGCTGTCAATCACCGCCACATGGACCGGAGCGTACTGCAGTAGTTCTGCGCAGTATGCTCCGGTCCATGTGGCGGTGATTGACAGCGCCGCTCGCAGTACAGGCCGACCTCCAGGTTGGCCCGACGTCATCGCCGGGGACTGGGACGCAGCGGCAGCTGATGGTGGAGCTGCGGCGAGGTACATGCTGGGAGATTGGGGCTGGAGGAAGCCCCGGGTAAGTAGCACTTATTTTCTTTTAAAATGCCCGATAACTCCTTTAAGCTAACTGAACAAGAATTTTTCTGCCTTAGCAGTTATTGCTTTGACCCACAGTCTATACTAAATACTAACATCCCAACATCCTCAATAAACTCTGTTTAAAGGGAAACTGAAGAGAGGAGAATATGGAGGCTGCCATATTTATTTCCTGTTAAACAATATCAGTTTCCTGGCAGTCCTGCTGAGCTATTTGGCTGCAGTAGAGACTGAATAACACCAGAAACAAGCATGCAGCTAATCTTGTCAGAACTGACAATGGCCTCAATTCACTAAGCTTATCTCCTGTCTTTAATAACTCTTCTAGAGTTGTTACCATGGTGATAAGGCATGTAGTATTCAGGAAACATTTTACCTCAGGCAAACCTAAAGTTAACTCTTCTGTCTTTAAATTAACTCTCCAATCCTTAAAATAACTCCAGAGTTAAAGATAGGCTGTTAATTAACTGCATGTGAAAATAACTACAGAGGAGGTAAATTAACTACAGGAGAGGTAACTTAAGGAATGAAGAGGTAAGATAACTCTCTCACGTGTGGAGGTAAGTTTTCTCTTGCTTTATTATCTCTAGCATGATCTTAGTGAATTGAGGCCATAGTCAGAAACACCTGATCTGCTGCATGCTTGTTCAGGGTCTATGGCTAAAAGTATTAGAGGCAGAGGATCAGCGAGGCTGCCAGGCAACTGGTATTGCTTAAAAGGAAACAAATATGGCAGCCTCCATATACCTCTCACGTCAACTGTCCTTTAAGCTTGCTGAATATGAGAGTTTCATGCCTTAGCAGTTATTGCTTTGACCCACATTCTGTAAATAATAATAATAATAAATAATAATAATACTCCAACATCCTCAATAAACCTGCAATAACCTGTGATTAACCACTTAAAGGGATACTGTAGGGGGGTCAGGGGAAACTGAGTTGAACTTACCCGGGGCTTCTAACGGTCCCCCGCAAACATCCTGTTTTGGCGCAGCCGCTCACCGATGCTCCGGCCCCGCCTCCGGTTCACTTCTGGAATTTCTGACTTTAAAGTCTGAAAACCCACTGCGCCTGCGTTGCAGTGTCCTCGATCCCGCTGATGTCATCAAGAGCGCACAGCGCAGGCCCAGTATGGTCTGTGTCTGTGCAGTACGCTCCTGGTGACATCAGCGGGAGTGAGGACACGGCAACGCAGGCGCAGTGGTTTTCTGACTTTAAAGTCAGAAATTCCAGAAGTGAACTGGAGGCGGGGCCGGAGCATTGGGGAGTGGCTGCGCCAACACAGGATGTCTGCGGGGGACCGTTAGAAGCCCCCAGTAAGTTCAGCTCATTTTCCCCCGACCCCCTACAGTATCCCTTTAAGTACTGCACCAGTGGTCTCTGCCCCCTTAAAGACCAGAGACCGCTGGTACCAGAAATGGCGGAACACCGACGAATAGCCACACATACCCGCCGCAATCGCCGTCAATGCCGCACATCGGGAACCTGGGCCACCCACTCTGCCGTCTCTACAACGGCAGAGTTCCTGTGAGCCGGCCAGGAGCCGCTTTCATTGGCTCCTGACCCTATCAATGTAAGTCAATGGGAACCGCTTACATTGATAGACAGGGTCAGGAGCCAATGAAATCGGAGAGCGAGTGAGCTGCGGCGGGGAGAGACCGGTGAGATCGGCGGTGACGACGAAAGCGGTGAGAATGCACGGCGTCGGTTTATTGAAATGTACGCCCTGGCAGCCAGATAGCCATCGAAACAGGGCGAAGATTTCAATCAGCCCCGTCCTAAAGTAGTTACGCTACAAAACAAACTTTAACAAAAAAAAAAAAAAAAAAAATCAGCCAGAAGCCAGACCGACCCCACCCCCCCCCCCCCCCCCCCCCCCCCCCCCCCCCCCCCCCCCCCCCCCATTCAGATGCAAGATTCCAAACACAGCAGGAACAAAAAAAATGATCATCCACATGAGATCCATAACGTGTGTCCCTCTGTGAAGCTGTAATTGGCGGTGTGAATAAGTGGCTCTCATGATGTAATTACAATGGCTATTTTATCCACAAAGGTCTATTTCTATCCTGGTAATCATATGCAGCCCTCCTGGCTGGGAGGAACATGCTGTATATTCATTTCATGTCACAATCACTGCTCTGCCCATCAACTTCCTCTCCTGTGTTCCAAGTTTAGCATTGTTTTCCTGTGATATCCGCTTATAGTTCTGCAGCCACTTATCTGCTCTGTCTCCTGCCCATTCATCTCCCCCCCCCCCCCCCCCATCCTCCGGGGGCTTCTGAGTGACAGCTCAAGGACAGTTCTTTGCTTGTTTGTTTTTATATGCCAATATGCAGTAAACACAACGGTATTTTACATTCAGTCTGCAAAATAACCGCACCACCAAGTCACAGATCTTCATCTCCCCCTTGGCGATTTACATGTGCCTGCTCACTACATGACAGTCAGAAACATTCCCCTTTTTCATAGGCTTCCCTCTTCCATGTCCAGCCGCCCCTTGGCCGGAAGCCGCCCAAGACCCACGCCTTGGTGGCCTTTTCAGAAATGGCCCTGGAAACAAGGGCCAATTTCATCTGGCGTGTGTTCGTACCTGAAGTCAGAGGGAGATGGAGGCTGCCATATTTATTTCCTATTAAACAGTACCAGATGCCTGGCAGTGCTGCTGATCCCTTTGGCTGCAGTAGTGTCTGAATCACACACCAGAAACAAGCATGTGACTAATCCAGCCACACTCCAGTCGGTGCACCTGATCTGCATCTATAGGTAGCCATACATCTGGCAATTTAGCATGGAGCGATTAAACGATCGACTTTACTGAGGGATCAACTACAGTGTGATTTATAGAAAGTCAATTGCCTAGTGCCCCCCACACACTACAAGCAAGGTCCTATACGATTCACCTTCACTCATCCATCTAAATGATGTTGTGCCTCCATACTCTGAATCCAAAAACTGATCCTTGTCGATCAAAATCAGGTGAACAGTGGCCAATACCTTTATGACCGACCGATATCTTCTATCCTGCTTGCAGGGGCGTAGCAATAGGGGTTGCAGAGGTTGCGACCGCATCGGGGCCCTTGGGCCAGGGGGGGCCCTCCTCCCTCCCTCAACTGCAGTATTAGCTCTCTATTGGTCCTGTGCTCATCATAATCACTTCTTTAGATACTTTGAATATTGGTAATTATTAACAAGCTGTTCCCCATCCCCTTCTTGCACCTCTGACACTGTAGTTGCCATTGGCAGGTTTTGGTGCCCCGTATCAATTGTTATGTATATAGAGTGCTTGGGGGGCCCCATGTAAAACTTGCATCGGGACCCACAGCTCCTTAGCTACGCCACTGCCTGCTCAAAGGACAAATCCATGCGATTCACACATATCGGCCAGGTGAGTAAAGCTTTTTTTTTTATTTTGCCTAAAGACTCCTTGGTCTTCTGCACTGCACTGTCCAATCACGCTCTCACATGAAGTACAGTGAGAGCTTAATTGGACAGTGTCAGTGCAGATGACCAGACCAGCAGTACAGAGAGCTGTTGCTCTCTCTCGGTCAGCCGTTCCCCGCTGCTGCCGCTGGCTGGCTGCAAAGGGGGGGTTGGGGGAGTGCGGAAGGGGGAGCCCTAGGTGAGGGGGGGGGGGGGGAGGCTTCCCCCCCCTCCGCTGCTCTGTGCCCGCTCCTTTTCAGCACTGGGGCCCCCAGAGGCAAGAGGCCCACTGGGCAAATGCCCGAGCTCCCGCCGGGCCTGTCCGAGCCCGCTTCCCCCTGCAGTCTCTCGGTGTTGCCAGAGTCCGCTCCATAAATTCAGTGCCATGGTGCTTGCGTGGTCCCGGACACTCACACCACACGATCGCTGTGCAGTTCACAAACATTGTAGCTGCACTTGCAGGCCTGGATTTACCTCACAGAAGCCTATAGGCACAGATGTCCTGGCACCGAGACTTTGCCCTCCATGTACCTACATACCTCCACCAAACCACACCACAAGTGTCTCCCTTACTTTTCTTGTCCATCATAGGTAGCCACAGGTGCCCCTTAGTATTAGGTAGCCAGAAATACCCTCAGTATTAAGCAGCTAGAGGTACCCCTGACTGCAGGGAGATCTTGTCTGTGGAATACCGAGAGCCAGGTGAGTAACCTCTCATTTATGCTCTACTCAGGACTTTGCATAAGGAAGGAGGAAGGCGCTCAGGATGGGGATTGAGCCACCTTCCTATCATCAGGCGCCTGTAGGCACAAGCCTACAGTGCCTTTTGGTAAATCCTTCCCTGTGCACTTGTGATCAAGGGGTGCACATGGCCAGGACTGTGCATGTGCAGTGGCCAGCAACTCAGCTGGATCGCGGCCCCTACAGCAGCGCTAAGGGGGAATCGGACTGACTCCGAGGGACAGACTACAGGAGGCAGGAGAAAGCCCCTGGTAACTAAATGAAACCTGAGAGAATTTGGGCGAAAGGATTGTTAAAGCGGACCTGAGCTCTGAACTTCCGTTCTGCTCTAAAAAAAAATAAGTAACAGCATAATACCCATTAAAGAAGAAAAACAATTTGTTACAGCAACTACAAATCCTGCAATAAATCTGCAGTGTGTCCACTTCCTGCTTTTCATGGGAGTAGAAACAGGGTAAACATCCTGCGTCTACAAATTAGCTGCTCTGCCGTGGCAGAGGAGATTCCCAAGCTGACACGGCTAAGAGATCAAATTACAACTTGTGCTTAGTCACAGATGAGGGGCAATTAGACAGGCTAAACTCTCTAAATACATACAGGGTGCGTTTCTCTAGGTTTTCCTTCTGTCCTGTACAAGAGTTCAGGTCCACTTTAAGTACCACTCTGTGCTCCCTTCCTTGTGACATATCGTGTGTACACATGGTTCTCAGCGTGTGATTGGTTAGTATGGATACGGACGCTGATCAAACTGCAACATGAAGAGAGGTGTGAATTGGCGATGTGACGTCGCAAGTAACCGAAGCATGACTACATTACTGCGACATTACACTTTTATCCTAGAATAGCCCTTCAGGCCTAGTGCACACCAAAAACCGCTAGCAGATCCACAAAATGCTAGCAGATTTTGAAACGCTTTTTCTTATTTTTCTGCAGCGTTTCACCTAGCATTTTGCGGTTTTGTGTAGCGGTTTTGGTATAGTAGATTTCATGTATTGTTACAGTAAAGCTGTTACTGAACAGCTACTGTAACAAAAAAACGCCTGGCAAACCGCTCTGAAGTGCCGTTTTTCAGAGCGGTTTGCGGTTTTCCTATACTTAACATTGAGGCAGAAACGCATCCGCAATCCAAAATCTGCAGCAGCCCGGGAGTATGCGTTTCTGCAAAACGCCTCCCGCTCTGGTGTGCACCAGCCCATTAAAATACATTACCCAAGCAGATCCGCACCCGCAAGCAGATCGCAAACCGCAGCGGAAACGCTCCGGTGTGCACTAGGCCTTAAACCTTGTGAAATAAAAAAAAAAACAGGATTAAATCGCATTTTTACGTTCGCCAAGAATTCAACATCAAATTACTCACAGATGGTATGAAAACAAAACTTTTTCCCTTTTCCCTGCTGCGGACAATGGTTCTAGATGCCAAAAAGTCAACATGCTCAACAATCAATCGCAATCAGTGTAGCAGCTCCAATAAGTCCACAACAGCAGCAGGAACAGTAATGATAATGAAAAACTGACAGGTAAACCCCCCACATCTACAAGCCATCTGTTAGAGAACATCTTAACGTGAACCCCAGATAAACAAAGGACAACTGTAGCAAGAGGGATATGGAGGCTGCCATATTTATTTCCTTTTAAAGAGACTGAAGCCTTAATAAAAATGGCTTTTTTGCTTATATATAGCAGGGGCATGTTTGCCCGTGCTAAAACGCCGATATCCCGCGGCTGAACGAGGGTCCTTTCCCCTCCAATACCTCCCCCCCCCCCTTGAAAAATCAAGACCAACTTGGTCGTAGATTTTGCTAACCCTTGTGCGCTTCCGTGTGAGGCGGGGCTATGAGCTGCAGCCCTGCCTCACGCGTCTATCAGCGGCGGATCTCCGCCTCTCCCCCGCCCCTCTCAGCGAAGGCAGACTGAGAGGGGCGGGGGAGTGGCGGAGATCCGCCGCTGATAGACGCGTGTGAGGCAGGGCTGCAGCTCATAGCCCCGCCTCACACGGAAGCGCTCTCCACGCAGCATAGGGGGGATTTGAAGGGGAAAGGACCCTCGTTCAGCCGCGGGATAGCGGCATTTTAGCAGGGGCGCACACATGCCCCTGCTATATATAAGGAAAAAAACATTTTTATTATGGCTTCAGACTCCGCAATACCAGTTGCCTGGCTGCCCTGCTGATCCTCTGCCTCGAATACTTTCAGTAATAAAATCAAATGTCAGACTGCGCTAAAATTTCTCAATTCTTATTTTATTGAAAATTACTAGAATTGAGAAATTTTAGCGCAGTCTGACATTTGATTTTATTACTGACATTTATTTAGGGATTTGAGATACCCCTTGATCAGACTCTGCAGCTATCCCCACTGGCGCAACACTTCATGTTATTGTAATTCTAATACTTTCAGCCATAGACCCTGAACAAGCATGCAGCAGATCAGATGTTACTGACATTATTGTCAGAGCTGACAAGATTAGCTGCATGCTTGTTCCTGGTGTGATTCAGACACTACTGCAGCCAAATAGATCAGCAGGGCTGCCAGGCAACTGGCGTAGTTTAAAAGGAAATAAATATGTAAGCCTCCATATCACTCTCACCTTAAGTTCCCTTTAAAGAGGAGCTTTAACCCAGGACTGAACCTCATCCCAATCAGTAGCTGATACCCCCTTTCCCATGCGAAATCTTTACCTTTTCTCAAATAGATCATCAGGGGCCTCTGTATGGCTGATATTGTGGTGAAACCCCTCCCACAGCGTGATGTCATGACCATGGTCCTGACAGTTTGCTGTCTGTGAACCTCGTTGCATTGTGGGAAAGTAACAGCTTTTCCCAACTGCCAAGCAAGCAATATCTCCCGCTGTGCATAGAACTCTCAGTAACGAACATTCCGTACAGATCACCTGGCAGGACTAAAGATGTCACCACCGACAATAACAATAATATTTTTATAGCGTTTTTCTCCCTGGGGACTCAGTGCTGTGTCCCTGCATTATGCAGTCTCAAAGGCTCGGGAAAAGAGGTGAATTTTTAGCCTTTTTCTAAAGCTGTCCAGAGAAGGAGCCTCTCACACTGATTGTGGAAGTGAGTTCCATAGAGTAGGGGCTGCATAGGAAAAGGCCCGAGCACCAAATGTTAGGTGTATCCTGGGAATAACCAGATTCATCTTGTTGGCAGAGCGGAGGGTGCGTGGAGGGGCATAAAGTTCCAATAGATCCGCTATGTATTTGGGTCCCATGTGGTGTAGAGCCTTGAAGGTCAGCAGGCAGATCTTAAAATGGATTCTCCATTTTACTGGCAACTAGTGAAGAGTTTGCAGTACTGGGGTGATGTGTGAGCTGCGGGGGGCATTGGCTAGGAGTCTGGCTGCAGCATTCTGTACTAGCTGTAAGGGGCGCAAAACCTTATCTGTAGATCCGATGAACAGGGCGTTGCAGTAGTCTAGGCAGGAGGATACAAGTGCATGAACCAGGGCAGGTAGGTCTTCAGCTGGGATAAGGTGTTTGATTTTTGCTATATTTCTTAAGCCACGTATACACATGCGACTACGATCGTTCGTAACAAACGACGAACGATCACTTGCATATGGTTGGTGAAACGGTCGTTATAAACGCCAAGAAACCGCAACAAACGATAAGATCGTTCGTTTACCAACGATCAAGGGATATTACGTACAGATAAGGGCGGCAAGTATGCAAATGTATACGATCTTTTTTTTTTTACCGGAACGAACGTCACTGAAAATGGCCCCGTAGATTCCATTGTAAACAAAGGATTTTTTAAACACACAGACAAACAACAAGGCCAGGCCATCATGGATGATCTTGATGAGCTGTATGCCAAGGCAGAGCTCATAAAGAGCAACGTGTGGACATCTATGTGCCAATATCAGCTCGAGATTAATGAGATGAAGGGGAGAGTGAAGAAAGTTTTGAACTTGTAAAGGCATTTCTTGGTTTATTTTTATTTCAAAATAAAAAAACCGTTCACCAACGTTACTTACTGTAGTGTTTCTTGCGTTACTTTATAGTCTTCATATCAATGTAAGCAATGGAACGACATATCCAAGTCTAATACATAATAGCAACATACAAACACCACTGTAATATTCATAATATGTGTCAATCTATTCACATACAAAACCTGTGCTATATAGAGAGAGACACACAGATCCAAATAGCAATAGATACATAATTCTCTCTCTCTATATATATATATATATATATATATATATATATATTCATATATATATATATATATATATAGAGATATACACACACACACACACACACACACACACACACATACATACATATATATATATATATAAACATCTCACACTCACATCTACACACATACGCATACACTACAAATAGACATACCAACATAATAACACATGCTCACAAGCCTATTAGCCTTTATTTCTTTAATAACAATGATGTATATATGTCATTTATATTAAAGAAAGCAAGGACAAAAGGCCTGAGCGCATGTGCCGCAGTTTGGGAACGATCGTTTTCGAACGATATCCATACACACGTACGTTTTGTAAACGACCGTCGCCAGATAACGATCCGTCCAGTTGGTCCTTTCGTTTCAAACGACTACTGTCGTTCGTCGTTGGATTTAATAGTCGTTGGCTCTTTTTTTGTAACGATCGTCGTTCGGAACGGTCGGGGAACGATCGTTTCAAACAACTATAGTCGCATGTGTGTACGAGCCTTTAGATGGAAGAAGGAAGACTTGACGACAGCTGATACCTGCTGTCTGAGTTTTAGATTTCCATCCAGGATCACCCAAAGGTTTCGCACAGAGTCTTTATACTGTACAGTATCTCCCCCAATTGCTAGTTTGAGGTGGTGAGCGTTTTGAACTTTATCCATCATGTGTGGACCACCTACCACCAACACCTCTGTTTTGTCAGAGTTCAGCCTCAGCCAGCTGGTGTTCATCCAATTTTGTAAATCCACTAGACACGCGTTTATGGATGCTGATGGGTCTTGGGTGCCAGGCTTGAAGGACAGATACAGTTGTGTGTCATCTGCATAACAATGGTATCCTAGGCCATAGTTCTGGATTATTTTGCCCAGTGGGAGCATGTAGACTGCAAAGAGTAATGGTGATAGTACAGAACCCTGTGGAACTCCATAGGGAAGTGGCACTGGATTAGAGTAGTGTGTGCCCAGACATACTTGCTGTGTCCTGCCAGATAGGAAGTTTCAGAATATAAATCAAGGAGAGGAAATATTTTACAATGGGCAAACACTGACTAAATAATCTATAAATTAATATTGTAAAGCAATTTTATTCATTATGTTATTTTTAACATAATGTTAAGCATGTCATGCGCGGGCGCAAGCGCACTGCGCATGATGGCGGGGAAGGCAAAGAAGAGGACACGTTGCCGGGGGGCCGACTGTCAGTCCACCGAAAACTAAACTAAGCCGCAGCGGGGGACCGGATGTACTGGTTCACACTGGACTGATCAAAAACTGACCCATTACTGGGCATTTGTTTTTAATCCATGACTCTCCGTTCCATTAGGGCACCGTGAAAGAAAAATTGCTCCCTCCCAAAACTGTGTTCCAACAGAGCAAAGTGAACATTTTTTTTATTGTCCGTGTGAACCTGGCCTAAGTAATAATAAGGGCTCGCTCACACTAGAGGCTTTTTTTGGCCAAATTTAAGTGCGGATGTTTTTTTCTAAATCGTATTTATTCTTTTCTGGATCAAAGAGTTCACTTCCTGACTGACAGGAAGTTAAAAACCGCAATCGCTCGGCAAAACTGCTTAGAAAAGCGGTTAAAAGAAAAAAACGCTTCACAAACCGTCCAATGCAGACGGACACACAGACGAAACGCAATGTGAACAAGGCCTCAAGCACACCTGGAGTGACACATGGAGGCTGAGAAATAATAAATAAATATGGCAGCCTCCATATCCCTCTCACTTCAAGTGTCCTTTAAGGGCCCGTTTCCACTATCGCGAATCTGCATGCGTTTCCTGCATGCAGATTCGCATAGCCAATACAAGTGGATGGGCCTGTTTCCACTTATCAGTTTTCCTGAGCGTTTTTCTGTGCAGGATTTTTCTGCACGGCAGAGCCCTCAGAATTCGCCTGCGTGTGGAATGCATGCGAATCGCCGCTAATGTATTTAATAGGGAAATCGCCTGCGGCTTTGGTATGCAAATTTTCATGCGAATTCGCATGGAAATCAATGGAAAAGTACACCGGCACTGCCATGGTTAAATTCGCATGCAGAGTTATCCATGCAAATTCGCATGAAAATTCGCATACACCCGCATGCGAAATTCGCATCCGCATGCGAATTTTTACCGTGGCGATTCGCACCGCACAAGTGGAAACGGGCCCTAAAAGTAACCTAAGGTGAGAGACACATGAAGGCTGCCATATTTATTTATTTTTAAACAATACCAGTTGCCTGACAGCCCAGCTTGTCTGTATGGCTGCAGTAGTGGCTGAATCACACAAGAAACAAGCATGCAGCTAATCCAGTCAGGTCTGCTTGTTCAGGGTCTATGGCTAAAGGTATTATGGGCAGAGGATCAGCAGTACTTTAAGGTAATTGGTAATGCTTAAAAGGAAATAAATATGTCAGCATCCATAGGTCTCTCACCCAGTTCTTTTAAAGGACAAATGAAGTAAGAGGGATATGGAGGCTGCCATAATTATTTCCTTTTAAACAATGCACATTCCCTGGCTGCCCTGCTGATCCACTGCTTTGAATACTTTTAGCCATAGACCTTGAACAAGCATGCATATAAGATGTTTCTGACAAAATAAGCGACATGCTTGTTACATGTGTGCGATTTAGAGTCTACTGCAGTCAAAGATCAGCAGGACAGCCAGGCAACTGGTATTCTTTAAAAGGAAATAAACATGGCAGTCTCTACATCCCTCTCACTACTGATCCTGTTTATTCAGAGCTTTTTCACTTCAGTGATCTGCTCTTCAGATTCACAAACACTCAGCAAATTACCGACTACTCTATTTTCTCACATCAGAGACAGGAAAGTGTGAGGAAACGGAGGTGCTGGGTCCAATAAAAGCACGCCTTTGAAGAGCCTGTTATGAGCTATTATCACACTCCCTGCATTATAGTCTATTCCTGTGCTGGAGAGTATATATAGGCTGCAGAGCCCTGGACACACCCCGCTGTCCTGGCAGGATTGTGGCACACCTTGTGGACTCAGCGGCACACTGCACTGACTAGTCATAACCTGCTCCAGTCACAGCCAAATACCTGACAGCAGATTACACAGCTTAGGTCACAGCTGGGGAGATGTGGAGCCAACCCTGAAACAGGGCGAGGGGGCTGCAAGGCCAGGCCATACTCTCTTGCTAATTATAAGCCAAACGCTGCAAAGGTCATCTGACTGGGAAAACAGTCTCCTATGCTGCTGCATTCATAGGATTCCCATTACAGAGAATGAATCTATTTACCATCTCGCAACAATAGAATCTAGTATATTGACCCTCTGTCTTATATGTGACCTGTCTCTGTTTTATTGCTTAAAGTGAACCCGAGGTGACCATAAACTGATGATAAAACAATTGGATCTGTGGTTAATCCTAAAAAACCCACTTTGAGGCCTCTTGCATAACACATGCGGTTCTGATTTTTTTTTAAGTGATACTGCATGCTGCGTTTTTCTTTTGATAGCATCCAAATTACGGTAATGCCGCATACAGTGAAGCATACAGGCAATGAGAAGTATGCTTCCCTGTATCTGTTAGCGTTTACAGGTAACGCACTTCAAGAGTGTGTTAGCATAACGCAACATTTACAATGCGACTTTACCATCGCCCTATGATCGTCACATAGCCTGAACATCGCAGTGCATGAAGCTGCGTTATATGACTTTTATTACGCAGGACAATAACATCCCACTGAGAACCTAGCCTGAATGTTGTTGTCTCTGCTTAATGGCAGTCTATTAAAGCACAACTTTAGTGAGAGGAATACGGAGGCTGCCTTATTTCTTTCCTTTTAAACAATACAAGTTGCCTGGCAGCCCTGCTGATCTATTTGGCTGCAGTAGTGTCTGAATCACACCAGAAACAAGCATGCAGCTAATCTTGTCAGCAACGCCTGATCTGCTGCATGCTTGTTCAGGGGCTATGGCTAAAAGTATTAGAGGCAGAGGATCAGGAGGACAGCCAGGCAACTGGTATTGCTTAAAAGGAAATATGGCAGCCTCCATATACATCTCACTACAGTTCTCCTTTAAGGTCGGCAGCACAGTGAGGCGTTGCATTGCGTTGCCTAGAAAACCAGAAACGGAAGTGAAAATTTGCATCGCATGTGGAGTGTGCGTTGCGTCGCATACAGTCAATGAAATTAAGCTTCTCTACAACTGAAAGGGCCCGTTCCATTCACAAAGGCGCAACGGCCGCACGGCAATGCACCACGTATAGGGACGTTCACAGTGTGGGAAGTGCGTGGCGGTAGAACGGCGTGCAGTATGGTAACGCCGTGCAAAACAGGTCAGTTAACGGGTACAGTGTTTCTTTCACTGACTGTATGCGCCGCAACAAGGCCATAAGGTGCAGTACGACTTTTCCATTCCATTCTTGCTATACAGGGGACACAATGCAATGTCCCACTGTGAACGAGGTCTGACTGTACAAGGTGTCCGGTGATGCACGGCATGCATTGCAACAATGGGGGACACACGACAGCGTGAACATACAAATAAGATAGTATACCTGCATCGCGTTACCGAAGCAATTATATTGTCTGGCGCAATGCACTAGTGTGAATCAAGCCCTAAGTCATTCCAGAGTTCCAGAACCTTTAATTCCCCGTTCCCTATCGATATTCTGACTTCTAAGCATTACATAAACGAAACTCTACATAATTACTGTAAGGGCTGGTTCAGACGGGCGTTTTTGTGGCGTTTAACGCAGCGTTTCAGACGCAGCGTTTTTTGGGATCTACTGCCATCCCATGCAAGTGAATGGGAGCGTTTAGAGCTGGCTTTTGCAGGCTTTCATGAAAGCCTGGCAGTAGATCCCAGCGTTGCGTCTAGTCTCAAAAGCAACATGCTGCTTTCAGAGGCAATAAACGCGAGGAAACAATAGCAGAGACCAGAACTGCTAGCCTTGAACGCTTTTCAAAAGCTTTCAAAAGCTAGCTTTTAAACGCTGGCGTTTAAACACTGGCGTTTGAACGCAATGCCAAGCAAAAGCTCAGCAGACGCCCGTGTGAACCAGCCCTTACAAAAGCATTCCCAGTGAGTTCAAGCATCTGACACCGCTGGCTGGCTCCGGCTTTTAAAGTGATGACGACATCGCTAGATTATTCTCATCTTACAAATTCATCGCACTTCAGTCAATACAGTTGCTTGACGTTAATATCTCGTTTACATTGTGATCTCACTGAGGGACAGTTATTTATACTTATGTGCTGCGGTATCGGACCGATTCAGACGAATCGCACCGCAGGCCATAACACGCGGTGCAAGCGGAAAAAATAACACGTGATTTTAGTTGCACTTCCTGGAGTCGCAGGGTAACACAATTCAGGTTCTATGTTACGTCTGCGACGCCCAGAACACTTCCGCTGTACTACAGGAAGTGCGTCATGCCTCAGTGACTTTAAAGAGGAACTGTAGTGAAAATAACACAATAAAATTGCTTATTTTTTTTCAATATTCATTTATAGATTATTTAGTCAGTGTTTGCCCATTGTAAAATCTTTCCCCTCTCTGACCTAAGGTGGCCATACACTGGTCGATTTGCCATCAGATCCGACCAACAGATAGATCCCTCTCTGATCGAATCTGATCAGAGAGGGATCGTATGGCTACCTTTACTGCAAACAGATTGTGAATAGATTTCAGTATGAAACCGATCACAATCTGTGGAGCTGCCGCTGCCCCCCCCCCCCCCCCATACATTACCTGATCCGGCCGGCGTGAGTCCCCCGGTCTCGGTTGTCTTCTTCTCCGCGCTCGGCTCCAGCTTCACTGAACTTCCTGCCGGGGAAATAGTAGAGCGCCCTCTACTGTTTAAACTTCCTGCCGGGACAGGAAGTTCAGTGAAGCTGGAGGAGCCGAGCACGAAGAAGGGACGCGCCGGCCGGAGCAGGTAATGTATTGCCGCTAGTGTCAGTCGTCAGGCACTCGAACGTCGCTATCAACGCACTCCCGACCCGCCGGCGATTGAGCGAAATCTTCTGCACGGACGGATCGACGGGAACGATTGATTTTGGACGGAATTCGAGCGTTCTGTCAGCGTTTGCGCAACGATTTCACAGCAGATTCGATCAGGCCTTGTTCACATTATAAATCACCAGCAATATCGCAATCGCTGAGCGATTAATTTAGCGATTTTGAAAGTACTTCTCTTAGCGCTTTCAAAATCGCCCCTAATGCGAACAAGCCCTTACATTCTGAGATTTATCATCTTTAGTTCTGCAAGGTGATCTGTACAGAATGTTTGTTACTGTGAGTTCTATACACAGAGGGAGATACTGCTTGCTTGGCAGTTGGAAAAAGCTGTTATTTCCCACAATGCAACAAGGTTCACAGACAGGAAACGGTCAGGACCTTGGACAAATTAGTGGATGCAGCCAATTTGCTGTTGGTCTATCAGGCTTCCTGCTGGGTCCCCTCAACTAGACCATGTACAAGTTCTTGTTGAATGTGTTCAGAGGGTCTTAGCGCTGGATCAGTGGGCAGGGATGGGCTCACGAGTAATCACGAGTCCTAAAGGTGGCCATACACTTATAGATTTACAGCAGATTTGACCATCAGATAGATTTCTGTCAGATGCCTGTCAAGTAGAATCTGACAGGAATCTGATGTGTGCCACACACTAGGAACAGATTTCCAATAGATTTCAGAATGAAATCTATTGGAAATCTACTGAAAATCGATCTAAGTGCATTATTGGACCATTAGATCCAATGCAACTGTATGGATCATCGATCTGCTGCCAGCAGCAGATCGACCTAGATCTTCCATCCTGTCAGATGCATAAAATCGATCAAAATCAGCCACAAATCGATCGAATGGGTAATTTGATAGAATCGATTTCTCATCGATTCTATAGAATCGATCGATCGCTAAAATCGACCAGTGTATGGGCCCCTTAACTCGTGATTCACACGAGGTTTAATTGATGCAGGTGTGCGGCTGGATGATAAGGGGTTATTTACCCATAATGCCACTGTCTGCGCTTCAAACAGCTTGCATGCGTCCCATTGGATGCATTGCAAGCCACACCACCGCGCACTTCCTGCTTCCAGCTTGGAGGAAGAAGTGCACGTAGTGAGGCTTTCAACGCAACCAATAGGACGCATGCAAGCTGTTTGAAGCGCAGACAGGACAGTGGCATTATGGGTAAATAACCCCTTATCTGTTTTACTAGAAAGAAAAAAAAAATAACCCCTTATCATCCAGCCGCACACCTACGGCAATTAAGCTTCATTTAATCACGAGTTAGCAAAGCAAGCAGTTGCCAGGCAGCAGCAAGCAGTTGTGAGAGGCTTTTCACTGCCTATCAACTGCTCGTGGAAAAGGGGCCTTAAGGTGGGTACACACGTCAGATAAAAGTCTTTGGAAAATGAACGATCACAGACCAATTTTACCCCCTTTCATGTAGTATGAGAGCCATTCTCTACACAGTCTATTCTATGGAGCTGAACTCCCCATCAGATAAAAATCTTTGCAAGATGCTGCACACAAAGACCGCTGTACACATGCAACAGATCAGTATCGGCAAAAGATCTGTTCCTGCAAAAGATTAATTCCTCCAAAACGCATTCATAGGCTATCATTCATAAAGGACCAGTCGGTAGTGCGGGAAAACACCGTTCTTCTCCGCAACCGGTACTTAAAGAGACTCCGTAACAAAAATTGCATCCTGTTTTTTATCATCCTACAAGTTCCAAAAGCTATTCTAATGTGTTCTGGCTTACTGCAGCACGTTCTACTATCACCATCTCTGTAATCGATCAACTTATCTCTCTCTTGTCAGACTTGTCAGCCTGTGTCTGGAAGGCTGCCAAGTTCTTCAGTGTTGTGGTTCTGTAATGCATCTCCCCCCTCCAGGCCCCTCTCTGCACACTGCCTGTGTATTATTTAGATTAGGACAGCTTCTCTCTTCTCGCTTATCTTTTACAAGCTGGATAAATCGTCCTCTGAGCTGGCTGGGCTTTCACATACTGAAGAATTACAGACAGGCAGAGCTGTCTGCACTCTGCAGGAAGAAACAGCCTGACACTTCAGTGGAAGATAGCTGCAGGGGGAAAGAAACACACAAATGATCTCTTGAGATTCAAAAGGAAGGGTGTATACAGCCTGCTTGTGTATGAATGTATTTTCTATGTGTGGACATACTGCACATCAACCTACTTCCTGTTTTGGTGGCCATTTTGTTTGTTTATAAACAAACTTTTTAAAACTGTTTTTAACCACTTTTAATGCGGCGAGGAGCGGCGAAATTGTGTCAGAGGGTAATAGGAGATGTCCCCTAACGCACTGGTATGTTTACTTTTGTGCGATTTTAACAATACAGATTCTCTTTAAGACTTCTGGGTGGGCATTCATAAAGAAGTTGCCTGTTGCGATACAAGTGCGGAGGTTTTCTGGAGGAAGCTGGCGGTAGCGTTGCGGAAGACATGCGGAAACATAAAAGCTGCCTGATTCCCTCCGTGCGCTGCTCTGTCTGATGCTGCTTGGGAGGTCCGTCCCATTCATTTACACGTAATCCTCCCGCCTATCGCTACTGTCGAGCAAGCGGTATTTTCCTTCCGCATACCGCTTGTTCTAATCTTTATGAATGGATGTGTTTGTTACTTTTTCTAGATTAATCTAGAAAAACTCCGCACAAGGCGGAAATGTATCGCTCTGCTCGTGAATGTCAGCTTTTCATGCGGAAAGAGCCTTTATGAATGGGGATTTTGCTTAGTGTTTGGTAAAGTCAGCGGTATTAAGCATTTCCGCATGCGGAAATGCTTTATGAATGATAGCCATAGTCTATGATATCTGCAGATCTCATACACACCTTGTTTAATGGACAATTATCCGTAGATCAGATCCACCAGGTTGGATCTTCAGATCGGCAGATAATTGTCTGATCTGCAGATGAATGTCCATTAAACAAGGTGTGTATGGGATCTGCAGATATCATAGACTATGAATGCATTTTGCAGGGATGGATCTTTTGCAGGAACAGATCTTTTGCAGATACTGATCTGTTGAATGTGTGCAGCATCTTGCAAAGATTTTTATCTGATGGGGAATTCAGCTCCCTAGAATAGACTGTGTAGAGAATGGCTCTCATACTACATGAAAGGGGGTAAAATTGGTCTGTGATCTTTCATTTTCCAAAGACTTTTATCTGACGTGTGTACGCACCTTTACTCTGATGAGGCATACATTCTACACCGTGCCTTTCCGCAGTCCAGAGCTGATCGCTGCTTGCTGCAGAAGTAAAGCCTCTTTTCCACGAACTGTTTCTAGGCAGTGAAATGCCTCTCAAACTCTCACAACTGCTTACTGCTGCTTGGTAACTGCTTGTCGCTTCCTGGTAACTGCTCACTGCTGCCTGCAACTGCTTGCTGAGCACACAGCTCAACAGTTCGTGCAAAAGAGGCCTTAGGCCCCTTTTCCACGAGCAGTTGAAAGGCAGCGAAAAGACTCTCACAACTGCTCGCTCGCTGCTGCCTGGTAACTGCTTGCTGAGCTGAGTTCAACTGCTCGTGGCAATGAGACCTAAACTCGTCTGTCATGTCCCATCACGCAAGTAGCCAGTGTCATGGGCTCCTTACCAGGTGATCACTGTGAGCCAATCACATTACAGCCATGTTAAAACAAGGCTCTGAAAGGGTCCGTAATCTGTTATCCGCAATTCTCACAAAGACCTGTTATGATTCAATTGTTTTTGTCATCATTGACTGTCCTGAAAGTGACTCTATGGCTGTTTTGTGTTATTTTCTTATTACACCATACTGTATGTAATGCTCCAATGTTCAATAAGCTACATAATTTACTACATAAATAAAAAGTCATTTACCTGCTGGCCTGGATTCCCCAGTAATATACACAGTGACTGTGCTGACCGTAAGCTGTCTCCTCTAGTCCAGCCACAGTTTACAATGTGCAGGTAACCTCCCATAAGCACAGGTGAAGTCATTTAAGTGTCCAGCAATGTGGATTAACCATTTCAGGTTCTAGGCTTTTTTTCCCCTTGGGGTAGGAACACACTTCAGCAATGGCTAACCTTGGCACTCCAGCTGTGACAAAACTACAAATCCCATCATGCCTCTGCCTCCCCGAGCATTGCATAGAGCTGTCAGAGTATTGCAATGCCTCATGTCACTTGTAGTTCCACCACAGCTGGAGTGCCAAGGTTAGCCATCACTGCACTGGGCTCTATTCATAAAAAAGATGTGGCGAAAAAACTCCTGGAGGGAAAATACCGCAGCGGTATTTTACACTTCTGGGTGGTCATTCATAAAAATCTTGCCAGCTGTGATGCAAGTGCGGAGATCTCCCGCTGAAAGCTGGCGGTAAGCTGTCGGAAGGCATGCGGAAACACTTCAGCCGGCAGAGTCCCTCCGTGCGCTGCTCTCTCTGGGAGGTCTGTCCCATTCACTTGTATGTAATCCGCAAAATCAGAGGAAGCGGTATTTCCCGTCCACATACCGCTTCCTCTAAACTTTATGAAAGGCCATTTTGTTGCTTTTTTCTAGATAAATCTAGAAAAACACTGGAGAAGGCGGAAATTTCTCGCTCTGCTGGGGGATTGTAGATTTTCATGCGGGAACAGCTTTTATGAATGCCCACTTGGATAAATGGTCGGGAAAGTCCGCTGTTTTGAGCGGAAAACTTGCGGGAAAGTTTTATGAATAGAGCCCACAGTGGGGGAAAGGTCGCGTTTTGCAGCATGTGCGTTTTAGTGTGTTTTCCGTGCTTTGGGTTTTAGTTCCACACATGTGTTTTTCTTGCAGTGTTCATGCTTTTTAATGCGTTTGCGGCTCACATATGTAAATCGCATTTGCATTTTGTATGCGTTTAACGCATTTTATGCAAACCACTTGGAAGTCAACAGGAAGTGGAAAGCATTCTAATAATCTAGTCATACCCAGAGTCCACTTGGAAACTGTTGGTCCCAGAGGCTTCTGTCATGCTGCCCCTATGTTTTGGAACTCCTTACCTCAGCAGATCAGGACAGCTCCATCTCAGCCCCGTTTCTTGCCCCGTGCGGAGCGTGCCTCCGCCCGGGGCGCTGTTGGGAGGGGGGCGCTATAATGGAGGGGGGAGCCTGAGCCGCGGGGAGGGCAGCCCGACCTCTCCCTCCCTCTCCTCTCCCGGGCGCCCTCCGTGCTCCCCCCTCAGATGCAGAGTTCGTGAGCAGCAGGGAAGCGCTGTTTACAACTCACCGGCTGCCTGGCTCCAAGCGCTGCTCTCTCGCCGCTGGTCTCCTCTCTCTCTCTGTATACGTACTGATACACGCTGCTTCCTGTAGCCGGAAGCAGCGTGTATCAGTATGTATACAGAGAGAGGAGACCAGCGGCGAGAGAGCAGCGCTTGGAGCCAGGCAGCCGGTGAGTTGTAAACAGCGCTTCCCTGCTGCTCACGGACTCTGCATCTGAGGGGGGAGCACGGAGGGCGCCCGGGAGAGGAGAGGGAGGGAGAGGTCGGGCTGCCCTCCCTGCGGCTCCCCCCTCCATTATTGGGGGCATGATCTACCTATCTAACCTATTCTGGGGGCACCTACCTAATCTAACCTACGATGGGGGGCAGCTGCTAATCTAACCTACGCTGGGGGGCACCTACCTATCTAACCTACACTGGGGGGCACCTACCTAATCTAACCTACACTGGGGGGCAGCTACCTATCTAACCTATACTGGGGGCAGCTACCTAATCTAACCTATACTGGGGGCAGCTACCTAATCTAAACTACGCTGGGGGGCAGCTACCTATCTAACCTACACTGGGGGGCACCTACCTAATCTAACCTACGCTGGGGGGCAGCTACCTATCTAACCTACACTGGGGGGCAGCTACCTATCTAACCTACACTGGGGGGCAGCTACCTATCTAACCTACACTGGGGGGCAGCTACCTAATATAACCAACACTGGGGGGGCAGCTACCTATCTAACCTACACTGGGGGGCAGCTACCTAATCTAACCTATACTGGGGGGCAGCTACCTATCTAACCTATACTGGGGGGCACCTACCTAACCTATACTGGGGGGCACCTACCTAACCTATACTGGGGGGGCAGCTACCTTATCTAACCTATACTGGGGGGCAGCTACCTAATCTAACCTATTCTGGGGGGCACCTGTCTAATCTAGCCTATACTAGGGGGCACCTACCTAATCTAACCTATACTGAGAGGCACCTACCTATCTAACCTAGGGGGGGGCGCAATTTTTACACCCTCGCCCTGGGTGCATTTTAGCCTAGAAACTGCACTGCTCCATCTCTAGAGGTGTTTAAATCCAGACTGAAAACCAACCTGTTCAGTTTGGCATTTGCAGAAATATAACTTTTGTTGTGTGAATAATTCATCCTACTACCAATTACTGAATCTGAGAGAGCCTAAGCGCTTTGAGTCCTATGGGAGAAAGCGCTATAGAAATGTTATTGTATTGTATATTGTATACAAAATGCAATAAAACGCAATACCTCTGCGTCACCATTGACTTTCATTATGTGCATGTTAGAGGTGTTTTGGAAAAATATGCAACAGAACGTGTTTGAAAAAACGCACATTGCAGAACACAAACAGATGCGTCTCTATGTGCAGCCCATTGACTTGCATTAGGTGCGTTAACACTAGCGTCTTCCGCAACGCTAGCGTTTCTGCCTAGTGTGTTCCCAGCCGTAGGGCGCTTTCACACGGGCAGCTGACAAGCAGAGAAGCCAGCGCCTGTCAGCTGCTCTCCTGCACCAGGGCTGCATAGGCGCCCCCGCACAGAGTGGTGTGATCTGAGCGCTGCCGCAGCCAGGCTCGCACTCGACATGTCGCATTCCTCCGCCACCCAGTAACACTTTACTTCAGCCGTCCGTCTGAAAAATCGCATTTGATTTTCCTGATGTAAAAACGCACTGCTACAGTGGAAACATAGCCTTAAACAATACCAGTTGCCTGCTAATTGCAACACATTCGCTGGCAAAAAGCTGACACTTTTTAAAATCGCTCCCAAAAGCGCTGGAAAATGCTCATGAAATCGCTTACAAAACACTACTTAAAGGGAACCTAAACTGAGAGGGATATGGATGTTTCCTTTTAAACAATACCAGTTGCCTGGCAGTCCTGCTGATCTCTGTGGCTGCAGTAGTGGCTGAATCACACACCTGAAACAAGCATGCAGCTAATCCAGTCTGACTTCAGTCAGAGCACCTGATCGGCATGCTTGTTCAGGGGCTGTGGCTTAAGGTGCATACACACATCAGACTATAGTCTTTGGAAAATGAAAGATCACAGACCAATCTTACCCCCTTCCATGTAGTATAAGAGCCATACCTTCACAGTCTTTTCTATGGAGCTGCACTCCCCATCAGACAGAAACCTTTGCAAGATGCTGCACACACAGATGCTGTACAGACACAAAAGATCAGTATCTGCAAAAGATCCGTTCCTGCCAAAAATCCATTCCTGCAAAATGCAATGATAGACTATGGGATCTGCAGATCATCATACACACTTGGTTTAACAGACATTCATCTGCAGATCAAGCAATCATCCGCAGATCTGAAAATCCATCCTGGTGGATCTGATCTGCAGATGAATGTCAGTTAAATCATGTGTGTATGATGATCTGCAGATGCGTGACGCACAGAACTGCGCGCAGCAATGCGGATGAGAAACGGATGCATCTCACACGCATACATGTGAATGAGGCCATTAGAAAACATTAGGAGCCGTTTCTATGCATAAAATCTTTCTGTATGCGTTCTGTAGAACAAAAGGAACAGCCGGCACCATCCAATATGCTCTTTTACTTTATTAAAAGACCGTCATAGTAAATAGAGTGCGACGTTTCGGAGCAATGTTGTGCCCCTTTATCAAGCCTGGACAGTCTCAAAATGCATTGCTTAACAATGTGACCATAGTATCAAGAAAACTAATCTGATGAGAATCACAGTGAGAATAGGCTCACACTGACTGTGAAGTTCACCCACAAATTGGTCAAGGGTCTTCCATACAGGGAGACGGAAGGCCAGTCGATTGGTAGGTTCCACCCACGTGACCGGCTGGCGTAGGCAGTGCGTCCTGCCGTTTGGTAGGCGTACGTATTTCCGCGCACGCCTCCACTCCGTCTCCCTGGCAACGCTGTGACGTTGCATCTCCGCCCCCGCTCTCACCGTTCCCCATTTGGTCCGCAACTCAGATGGGTGTGTCCATTGGCTCTGACGTCGGGAGAGGCTGTTCCATCATGGCGTATAGATGTTTGGTGGCATAATGGTGGTGAGTTTCTTGATGCCTATTGGCTAGCTTAATATAGATTAGGTTCCCTATCAGGTCCGCTCGTGATGTAGCGGACAGGGATTGGTCTCTTAGATTTGTGAGACCCCTGATTGGTCAGCTTGAAATAATGATGTACTATATAAGAAGTTTGTTAAGCAATGCATTTTGAGACTGTCAAGGCTTGATAAAGGGGCACGACATCGCTCCGAAACGTTGCACTCTATTTACTATGACGGTAAGTGCTTTCCCCTGCGCTTTCTGAGCGATTAGCGATTTTTAGTAGTGCTTTTCTAAGCACTTTTGTTAGGCAATTTGAGCTTTTCTTCCTGTAAACAATCAGGAAGTGAATTCTTTGACTTGGAACTAAATAGCTGTAATTAACTTTCTGGAGAGAGAAGCGCTCAGAAAATCGCTTTTCCAATCGCTTAGCGATTTTCCTATACCTTGCATTAAGGCGCAAACGCTCAGGAAATGGTGCAGGAGCCGCGTTTGCGATTGGAAAGAAAGCTCATCGCTCATGTGAGAACACGCACACTCACATAGGAAATCATTGCACCAGCGCTTTTAAAGCACTGATAAAAATCGCCAGCGCTTAAAAAAATCAGCGAGCAGCAAAATGCTACCAAAGCGCACAGTGTGAACTAGCCCTTAAAGAGGAACTCCAGTGAACATTTTACTGTTGGCAGGTGATGTAGCTGCTGCATGGTTTTTGGCAGTTGGAAACAGCTGTAAACAGCTATTTCCCACAAAAGTTCGAACTTTTCTTGTGGGAGGGGTTACTTGTGGGAGGGGTTTCACCACAATATCAGTCATACAGCGCCCCCTGATGGTCTGTTTGTGAAAAGGAATAGATTTCTCATGTAAAAGACGGACGGAGTTTCTCTTCAAGTAGTGTTTTGTAAGCGATTCCATGAGCATTTTCCAGCGCTTTTGGGAGCGATTTTTAAAAAGTGTAAGCTTTTTGCCAGCGATTGTGTAGCGATTTGCGATTTGAATTCCGATTGGTCCTTTCAATGTATCATTTTTTTACAGTTTACAGTCATTTAAAATCGCACTCTAATCAATACGTGTAGAGATCCATGAGCAATTTGCCAACGCTTCAATACCTTACATTGAAGCGCAAACGCTACCAAAATTCTGCATGTACTGCGCAATAGCAGAGCGTCCCCGGCTACGGGAGGGTGAACGATGGCTGACGAGCATGTGCAGTAGTCACAACCAGAGCTCTGGTGGGATCTTTTGAAAGGGGTAGCGGCTAGGGAAGCTCATTTGCATTCCGCGGGAATTACATTTTTGATTGGAAATCGGCATGTACGATTGTAAATCAGAGAACTGGATTTCTACAGAAATACTGCATTATCACAACTCAAAACATTTGAGCCCAATCACAGAGCTCGAAAGCACTGGACCAATCAGTGAATGCATCAGAAGTATTTGACCACTCAGGGAATGCAAACAAATTAAAAAAAAAAAAAAACTCCTTGGAATCAAAAATCGCAATTTCCGGCCATCCGTAGTAGCGGCACAATGGAGAGAATCGCGAGTGCAGTGAGGGACACGATATACTGCAGGGCGTTGGGAAAAGCCCCAGTTAAGTAATCTGATCTTTACAACCCCCCGGCCCATCCACAGGTATCCTCCAAATCCTCCTCACATATCCTCTGTAGCCCTTTTCTGTGCCGCTCTGAAGGATAGTGCATGTCAAGCTAAACCACACTGCATCACCATCCCTCCTCCCTCCCCAACAGAAAGAGTACGCATGACTCTGCTACAGCAGAGCCAGGGGTCTGTACATTACTCTACCCCTCAACTGCTGCCAAGGTGCAGGTGAGGAACCATTGGGAGTTGAGGTTATTGGGGTGATATCTGCATGTATAATGACTGCAGATAGCAGAGCAGGAAAAGATGGTGCTAAGATAAGAAGTAATGAGGAAACGGTGACAAGAATGAGGAAACAGGAGATAAACATTCAGGGACTTGAGATTATAGGATAGAGAGGTCAGAAGCTGAGAGATAGATTTGTGTGACCTCAAAATAGAAGTGATACTGTAAACTGAATGTGCGTATTGCTATATATATTTATATAGTGCTGACATTGGGCTTGATTCACAAAGCGGTGCTAACTGTTAGCACACCTGTGAAAACCCCCTTAGCACGTCTAAACGAGCTTTTCGTGCGCAAAACTTTATGCTCCGCGCGAAGTGCCCATTAAAGCCTATGGGACTTAGCGCGCGCATAGGACTTTGCGCGCTGTACTTAGCGCGCGATCTGATTGAGAAAACCGGTGCTAACCTACTTAGCACCCTGGTTAGCGCGTCTAAAGACTTTTGACGTGCTAAGTAGGTTAGCACTGCTTTGTGAATCAAGCCCATTGTCTGCAGCGCTTTACCTAGTATGTAATATCACTAGTTGTCCCTCAATGGAGCTCCCAATCTAATTCCTATAGTGAGTCTTTTATCGCAGTATCGTAGTCCAAGGTAATTTTTTTTTTTTACCAATTATCTATTTTTTTTTTATATTAATTGTCCAAGCCAATTAGGTATATACAGAAAAAAATGGGTCCTGGAACAGAAACTTGTGGCACGCCCCTTTCATTCAGTTGATAAAACCTTTTTTCCACACACCTTGCCTCAATCAGACCCTGAACAGAGTGTAAACACATAGCAGATGTTTTAGAGCAGAGATACTGTATGTGTGAAATACAACAAGGCTTTTACTTCTCTAACCTCTTTGGGCTTGTGCACACCAGAGCGGTTCTGAAGCGTTTTTTAAACCGCTTGCAGGGGGAAAACCGCTTGGCTAATGAAAGTTAAAAACAAGGAACACCAAGAGCCCCAATAGTGTAATAAGTAGTGGTAAATGGTTACTAGATAGAGTAAATATTAATACTCACAAACCAGGGTTACCATTAGGCAACCACTGTAAAGGCAGGTGGGGAGATTTTCCTGACCCCACTCAGGAATAAGAAGTCGCTCTCTGTAGATGAGAAAAAGGGGGTTCAACCCTCCACCCAGGGTGGACTCAATATTATGCAGGAGAACAGAGGCGCCAAAAGGATAAAAGGAAGCTAAATGAGCTTAAAAACCAAATTCTTGGTAAATAGAGGAGGTAGTGGTGGACTTACCTCCTCCAAGTAGACACACATTGACTGTAGTAAACACAGTCAATATATTTTATTTATGAACTCCAAATATGCAACGCGTTTCGCATGTTTGATCCCGCTTCATCAGGCAATAACAACGGAGCAATAGCATATGTGGTCAGTAAAAGAGCCAGGCACCTCTGTGTGCCTGGCTCTTCTACTGACCACATATGCTATTGCTCCGTTGTTATTGCCTTATGAAGCGGGATCAAACCTGCGAAACGCGTTGCATATTTGGAGTTCATAAATAAAATATATTGACTGTGTTTACTACAGTCGTCGTGTGTCTACTTGGAGGAGGTAAGTCCACCACTACCTCCTCTATTTACCAAGAATTTGGTTTTTAAGCTCATTTAGCTTCCTTTTATCCTTTTGGCGCCTCTGTTCTCCTGGCTAATGAAAGTGAATGGGATGGTACACACCAGAGCGGGTCGTTTTTTCCACAAACTCGGGGGCTGCAGCATTTTTTAGATTTCAGAGGCATTTCTGCCTCACTGTTAAAGTATAGGAAAGTGGAAAACCGCTCTGAAAAACGCTACATCAGAGCAGTTTTCCAGGAGTTTTTGTTACAGAAGCTGTTCAGTAACGGCTTTGACTGTAACAATATGTGTAATCTGCTACACAAAACGCTCCAAAAAACGCTAGGCATGTTTAGAAAACCACTCTAATCATGCCTAGAATCCCTCTAAAATCTGCTTCAAAAACCTCTAGCGTTTTGTGGATCTGCTAGCGGTTTTTGGTGTGCACTGGGCCTTTAACTTCCTCTGCAGTTTGCAGGTGCCGTGCAGCCAGCCAATCACCATGCGGCTCCAGTCCCATGTCATGTGACAGGGATGCTAACAATCCGTTTTTCTGATCGATTCCATTGATCTGATTGAATTGGTTAGCATGAATTTGGCCTTCAATGGGCACAACCAATTGCTTCCGATCGATCACCGCAGAAACGACTGATCGATAAAAAGCTACACGCCAGCGCCATGTATGTCTGAATTTTGCTTATTAAATGTCTTGCCCAAATCTTCATATACCAAAGAACTCCTCAGGCAGCAGGGATGTCATCGAGGTGCAAATAAGGTTTGAGATGATTGAGAATGATGCTAAATATTAAAGAAAACCTGTAACTAAAAAAAGTTCCCCTGGGGGGTACTCACCTCGAGTGGGGGAAGGCTCCAGATCCTATCAAGTCTTCCCCCGTCCTCCTGTATCCCACAGTGGTCTTGCTGTGCCCCTCTGAACAGCGGGGCTGTAAATATTTACCTTCCCGGCTCCAGCGCAGGCGCAGTATCGGCTCTCCACCTTGGAGATAGGAGAAAATAGCCGATTGCTGTCGGGCCGCTCTACTGCGCAGGAGCAAGTCTCCTACGCCTGTGTAGTAGAGAGGACCCGACGGAGATCAGCTATTTCCGCCTATCTCCATGCGGAGAGCCGCAACAGCGCCCCCGCTGGAGCAAGGGTAGGTAAATATATCAGCGCTTAACACCACTTGTCAGGCTTGTCGAGCGAGGATTGCGGAACAATACAGGGGAGCCAGCGCTGGATTGCCTGCAGCTACAGCGGAGGGGGAAGCCTCATTGGGACCCAGAGGCTTCCCCCTCCGGAGGTGAGTACCCCTCAGGGGAACTTTTTTTTGTTACAGAGTCTCTTTAAAATACTGAATTATGCAATTTATTATGAAAATCTATTGTAAAATGAACCGCTCAAACATTGCAGTGAAATTATAAAGCTGCAGTGACATTTGCATAATCCTAGAATTATTTTTATATTTCAAGTCAAGTAGAAAGTTGGTGCTGAGCCAGAACTTTGTATTAAACGCCGACGACATCCATGGCATAGAAATATACTGAAACACCCAAACACCTAAAGACCATAGAATTAGTTTTGTAGTAAAATGCCTTTACATGTCCGTGACTAATGGATGCAGAAACTGAACATCTATAGATGTCCGTGGCAGTCTAAAGGTTAAAAACGACAGAAGAAACAGGGTGGCGTAAAGCCGTAATGGAGGCACTGGGGACACTTGAGGAACAGTAATTCGACTTACATGCAAATTAAAAAAAAACAAAAAACGCAAACCTGTGAATCTTAAAGTAAACCAGAGCTGTTAAAAAATAAATATTTGACACTCACCCACAGCTTCCTCCTGCATCATAAACCCCTCCGAGTCCCACGCCGTCCTCCCACGGTCTGCCGTTCAGTCGCGATCAGCCCCGGTAATAGGCTCAGTCAGGGTCTTCTGCGCATGCGCGGACCTCCCACACATGCACAGCAGACCAAGACTGGACGCGGCTGAGCCAGTTACCGGGACTGATCAAGGCTGAACGGCAGACTGCGGGAGGGCATTTCTGCGTCACCAATCGACCTACATGACCGAGCAAGCATTTCCGGCGCAACAGGTCGCGGTAAATGTTCTAGGTCCCATTGCCTTGCATTCTCCTTGCGTTAACCCGGAGTAAAACAGGGTAACCCAAAGCACACTTGCAAGGCGGTATAAAAGGGGCCTATAAAAGGAGAGACAGATCCTCCAGACGCTTCCCATGTCCTCCTTGAGACTAACGATCCCGCGCTGGGACCCTGTGGAAGTTGGCGGCCATGCTCTCGTCTGTGAACGAGCTCAGTCACTCTGCACACGATGCCTCAGCCCCTGCGCAGCAGCACAGAGACGCTCCTAGCGATCCCGCACTGGGGCCCTGTGGAAGGTGGCGGCCGCGCTCCCGTCTGTGAACGAGCTCAGTCACTCTGCACACGATGCCTCAGCCCCTGCGCAGCAGCACAGAGACGCTCCTAGCAATCCCGCACTGGGGCCCTGTGGAAGGTGGCGGCCGCGCTCCCGTCTGTGAACGAGCTCAGTCACTCTGCACGGGATGCCTCAGCTCCTGCGCAGCAGCACAGACACGCTCCTAGTGATCCCGTGCTGGGACCCTGTGGAAGTTGGCGGCCGCGCTCCCGTCTGTGAATGAGCTCAGTCGCTCTGCACGGGATGCCTCAGCCCCTGCGCAGCAGCACAGAGACGCTCCTAGTGATCCCGTGCTGGGACACTGTGGAAGGTGGCGGCCGCGCTCCCGTCTGTGAACGAGCTCAGTCACTCTGCACACGATGCCTCAGCCCCTGCGCAGCAGCACAGAGACGCTCCTAGTGATCCCGTGCTGGGACCCTGTGGAAGTTGGCGGCCGCGCTCCCGTCTGTGAACGAGCTCAGTCACTCTGCACGGGATGCCTCAGCCCCTGCGCAGCAGCACAGAGACGCTCCTAGTGATCCCGAGCTGGGACCCTGTGGAAGGTGGCGGCCGCGCTCCCGTCTGTGAACGAGCTCAGTCACTCTGCACACGATGCCTCAGCCCCTGCGCAGCAGCACAGAGACGCTCCTAGTGATCCCGTGCTGGGACCCTGTGGAAGTTGGCGGCCGCGCTCCCGTCTGTGAACGAGCTCAGTCGCTCTGCTCTGCGTGGGATGCCTCAGCCCTGCACAGCAGCACAGAGGCGCTCCTAGCGATCCCGCACTGGGGCCCTGTGGAAGGTGGCGGCCGCGCTCCCGTCTGTGAACGAGCTCAGTCACTCTGCACACGATGCCTCAGCCCCTGCGCAGCAGCACAGAGACGCTCCTAGTGATCCCGTGCTGGGACCCTGTGGAAGTTGGCGGCCGTGCTCCCATCTGTGAACGAGCTCAGTCGCTCTGCGCGGGATGCCTCAGCCCTTCACAGCAGCACAGAGGCGCTCCTAGCGATCCTGCACTGGGGCCCTGTGGAAGGTGGCGGCCGTGCTCCCGTCTGTGAATGAGCTCAGTCGCTCTGCGGGGGATGCCTCAGCCCTGCACAGCAGCACAGAGACGCTCCTAGCGATCCTGCGCTGGGACCCTGTGGAAGTTGGCGGCCGCGCTCCCGTCTGTGAACGAGCTCAGTCGCTCTGCTCTGCGTGGGATGCCTCAGCCCTGCACAGCAGCACAGAGACGCTTCTAGCGATCCCGCGCTGGGACACTGTGGAAGGTGGCGGCCGCGCTCCCGTCTGTGAACGAGCTCAGTCGCTCTGCACGGGATGCCTCAGCCCCTGCGCAGCAGCACAAAGACGCTCCTAGTGATCCCGCGCTGGGCCCCTGTGGAAGTTGGCGGCCGCGCTCCCGTCTGTGAACGAGCTCAGTCGCTCTGCACGGGATGCCTCAGCCCCTACGCAGCAGCACAGAGACGCTCCTAGTGATCCCGTGCTGGGACCCTGTGGAAGGTGGCGGCCGCGCTCCCGTCTGTGAACGAGCTCAGTCGCTCTGCACGGGATGCCTCAGCCCCTACGCAGCAGCACAGAGACGCTCCTAGTGATCCCGTGCTGGGACCCTGTGGAAGTTGGCGGCTGTGCTCCCGTCTGTGAACGAGCTCAGTCACTCTGCGCGGGATGCCTCAGCCCTGCGCAGCAGCACAAAGACGCTCCTAGTGATCTCGCGCTGGGACCCTATGGAAGTTGGCGGCCGTGCTCCCGTCTGTGAACGAGCTCAGTCACTCTGCACACGATGCCTCAGCCCTGCGCAGCAGCACAAAGACGCTCCTAGCGATCCCACACTGGGCTCCTGTGGAAGTTGGCGGCCGTGCTCCGGTCTGTGAACGAGCTCAGTCGCTCTGCACGGGATGCCTCAGCCCTGCGCAGCAGCACAAAAACGCGTGCACAGACAGGAGCGCGGAAGCACACTTCTCGTCAAGCCCTCAGCAGAGAGATTCCCAGCGCTGGATCAATAGAGGCAAGGGGGGTGGAGGAGGCCTCTGGAATTACTGAGGTAAATATCTAACTGGGGCACTTATTTTCCATACAGGCAGGGGTGTAACTACAAGGGAGCAGCGCCTGCAAACACAGGGGGGCCCCCAACTACTACATCACTCCCTCCGATAAATGGGTCCATGCTTCAGATCAGGTGTTTTGTGGCGGCACTTATTATGGGGGTGAATTATGATGGCCACTCTTATTTTATGACCCTCCAGGCTGTGAGGTTCACCGGGGGTAGGCAAGGGAATGGGTGTGCACATTGGGGGGGCATAAAAGTTTTGCTGGGGGGACCCCTTGATTTAAGGTTACGTCCCTGCCTTCAGGAACTCTTTACGATCAACCTATAGTCCCTATCTCTATATTTTGAAGAAAAGGTTGCTGATTCTTAAGAACCATCATTTCCTCTTATTGCGGTGGACTCTGGCAGGTCTTGTAAGGAACTTCCCTGCAGGAACCAGCTGCAGAGTACTGAGAAGTGGTAGTAGTTGTGACTGGTACAAGTAGACCGGAACATTGAATTTATACAATGACGCAGAGGCAAAAACATGTTCTCTCTCTTCTCCCTGACTGCCTGGTCTCATTCCAGCAACAGCTGGTCAGCGGGAACAGATCGCAGAGGTGCCTCCAGGCTGTTGTTGAGATCTTCCACCTGTCTTCCTGACAGACTAGGAGGCATTTCATGGAACATCTACTGCAACTGTGGCACCATGGCAAATCGACCTCCCTGTCCTCACATCACCGGCTATGGCAAAGTGACCTTCCTGTCCTCCCATCACCGGCTATGGCAAAGCAGCTCCCCTGTCCTCACATCACCGGCTATGGCAAAGCCACCTCCCTGTCCCCACATCACTGGCAATGGTAAAGCGACTTCCCTGTCCCCACATCACCGGCTATGGCAATGCGACCTCCCTGTCCTCACATCACCGGCTATGGCAAAGTGACCTCCCTGTCCCCACATCACCGGCTATGGCAAAGCCACCTCCCTGTTCCCACATCACCGGCTATGGCAAAGCAGCTCCCCTGTCCCCACATCACCGGCTATGGCAAAGCGACCTCCCTGTCCTCACATCACAGGCTATGGCAAAGTGACCTCCCTGTCCCCACATCACCGGCTATGGCAAAGCAGCTCCCCTGTCCTCACATCTCCGGCTATGGCAAAGCCACCTCCCTGTACTCACATCACCGGCTATGGCAAAGCCACCTCCCTGTCCCCACATCACTGGCAATGGTAAAGCGACTTCCCTGTCCCCACATCACCGACTATGGCAAAGCCACCTCCCTGTTCCCACATCACCGGCTATGGCAAAGCAGCTCCCCTGTCCTCACATCACCGGCTATGGCAAAGCGACCTCCCTGTCCCCACATCACCGGCTATGGCAAAGCCACCTCCCTGTCCCCACATCACCGGCTATGGCAAAGCCACCTCCCTGTTCCCACATCTCCGGCTATGGCAAAGCAGCTCCCCTGTCCTCACATCACCGGCTATGGCAAAGTGACCTCCCTGTCTCCACATCACCGGCTATGGCAAAGCCACCTCCCTGTCCCCACATCACCGGCTATGGCAAAGCAGCTCCTCTGTCCTCACATCACCGGCTATGGCAAAGCGACCTCCCTGGTCCCACATAACCGGCTATGGCAAAGCCACCTCCCTGTCCTCACATCACCGGCTATGGCAAAGCTACCTTCCTGTCCCCACATCACTGGCTATGGCAAAGCGACTTCCCTGTCCCCACATCACCGGCTATGGCAAAGTGACCTCCCTGTCCCCACACCACCGGCTATGGCAAAGCGGCCTCCCTGTCCCCACAACACCAGCTATGGCAAAGCGACCTCCCTGTCCCCACATCACCAGCTATGGCAAAGCCACCTCCCTGTCCCCACATCACCGGCTATGGCAAAGCCACCTCCCTGTCCCCACAACACCGGCTATGGCAAAGCGACCTCCCTGTCCCAACAACACCAGCTATGGCAAAGCCACCTCCCTGTCCCGACATCACCGGCTATGGCAAAGCCACCTCCCTGTCCTCACAACACCAGCTATGGCAAAGCCACTCCCCTGTCCCCACATCACCGGCTATGGCAAAGCCACCTCCCTGTCCCCACAACACCAGCTATGGCAAAGCGACCTCCCTGTCCCCACATCACCGGCTACGGCAAAGCCACTCCCCTGTCCCCACATCACCGGCTATGGCAAAGCCACCTCCCTGTCCCCACATCACCGGCTACGGCAAAGCCACTTCCCTGTCCTGACATCACCGGCTATGGCAAAGCCACCTCCCTGTCCCCACATCACGGGCTATGGCAAAGCCACCTCCCTGTCCCCACAACACCGGCTATGGCAAAGCCACCTCCCTGTCCCCACAACACCAGCTATGGCAAAGCGACCTATCTGTCCCCACAACACCAGCTATGGCAAAGCCACCTCCCTGTCCCCACATCACCGGCTATGGCAAAGCGACCTCCCTGTCACCACATCACCGGCTATGGAACAGCCACCTCCCTGTCCCCACAACACCAACTATGGCAAAGCGACCTCCCTGTCCCCACAACACCAGCTATGGCAAAGCCACCTCCCTGTCCCCACATCACCGGCTATGGCAAAGCCACCTCCTTGTCCCCACATCACCGGCTATGGCAAAGCTACCTCCCTGTCCCCACATCACCGGCTATGGCACAGCCACCTCCCTGTCCCCACATCACCGGCTATAACAAAGCGACCTCCCTGTCTCCACATCACCAGCTATAGCAAAGCCACCTCCCTGTCACCACATCACCGCCTATGGCAAAGCTACCTCCCTGTCCCCACATCACCGGCTATGGCAAAGCTACCTCCCTGTCCCCACATCACCGGCTATGGCACAGCCACCTCCCTGTCCCCACATCACCAGCTATAGCAAAGCGACCTCCCTGTCCCAACATCACCGGCTATGGCAAAGCCACCTCCCTGTCCCCCCATCACCGCCTATGGTAAAGCCACCTCCCTGTCCCCACATCACCGGCTATGGCACAGCCACCTCCCTGTCCCCACATCACCAGCTATAGCAAAGCGACCTCCATGTCCCAACATCACCGGCTATGGCAAAGCCACCTCCCTGTCCCCCCATCACCGCCTATGGTAAAGCCACCTCCCTGTCCCCACATCACCGGCTATGGCAAAGCCACCTCCCTGTCCCCACATCACGGCCTATGGCAAAGCCACCTCCCTGTCCCCACATCACTGGCTATGGCAAAGCCACCTTTTTTTCCTTTTAATTAAATTTAGGCAATCTACAAAAGCCTTAGAATCGGAAGGAGGAGTCCATCAGAAATGGAGATGCTTTGTGGACTCTGTGTGGTGAATGAGGATTTGTGGACACTGGTATTTGGGCCAAACATCTGAGCAGCTAGGTGAATGCAGAGGGGTCTGGTCCGCCTCATTGAGAAGGTTCACAATGGAATTCAGGGCAGCATTTACTTGGCTATGCACTTAAAAGGAACCTGAGATGACAGTAATATGGAAGCTGCCATATTTATTACCTTTTAACCTCCTGAGCGTTACGCCACTCAGGAGGTTTTGTTACCTTTTGCCCGATTTTTAAATAAATGTGCTAAATGGCTATAAACCCTCTAGCTAGCACTAGGCTAGCTAGAAGTAGTCTCCAGCACCCCCCGATCCCCCGTTCATATGTTACCCCCCCCCCCCGGATTTAGCGAGGAGCCTCCCCGGGAAGCTCCGGTCTTCACTATGGGGAGGATCGCAGATGACGTCATGCGCAAACCCGAATCTCCCCATAGAGAGACCGGAGCTGTGCCGGGAGGCTGTACGATCGCTGGATCGGGGGGGGGGGGGGGGAGTATAAATGGGGGATCGCTGGGGATCCAGGGGTGCCGGACACTCTTACTAGCTTGCCTAGTGCTAGCTAGAGGATTTACAGCCATTTGGCACATTTATTGATTTATGGGGGACTCCTGGGGCCACAGAGCGGTATGGCTGACACAGTGTCGGACATACCGCTAAAGAGGTTGACCTTTTCGGGACCGGCCGCCTACCCCCCCCCCCTTAAGGACCAGGCATTTTGCGTGGGAGGAGGGTGCGCACGTTTGGGGGGTCAGGCGGCCGGATCCCGTGTGTGGCTGGCTAGATTGGTGTCCCCCCATGGAGGCCTGTGCCTCCCCCTTCTGCCAGCAGCCTTCACTCACCTTCCAGGCTCCAGCGATGAGCCGCACGGGACCCTCTTCTCCGGCCGGCATCTCCGTTCTGTCTGACGATCAGTTCCGGGTCGCGGCTTGATGACGTCATCAAGCCGGGACCTGGCGCTGACGTCAGACGGAGCGGAGATGCCGGCCGGAGCGGAGGGGGGTGCCGATCGTCGTGGGAACGGCAGGGAGGTAAGTGGATCCTCTTCTTTTCCCCCCTGCCGCCGCAGCTGTCAAACTGATCACTACGATCGGACGGCGATCGTAGTGATCACGTGATCAGCAGCCATACGCGATGGCTGCTGATCACTTGGGGGAGCTGTCAGCTGTCATATGACAGCTTAATCTCCCCCTCTAGGTGCGCACGATCACGTCGGGAGCGGAAATTGCGGGCCGGCGTAGATTCTACGCCGCATCAGGCTAGAACAGCAACAAGTGCGGCGTAGAATCTAATGCATGTGGTCCCGAAAAGGTTAAACAATAGCAGTTGCCTGGCAGCCCTTCTGATATACAGGTAGTCCCCGGTTAACGAACGAGATAGGGACTGTAGGAACGTTCTTAACCTGAATCCGTTCTTAAGTCGGAATGGTGTGCCTTCTCTGTCCCCTGTACCTCCTCTGTGCCCCCTTCTGTGTCATCTCTGCCCCCCTCTGTGTCTCCTTGTGTCTCTATTGTGCCCCCTAAAGCAGAGTATGCGCAGCAGAAGCCACTACAAGTCTCACCTCATCCATGGCGGCTCCAGGCCAATCAGCAGCGTCCTCTCTCCCTTCACCATTCCTCCCAGCGGCTTCACTGGTAGCGTCGCGTAATGACGCAATCAGAAGGAGCCGCGGGAGCTCTTTTTGATTGTGTCATTACGCAACGCTAGGGAAGCCGCTGGGAGGCACATTGAGGGGAGAGAGGATGCCGCTGATTGGCCCGGAGCTGCCATGGATGAGGTGAGACTTGTAGTGGCTTCTGCAGCGGATACTCTAGCTTTAGAAAAGAGGGCACAAGAAGAAGCCCCCGGCTGCGTGACATCACAGCGGCGGGTGTTTGTATCGGCGGGGTTGTTCATAAGTCGGACGTTCGTAAGCTGGGGACTACCTGTATCTGGCTGTAGTAGTGTCTGAATCAAACACCTGAAACAAATTCCTCTCAGAAGCTCACCATTTTTTTTCTGACAATGATTCCTTCCAGTTCTGACAAGATTTTGTTAGAACTGAAATATATCAGTTGCTGTCAGTTATATATCAGTTTCTGTCAGTTATAGAAAGGACAACTGATAAGCAAAGGTAATGTCCATGTTTTCCTATGGCTCAAGTTGGTGATATAACAGATAAACAGTGTGCTGACCAGGTAGCTGTTATGGGGTAATGGCAACAGAACAACAGAATGTATACGCTGAGGATATCCATTTCCAGAATTCGTCCCTTCCATTCTCAGAAGGCTACGAAATTTGGCATTGATATTTTGCAACGAAATTTGCAATTACGATGCAAAATCATAATGCGAAATTTCAGGAAAAATTAATTTTGTCTGTATTTGTAATCATTCATAATTTCATTTACATTTTAGCATAATTTTTACGTCATTTCGTGCCGACTTTAGCGATGAATAGCAAAGCTCCTATGTATGCTATTGCTACCAAAATTGCTACATATACTGTAGAAAAATGGGTACAAGACAAAAAATTAATAATTTTTTAAAAAGACCTTGGAGTTTTGGAGAAAATCGATTTTAAGAATGCAAAGGAAAATTGGTTTCTAACCTCCTGAGCGTTACGCCGCTCAGGAGGTTTTGCCAGTTTGTGCCCCCCAGTCCTCCCCCAGAGATCCAATGGCTAAAAACCCTTTGGCTAGCACTAGGCTAGCTAGTACAAGTGCCTGGCACAACCCCCCCCATCCCCGCCGCTCCCCCATTTATACATTACCCCCCTTGGATCCAGCGATCGGTGCAGCCTCCCTGGACAGCTCCGGTCTTCACTATGGGGAGGATCGCACATGACGTCATGCGCAAACCCGATCCTCCCCATAGAGAGACCGGAGCTGTGCAGGGATGCTGCGCGATCCGCTGGATCCAGGCTGAGTAATGTATAAACAGGGGAGCGGCAGGTATCAGGGGGTGCCGGGCATTTGTACTAGCTAGTCTAGTGCTAGCTAAAGAGTTTTCAGCCACTGGATCAAATTTCCACTGCACTGAAAAGCCGGATTTAGGCCAAGGGCCCGTAGGCCATGGCCTAGGGCAAAACGGGAAGAAGGGCACCAAAGCAGCAGGCTAAACTGGTACAGCATTTGCAAGCTTGCAAATGCTGCAATGCAGGGAGATCAGGCGAGTGCCTGACCGGGTTACTCTGCTGCCAGCCGCCTGTGCAGCGGCCACCTTGCATGCTTGCATTGTGGCCGGCAGCTATGGACTTGGGCAGCATTGGAGACTGAAAGGAAGAGGAAGCTTCTGCACTGGAGATGAGAGGAGAAATGAGTGAGACTGATGGCTGCTGCAGTGTGAAGGTGAGCTGGCTACCTGTACTGAACGGTGGGTGGAAGGGGGTAGGAAAATAAGGGATTAAGGGAGTCATCTGGCTACCTATACTGGAGGGAAAAGGAGGGGAAGAGTCATCTTGCTACCTATACTTGAGGGAAAGGGGGGAGGAGTCATCTGGCTACCTATATTAGAGGGAAGGGGGGAGGAGTCATTTGGCTACCTATACTGGAGGGAAAGGGGGAGGAGTCATCTGGCTACATATACTAGAGGGAAGAGGGAGGGGTCATCTGGCTGCCTCCGCTGGAGGGAAAGGGGGAGGAGTCATCTGGCTACCTATACTGGGGGGTCATCAGGCTATCTATACTAGAGGGAAGGGGGGAGGCTGGTGACAGTGGCTTAGGGCGGTAAAAAGTACAAATCCGGCCCTGCACGAAAGTATGCGAAAATTATGTAACAATTTACGCGAACTTATGATGATTATAAGAAATCAATTGAATTTACAAATCGTAATTGCGTTTAGACCTAATTGCAAAAATTTACACAAAGTTTTGCATAATCGTAATTAGCTCATTCCGATCATCACCACTTGTACATGCTCTAATCATATCCCATCTTGATTACCGTAACATCCTACTCTATGGTCTAACGACAACCAGACTGGCCCCTCTCCAGTCCCTACTGTACTCCTGCTCCTCTGAGGCAGCCCCTCTCTACTAGCTACCACTTACCCAAAGGGTCAGGCCCGGATTTACATCACAGGAGCCTAGATTTCGCCCTCCATGAACCTACTAAACCCCTCTGAACCACACCGCAACTGTGCTGGCTGTCTCAGCAGTCACTTCTCCCTTATTTCCCTTGCCTGTCATAGGTGCCCCTTAGGTAGGTATTTGGTAGCCAAAGATACCCTCAGTATTAAAGGACACATCCGAGCTGTATGAAAATAAAAATATCCACTTCCCTGGGGCTTCCTCCAGCCCCTGCCAGCCTTTATGTGCCCTCCCTGCAGCTCTGCTCACCGCTGGTGGCCCGAGGTCCTCTCCGGCGCAGGATGTGCACTGCGCCTGCTGAGAGCGGCTCTCAGAGTCGCACTAACATCATCGGGACCAGTAGTTCTGCGCCTGCGCTGTACAGTCCGGATGACGTTAGCGCGACCAGTGAGCCGCATGCTGGAGTGCAGGAGAAGCCGACCCGGAAGGCTTCTCCACCGGAGGGGACCGGAAGCCACCAGAGCTGCGGCGAGGGCACAGGACGGATGCAGGGGGCTGGAAGAAGCCCCAGGTAAGTGGATTTTCTATTTTAAAAGTGCTCGGACCTTCCCTTTAAAGCCCCTGACTGAAGGGAGATCTCATCAGTAGAATGCCTAGAGCAGGGTGAGTAACCTCTCATTTACACTCTCATCAGGACACTGCATAGGGAAGGAGGGCACCTGTAGGCACGTGCTTACAGTGCCTTATGGTAAATCCGGCCCTGCAAAGGGCTCAATTCAAACTCCTAACTTCATCTTACAAAGCTCTACATAAGTTGCAGGGGGGAGGACCCTGCCAGAGGCTTACAATCTAAAGGGTGAAAACAGACACACTATTGGTAGGGCTTGCAGAACGTGCTCAGCAGAAAAACTTTTTAAAAACGTTTTAAAGTCTTGAACAAAGGTGTTGAAGGATGGGGCGAGCCTGATGGGCGGTGGAAAGGAGTTCCAGAGAGAGGAGGCAGCTCTAGAGAAGTCCTGCAGTCATGCGTGGGAGTGTGCAATGTGCAGGGCATTCAGGCGCAGGTCGTCGGGGGATTGGAGGGGTCTGTGTACAAGCTGGGAGATGCAGGTCGTGCAGGTCTTGTGTACAACAAGCTTTATAGAGGCAGTTGGTGGTAGTTTGTGGCCACTTTGAAGTCATGTGACTGAGGGAGCCCCTGGGAAGGGATTGTGGGGAGTAGCAGTTGGCAGCACTGATAGTTTCCACTTACACAGAAGGCAGCTTTCACAGCTTATACATCTCACAGATGAGAGCCTTTAATTTATGGATGTCATCTCCTGCATCACAGAGTGCAATTGGCTAACAGCCTCTGATGGCAGCGCCATCTGTTCCTTGATCCCCCCTCCCCGGCCAGCAGGGGCTCAGCTAATGAGACCCTGTCATCTCCTACAGGCAGCACCCTCTCTGTGAGCAGTCCCTGAAGAGCATAGCCGGACATACAGAGAGGACATCCAGACAAATAGCTTCATTTGCAAACTCTGAAACTGAAGATTAATATGGCTTTAAAGGACACCTGAAGTAAAAAGGAATACAGAGGCTGCCATATATATTACCTTTTAAACAACACTAGTTGCCTTTTATAGGCAGAGGATCCGCAGGATAGCCAGGCAACTGGTATTGCTTAAAAGGAAATAAATATTATGGCAGCCTCCGTATCTCTCTTACTTCAGTTGCCATAAAGGAATACTGTAGTGGGATGGGGGAAAAAAAAGAGTTGAACTTACCCAGGGCTTCTAATGGTCCCCCGCAGACGTCCTGTGCCCACACAGTCACTCACCAATGCTCCGGCCCTGCCTCCGGTTCACTTCTGGAATTTCCGACTTTAAAGTCTGAAAACCACTGCGCACGGCAGCACCCTCGCTCCCACTGACGTCACCAGGAGTGTATTGCAGGTCCAGTAGGTCTGCGCCTGCGCAATACGCTCCTGGTGACGTCAGTGGAAGCGAGGACATGGCTGCACAGGCGCAGTGGTTTTCAGACTTAAACTCCACAAGAGAACCGGAGGCGGGGCCCGGAGCATCAGCGAGTGGCTGCGCAGGCACAGGACGTTTGCGGGGGACCTGCGGGGGACCTTTAGAGTTCAACTCTTTTTTCCCCTACCCCCCCTACAGTATTCCTTTAAGCACCCTAGAGGCCGCTCAGTGCCTCGCTGTGTCCCTGGGTGGCTCCTGTCCCCCGCAATTGTGCCCAAAAGTCACACTCCGTCGCACATGCGTGGCCCGGCCAGATGTGCTCCCCTGACGTGCTCCCGTCCCTCTGAGCGTTCTTTGCCTGCACAGTAGTACTGCACAAGCACAGAAAGCTCCCAGCCAAGGAGCACTACGGGAGAGCTCGCCTGGTCGGGCATTGCATGCGCGGCAATGTGCGAGTCAGACAGACTTTTGGGCACTACCGTAGGGTACCAGAGCCGCCCGGGGAAACGGCGAGGGTTACGAGCGGCCTCAAGGAGGCTTAAGGAAGATCCAAGTAAGTATGGAACCTGAGACGCTTCTCATCTCAGGTACACTTTAAGAGGGCACAGTTGTGTTTTGGGGGGGGGGGGGGAGGGGGACTTGGCACTCAGGTTTTTGGTTCCAGTTTCATGCCTGGAAGTCATGTGATCTGGAGATGGGCACTGCATGACACCACTTCTGCAGACAACAACAAAGAGAGTCAATTGTTTTAAATCGAGTAGAACCTGTCTGGGAGAGACAATGGGAACAACAAGGGAGGTGCAGGTTGTCTCTCAGTGGATATACAGTACACTTTTATTATGCTTCCCTTTATATCTAAGGCACTATTGCGATTGCCAACTGCATGGAAATATATTTTAAGAGTACATTCAGCCTCCTCCCTAAAAGCAGTGGTTCGGTAAGGCAAGGAGAGGGGGGGGGGGGGGGGGGAGGTGCCACCCACCACACTTGGGCCCCTGGGCTAGAGGGCCTACCTTCTGCCATTGCATTAGCTATTCATTGGTGCTACCATGGTAATCCTAACCTCTAAATGTGCTTTGAATAGCAGTAATCATTAAACTAATCCCCTTCTGGGCGTAAACCTCTGCCACACTATTGCTGTCTTTGGAAACAACTTTGGTGTGGTCTACATGATGCAGCATGGTTGTATAGCGGATAGCACTCTCCCTTTGCAGCCCTGGGGACTTCCCAGTTGAGAATATTGCATGTTCTGCCAGTGTTTCTGCAGGTTTCCTTCCCCATCCCAAAACATACAGATAATTTACTAGGTTACCCCATAAAACTGCCCTTCGACTGCGGTACAGATAAGATTGTGAGCTCCTCTGAGGACAGTCAGCGACATGACTATGTACTCTGTAAGGTGCTGCAGAAGATGTCAGTGCTATATAAGTACATAATAATAATAATAATAATATAATAGGACATTAGGCTATGACTATGGTAGGGATTAGATTGTGAGCTCCTCTGAGGACAGTCAGTGGCATGACTATGTACTATGTAAAGTGCTGCAGAAGATGTCAGTGCTATATAAGTACATAATAATAATAATAATAATATTATAATAGGACATTAGGCTATGACTATGGTAGGGATTAGATTGTGAGCTCCTCTGAGGACAGTCAGTGACATGACTATGTACTCTGTAAAGTGCTGCAGAAGAGGTCAGTGCTATATAAGTACATAATAATAATAATATAATAGGACATTAGGCTATGACTATGGCAGGATTAGATTGTTAACTCCTCTGAGGACAGTCAGCGACATGACTATGTACTCTGTAAAGTGCTGCAGAAGAGGTCAGTGCTATATAAATACATAATAATATTTATAATAATAATAATAATGTTAGGACACTAGACCTTGACTATGGTGGGGATTAGAGTGAGAGCTCCTCTGAGGACAGTCAGTGAGATGACTATGTACTCTGTAATGTCAGAAAAAGAAGGTCCGCACCAATGTCTCCACAATCGACGAGTCGATATGCATGTTTATTCAGGACGTATCCAAGCATACGGAAAGCACTTAACTAACATGTTTCGGACACTGGGTCCTTAATCATAGTCATTTCACAGCTTTCCAGGTAAGGTTTAAAAAGGGGGATGGAGCACTGAGGACAGTCAGTGACAGGACTATGTACTCTGTAAAGTGCTGCAGAAGAGGTTAGTGCTATATAAATACATAATAATATGGTAGGACATTAGACTATGACTATGGTAGGATTAGACTGTGAGCTCCTCTGAGGGCAGTCAGTGACATGACTATGCACGCTGTAAAGTGCTGCAGAAGATGTCAGTGCTATATAAATACATAATAATAATATGGTAGGGCATTATGCTGGGCATACGCGCGGATCGATTCCCGCTCGTCTCCGCCGGCGCTCCTTATCAGCCGCTCGATTCCCCGCTATTGTCCGCCGGAGGGGATTGAGCGGGGTATCTATCCGGCAGGTCATCGGACCTGTCGAATATTATCAATCGAGCCATCAGCGGCTCGATTGATAAGGATACAAGTTGCCGTGTATGCCCAGCATTAGACTAGGACTGTGATAGGATTAGATTGTGAGCTCCTCTGAGGACAGTCAGTTACATAACTCTGTACTCTGTAAAGTGCTGCAGAAGATGCTGCAGATAGGATTGCAGACCAAAAAGCTTATAATTCTATCAATACTGGTATCAGAGCCTCCTATACCCTATTATATTTAAACTGATGGCTTGCTACAGATGCTAACTCATTTACTAACCCCCCTGACCTGATCAGCAGGAATGGGATTTCAGGGGAAGGAGGCGGAGGGGGGTCTAAAGTACTTAAAAGTCAAGGGAAGCAATATTGACATTTGGTCTTAATGGATTCATTTAACATTTAAATAGCCTCAGATGACAGGTCCACTTAAACGTGTTGTTCCGATCGCCCCTCTGTTTATTTGGCTTTTTTGGTGAAAGGGATTTGTGGGGCCGCACAGTTCTCATATTGTGTAATCTGATTTCCTTTCTCATATTTCCTCTTTTTCTCCTCTTTCTCTTCCTCATTTCGAACGCCCGTTTCCTAATTCAGGGCACCCCTCGCTGACCCTGCCCAGATCTCTGGCTTCCTGTGAGTCTTTGTTGTGTAATTTGTCCTTTATTCCGATAAGCCTTTTCTTTCAAAACGGCCCCCTCAGTCTGCCCAGAATGCACTCCTGTATCCCAGAATGCCATCCTTCTGCCATAGCAACAGGTGGGAGCGAGTAACCGAGGATGAAATATGCTCTGCCATGAATCATTTGTTGTGGCTGATCTACAGTTTGGGCTGGTAAAAGCTCAATACGCCCTAAAATGAGATCTGGGATTTGTGAAAGTCGGCAGAATTAAGGCTCAAGGCCTAGAAGCAAATAAGTGTGAACGAATCTGCCAAAAGCTACATACCGCAGCGATCCAGGAAGAAGCATTCATCGACGTCCCCCAACGGCGAGCACTGCCTGAACCATCTTCCTGCGGGCGATGTCAGGCAACGCTACGAGATTACACGATGGTAGAAATTGCGTTACTTTGAGCTGAGCCATTGGGGATCTTAAAGATTTTCAGACAAGATCTTAAACAATGATTTAATTGGTTGCGGCACTTAGCGCGGGAGTCGTCGGAGATCTCATTGCTCGTTTAGTCACGCACAGGTACCCATGTCAAGAAATCACAGAAACGATCACTTGTTGCGCAAAACAATCGACGCCGCGCAAGAACTAAAAGCAAACCTGTGGGAAAAGTTGGACAAAACTCTAGATACTTACCTCAAAGTAGGAACTCTTTGGATCCTCCATATGCTTCCCCTTTCCCCCTCCACTTCGGAGTTGCAGCGCTACGACCCCCAAATATCGGTGACGTGCTCCCATAGGACCACCAAAGCTTGCCACACTGCCAGGACAGCTTGTGTCTGAGCAGTAGCATGGAGCGGTCATGTTCAGCTATGCATCATTGCGTAGGCCCAGGTTATCTGCACCTGCACTTGCGCAGTGCGGCCCCGCTCAGTCGACAAGCTTTGGGTGTCCCAGCACTGAAATGGCGAGGTGAAGGGGGATGGGGTAAGGACTCAACTTGCAATTTTTTCCCTTGAAGCGCACTTTAATGAAACTATTAACTAAACTTAGCTAAGTGCCAGGATTTTGGTACAGAAAAGTTTGGCCTTGCCCACGTGGGCTGCAAGAAGCGCGGACTGGATGCAGTGTAACCCCGAGAAAGTCTGCTGTATACCTTCTTGCGCACTGACCCCCCCCCCCCCCCCCCCCCCCCCCTGGGTGGCCTTGTCAGCACTGCTCCTAGGAAGTGTAAAACAAAGAAATAGAAAAAATAAAATCTTGCAATAACACAATTTAAAACCCGTTAGGTGAAACCAAAGCCGTTGCAGGGGAGTTTCCAAGGGTTTGTTTAATTTATAGAGGCTTAAAGTAACTGCTTGCGGTTTTGATACTCAAGCTGTGCTAAAATGAAACAAGCTGTAAAGAACAGGAACTAAAACTAGAGCACGATGGAAGAAGTGCAAAACAATCAGCAGCTTGGCTGTAAGAAATTCCTGGCCATGGTGAACCTGCTGGGCCTGAACAACCAGGGCTGTTACTGGAGAGAGGCTACTCTGCCTTCATCCTGAACTGGAGGCTGTTTTTTGGGTAAGGGCATGTTGATGGCCGCTAAGGGCTCATTTAACAGAGCTGCCCTAACTTGCATTCCAGATATGCACAATGCTGCAGATTTGATACTTACCTGGGGCTTCCTCCAGCCGCATAAGCTCATCTGAATCCCACACCGTCCTCCCTTAGTCTGCCGTTCAGCCGCAATCAGCCCCAGTTGGGTCCAGTCTGAGTCTTCTGTGCATGCGCAGACACAGACACACAAGCGCGCGCGCACACACACACAGTACACACACACAGTACACACACACACACACACACACACACACACACACACACACACACCTCTGAGATGTTCTGGACACACGTCCCTCAAATCCACACAGGCTGCAAAAAAAAAACAAAAATCAGTTATGTCATCTCCTGTCCAATCAAGGAGACTTACAAGGGGGCGGTGTTTCAGCTAATTAGGGTGGAGCTTCCAACTTCTCATCCATAGACTGTAACCGACTCGTCCCCTGACTAGCACCCACCTCCCTGAACACCTCCTTGCTCCTTTGCCAAGACACAACTGCCAGTGTAGTTTGGAGGGGCGCTAGGCCACAGCAGCCAGATCTCGGTATCAGGACATCATCCAAGGCAGTCAGTCCAACTTGGGAGCCAAAAACATAACTGTACTTATCTTAGGGTGACCATATTTTGATTTCCAAAAAAGAGGACCATCACAACAGCATGTGGGCGTGGGCATGGGCATGGGTGGGGCCAAATATACAAGACCTTAGCAGTGTGCTGTCCAACTTCGCGGGCATGGAGGCCCGGTTTTTTTTTTCAGACCACATGGTGGAGGGCCGGCCGGCCGGCCGACCACAAAATGCAATCAGATTCGCAGATTTCCCCACAAAATGCAATGAGATTGGCAACAGATTCCCCCCCCCCCCCCCCCCACCACCACTTAAAGGGTCTCTTTAATTTAGGATTAGATAACATACTTTAAATTCACCTTTGTATGTGTATTCCCCCCCCCCCCCCGCCCCACAACCTGGCTGACTCACCACCACAGATGTCTTGTGTCAGGCACATCTGTCCAGGCTAGCCAGCCGCAGCCACTACACGGTTCAGTTCACCCTGACCAAGCGGCATCAGAGCACGTTCGTCTAAGCCAGCCAGCTCCGCAGCCGCTCCTGAGTCCATCCCAAGCAGCAAAAGGGCGCCTTCTTTCATCCTCGCAGGCATGGACTACTGACGTGATGTCCATGCCTGCATCGTGACGTCGGGTGAAAGCGCCGCTGCGGTTGGCAGCGTGTGATGCAGTACCAACATCACATGCTGGGAGCCATGGAAACCGGGAAGCCACTGCTGAGAGAGAGCCGTTTGTGAGCCGAAGACGAGCCGGCTCCCTGGGAGCCGATCGGCGAGAAGGACCAATGCTTTAAGAGCCAGAATTCCCATCACTAGACTGAGACTCTGTCTAGTGATGGGAATTCCGTCTCTTTAGAAAGCATCGGCTCTTCTGGCTTGCGCTTGGCCGCTCGGCTCCCAAAGAGCCGGTTCGTGTTTGGCTCCAAATAGCTCTTCATACCGACATACTCGGACATTTAAAAAAGCCGGCCCCGGACAGGTCTGAAAAAGAGGACCTGTCCAGGGAAAAGATGACGCCTGGTCACCCTAACTTATCTTCACGAGTTCTGCTGGGCCTGATTGTGAAGCAGAATGCACTGTGGTTAAGCAGAAAGTATGAGTTTCAGCTTCAACCAGGTCATACTTGACCTAAGGGAGAGGGAGGTCCACAGGAAGATTGGTCGCCGGCCAAGTCAGGCAAGCCAGCTCTAACGCATCCGATGATGTCACTCCACACGATAAAGAAAAACCTTCTCTCGAGCAATTATAATGGAAAAATAACCAATAAAATATTTTAGTTGTCTGCACAGTCGTAGTTACTTATTTAACCATTTCCCAATCTCCGAGCTTAATTCTCTGAGGTTGCAATTGTTTTCTTGTGGAAGGCCAGGACCGCCTTCTGATCGTCCTCTGAACTTTTCCTGACTTATGTTTGCTGTCAGGGACTAGTGGCGTAAGGCTCACCATAGCAGCCATAGCGGCTGCAGTGGGGCCCATAGCCAAGGGGCAGGGGTGTATCTAAGTAATATAGAGCCTATGGCAAATTCTGAAATTGCCCCCCCCCCCCCCTCCTCTTAAAAAATGGCATCCTTTCTCGTGTACATTTGTTAGGTTGCCTGTGTTTTCGGGTTCGGGATATTGCTGAAGTTACTTTCTTGGAAATATCTCTTCTTATTCCCTCTCTGCCCTTTTTTCTAACACTAAGCCATGTGCGCCCTACATACATAAGTAGCCATGTTCCCCAGATAACAGAATTAATCTGACCTGAGGTCTGAGTGGCAGGAGGCATGAGGGCAGGCATGGCGTTGCAGCACAGGAGCAGGCATGGGGGCGCAGCACAGGGGCAGGCATGGCGTTGCAGCACAGGGGCAGGCATGGGGGCGCAGCACAGGGGCAGGCATGGGGGCGCAGCACAGGGGCAGGCATGGCGTTGCAGCACAGGGGCAGGCATGGGGGCGCAGCTCAGGGGCAGGCATGGCGTTGCAGCACAGGGGCAGGCATGGGGGCGCAGCACAGGGGCAGGCATGGGGGCGCAGCACAGGGGCAGGCATGGCGTTGCAGCACAGGGGCAGGCATGGGGACGCAGCACAGGGGCAGGCATGGCTTTGCAGCACAGGGGCAGGCATGGGGGCGCAGCACAGGGGCAGGCATGGCGTTGCAGCACAGGGGCAGGCATGGGGGCGCAGCACAGGGGCAGGCATGGCGTTGCAGCACAGGGGCAGGCATGGTGTTGCAGCACAGGGCAGGCATGGGGGCGCAGCACAGGGGCAGGCATGGCGTTGCAGCACAGGGGCAGGCATGGTGTTGCAGCACAGGGCAGGCATGGGGGCGCAGCACAGGGGCAGGCATGGCGTTGCAGCACAGGGGCAGGCATGGGGGCGCAGCACAGGGGCAGGCATGGCGTTGCAGCACAGGGGCAGGCATGGGGGCGCAGCACAGGGGCAGGCATGGCGTTGCAGCACAGGAACAGGCATGGGGGCGCAGCACAGGGGCAGGCATGGCGTTGCAGCACAGGGGCAGGCATGGGGGCGCAGCACAGGGGCAGGCATGGCGTTGCAGCACAGGGGCAGGCATGGGGGCGCAGCACAGGGGCAGGCATGGGGGCGCAGCACAGGGGCAGGCATGGCGTTGCAGCACAGGAGCAGGCATGGGAGCACAGCACAGGGGCAGGCATGGCGCCCATGCTGCTGTGGCGCCCATTACACGAGCCATGCCTGCACCCCTCTAGATAAGCCTCTGCCAAGGGGCTCTTCCTGTGAGAGGCCAGCGGCGATGAGGGGTCTGCAGCGAACCTCGTGGATCGATACAGTCAATAAAATGCAACTAAATTCAACTTGCATTCAAATTTCATGTAAATTGTAATAATAATAATCCTAACATTTGTATAGCGCTTTTCTCCTGTTGGACTCCAAGCGCTCAGGAGCTGCAGCCACTGGGACGTGCTTAAGGGGCCACCCTGCAGTGTTAGGAAGACTTCTACTGAATAGGCACTGACCCTAGCCAGGATTCAAACCCTGGTCACTCATGTCAAAGGCAGAGCCCTTCACCGGTACACTATCCACTGTTTTTTATAGCAGTTGCGATCACCCCTCCGTTGTTATCAATTCCTGTCTCCAGGATATCACTTGGAGGAAACACCTTCAACAATAGATACAAACAAACAGCATATAGTGTAACCTGTTTAAAATACACACTATGGCCTGGTGCACACCAAAAACCGCTAGCAGATCCGCAAAATGCTAGCAGATTTTGAAACGCTTTTTCTTATTTTTCTGCAGCGTTTCAGCTAGCGTTTTGCGGTTTTGTGTAACGGTTTTGGTGTAGTAGATTTTATGTATTGTTACAGTAAAGCTGTTACTGAACAGCTACTGTAACAAAAAACGCCTGGCAAACCGCTCTGAAGTGCCGTTTTTCAGAGCGGTTTGCGTTATTCCTATACTTAACATTGAGGCAGAAACGCATCCGCAATCCAAAATCTGCAGCAGCCCGGGAGTATGCATTTCTGCAAAACGCCTCCCGCTCTGGTGTGCACCAGCCCATTGAAATACATTACCCTAGCGGATCCGCACCCGCAAGCAGATCGCAAACTGCAGCCGAACCGCTCTGGTGTGCACTAGGCCTATCACCCTTTAGTGACAGACACACTGATCACAGATCCAGATATCCAGCCACTACCAAATTGTATGGAGCTTGAAGTTGGATCAATCATAACTTCCTGTCATTTGCGATTGGTCCACCTTCAAGCTACATACAATTTACAGGAAATCTGAATGCAAGCAGAATTTATTAGCATCTCAATGACCATTTCTACTCCTAGAGACTTGCAGCAGGCCCCGTGAGGTGCAGTATAGGTAGCCATAGATGAACCCCATCTCCCCCATGCAGATTAGCGTGAGCAGAGAGTAGGAGAGACATGACACATCTCCAGGCTCCACCGGTGATCTATCGTCTTCAGACGTCTCCTTGACTAAAGCATCCCCTCTTATCACGTGCCTTATATATATATTTATTTTGGGGGGGGGGGGGGGGGCAACCAAAGTTTTGCTATGGGGCCCCACAATTTCTAGCTACAATCCTGTCAGGGACTATCAGAGCTGCAGAACAAGTCGTAACTATGATTTTTTTTCATGAACACCATGGCTCTAGACTTTCCTTCTCACTTCAGCAACCACTGCAGACGCTAAGGACCCTTTCACACTACGGCGGTGCGGTGTGGCAAATTGCCACACTGCTACCGCAGCCTAACGAAAATGACTCCCCACGTTTCGGTAATCTGCGCCGGAAGTGCCCTATCTAACGCGCTTTAATACCTACGTTACCGCGCGTCTACTGCGGCGATCTGCGTCGGGTCAGAAGTCATGTAAGCCTATGGTAACGCGTACACTTTTAAAGGATACCACAACTGACATGTGGCATAATGAGATAGACATGGATATGTACAGTGCCTAGCACACAAATAACTATGCTGTGTTCCTTTTTTTCTTTCTCTGCCTGAAAGAGGTAAATATCAGGTATGTAAGTGGCTGACTCAGTCCTGACTCAGACAGGAAGTGACTACAGTGTGACCTTCACTGATAAGAAATTCCAACTATAAAACACTTTCCTAGAAGAAAATGGCTTCTGAGAGCAAGAAAGAGATAAAAAAGGGGAAAATTCTTATCAGTGAGGGTCACAATGTAGTCACTTCCTGTCTGAGCCAGGACTGAGTCAGCCACTTACATACCTGATATTTACCTCTTTCAGGCAGAGAAAGAAAAAAAGGAACACAGCATAGTTATTTGTGTGCTAGGCACTGTACATACCCATGTCTAACTCATTATGCCACATGTCAGTTGTGGTATCCTTTAACCACTTGAGGACCGCGGTGTTAAACCCCCCTAGTGACCAGGCCAATTTTAGTTAATTGGGCCACTGCAGCTTTAAGGCCAAGCTGCAGGGCCTCACAACACAGCACACAAGTGATCCTCCCCCCCTTTTCTCCCCACCAACAAAGCTTTCTGTTGGTGGGGTCTGATCGCCCCCAGATGTTTTTTGTTTTTTTTGACAAATATTTATTTTATTTATCTTTAAATACATTTCTTTTATTTATTTATTTTTTTTACTGAAAAATAACAATACACATTTTCGCTGTAATTTTCACTCAAAAATCGAATTTAAAATTATTTTCTCAAAAACTAATGGGAAAAGAATATTGGCATTTTTGCTCATCACTAGGGCATACTATCTGCACTTGCTGTGCTGCAGGGCATACTATCTGCACTTGCTGTGCTGCAGGGCATACTATCTGCACTTGCTGTGTTGCAGGGCATACTATCTGCACTTGCTGTGTTGCAGGGCATACTATCTGCACTTGCTGTGCTGCAGGGCATACTATCTGCACTTGCTGTGCTGCAGGGCACACTATCTGCACTTGCTGTGTTGCAGGGCATACTATCTGCACTTGCTGTGCTGCAGGGCATACTATCTGCACTTGCTGTGCTGCAGGGCATACTATCTGCACTTGCTGTGCTGCAGGGCATACTATCTGCACTTGCTGTGTTGCAGGGCATACCATCTGCACTTGCTGTGTTGCAGGGCATACTATCTGCACTTGCTGTGTTGCAGGGCATACTATCTGCACTTGCTGTGTTGCAGGGCATACTATCTGCACTTGCTGTGCTGCGGGGCATACCATCTGCACTTGCTGTGCTGCAGGGCATACTATCTGCACTTGCTGTGTTGCAGGGCATACTATCTGCGCTTGCTGTGCTGCAGGGCATACTATCTGCACTTGCTGTGTTGCAGGGCACACTATCTGCACTTGCTGTGCTGCAGGGCACACTATCTGCACTTGCTGTGCTGCAGGGCACACTATCTGCACTTGCTGTGTTGCAGGGCATACCATCTGCACTTGCTGTGTTGCAGGGCATACCATCTGCACTTGCTGTGCTGCAGGGCATACCATCTGCACTTGCTGTGTTGCAGGGCATACTATCTGCACTTGCTGTGTTGCAGGGCATACTATCTGCACTTGCTGTGTTGCAGGGCATACTATCTGCACTTGCTGTGCTGCAGGGCATACTATCTGCACTTGCTGTGTTGCAGGAAATACTATCTGCACTTGCTGTGCTGCGGGGCATACTACCTGCACTTGCTGTGCTGCAGGGCATACTATCTGCACTTGCTGTGCTGCAGGACATACTACCTGCACTTGCTGTACTGCAGGGCATACTATCTGCACTTGCTGTGCTGCGGGACATACTATCTGCACTTGTTGTGTTGCAGGGCATACTATCTGCACTTGCTGTGCTGCAGGACATACTATCTGCGCTTGCTGTGCTGAAGGGCATACTATCTGCACTTGCTGTGCTGCGGGACATACTATCTGCACTTGTTGTGTTGCAGGGCATACTATCTGCACTTGATGTGCTGCAGGGCATACTATCTGCGCTTGCTGTGCTGCGGGGCATACTATCTGCACTTGTTGTGTTGCAGGGCATACTATCTGCACTTGTTGTGCTGCGGGACATACTATCTGCACTTGCTGTGTTGCAGGGCACACTATCTGCACTTGCTGTGCTGCAGGGCACACTATCTGCACTTGCTGTGCTGCGGGGCATACTATCTGCGCTTGCTGTGCTGCGGGGCATACTATCTGCACTTGTGTTGCAGGGCATACTATCTGCACTTGCTGTGTTGCAGGGCACACTACCTGCACTTGCTGTACTGCAGGGCATACTATCTGCACTTGCTGAGCTGCAGGACATACTATCTGCACTTGCTGTGCTGCGGGACATACTATCTGCACTTGTTGTGTTGCAGGGCATACTATCTGCACTTGCTGTGCTGCAGGACATACTATCTGCACTTGCTGTGTTGCAGGGCACACTATCTGCACTTGCTGTGTTGCAGGGCATACTATCTGCACTTGCTGTGTGGATGGGTGGTGCCAGCACTGCTATTCTATATGTAGGCTGCCAATATTTAAAGATGCAGTGGACTGCATCTATAAGTAATACATTTTGAGAGGGGGGATGAAAAAGCCTCAGGGGGCCACATTCGGCCAGCAGGTCTTTTTCGTTTGATGATCAATGCATTAAACCTTGCTGGTGTTTTCTCCAGCAAGCCACAAGTCTGTCTCTGCCTGGACTTGATGAGTGATCCTCTGACCTCACTGCTGAGGTGTAGCATTAGCTCTGATGACAGTGACTGTAACACTTGTTTATCTTCCCTTCGCCACTTATATTTGACACAATAATCAAAGAATGTGAAGTTATTATTAGAAGGTAAACCACAATTCATGATGCATCAGCAGCAGTAATCTCCACAAGCAGCAACTTTGTGTACAGAGTCAGCAGTGAGCGGTCCCAGGCAGGTGTTGCATCATCCAGCTGCCTGATCCCTTACTACACAGCCATGCTTTGCATAACTCCCCAGCGTTTACACACACCAGGCCCTTTAATCTTTATTGCTCTATGTTGGGTACAAGAATCTCCATGCACTGTGGGTAGGACCGGCAATCACAGCGTCAATGTTTAGCTGAAAGCAGTAAATGCCTGGAGAACGCAGCATTTCTCTGCCTCGTAAAACGTACAACGCTGGAGTGTGTGGCTGGAGGAGACGGCGTCCCACAGTACAAAGGCCACACCAGAGCTCAGCTGAGGTTCCTGCTCCGTATCAAGGCCTGGCACATGATGACGCAGGTGGATTAAAGTGCAACCGACTAAAGCTTCAGATTTTAGGTCTGGACAGGAACAAACCCTTCTCTTAAAGAGAACCCGAGGTGTGTTTAAAGAATGTTATCTGCATACAGAGGCTGGATCTGCCTATACAGCCCAGCCTCTGTTGCTATCCCAAACCTCACTAAGGTCCCCCTGCACTCTGCAATCCCTCATAAATCACAGCCGTGCTGTGAGGCTGTGTTTACATCTGTAGTGTCAGTCTCAGCTGCTCCCCCGCCTCCTGCATAGCTCCGGTCCCGCCCTCGTCCCTTCCCTCCAATCAGCAGGGAGGGAAGGGATGCAGGCAGGGACTGGAGTTCTGCAGGAGGCAGGGAGAGCAGCAGACTGACACTATAGAGATAAACACAGCCAGCTCTGACAAGCTGTTTGTCAGCAGCGTGGCTGTGATTTATGAGGGATTGCCGAGTGCAATGGGACCTTAGGGGGGTTTGGGATAGCAACAGAGGCTGGGCTGTATAGGCAGATCCAGCCTCTGTATGCAGATAATATTCTTCAAACCCACCTCGGGTTCTCTTTAAATCGGCAACCTGAGGGCCCTTTCACACTGGTGTGGTGCGTTGTGGCAAATTGCCGTACTGCTACCGCAGCCTTATGCTAACCTATGGGGAAGTTCATACTTCCCACATTGCGGTAAGCTGCACCGGAAGTCAACAATTTAACGCTAGCGCATACCTACGTTACCGCGCGGCCTCTGCGGCGCAAACACTTTCATTCCAGTGCAGGAGACTTCGGCGCAGCAGTGAGTAACGTTGGCGCCGTCAGAAGACGGAGCTGAAGTTACTTCTAAAACACAATATTTCGGCCTCAAGCAATAGCTGGAAGCCGAATTATTTCATTCCCCACCATCCATGGCGGCCTGGAGGGGGAATAGTATTTAACATCAATGAGAATTTGTGCAGGAGCAGGATAAGCCATACCGGCTGTATCCTGCGCCCAAGTCTCCTGCGGCGATTCCTCTTGTATGCCCGCGGCGACCTGCGTCGGGCCTGGAAGTCATGTTAGTCTATGGCGACAGAAGAAGTTGGTGTAGTGACGTTGCTGCGCGCATGCGTGGAAGCATATTTTTACAATACGCTTCTGTGCACTTCCGCATACCCGAAAGAGGAAGTGAACGCAAGCACGCATCACTTCCTGCCTGGCTGGTGGCCAGATAGGGAACACCGTGTACTAATGTGGTGCTCCCTGAAGGCCTGTTTTTGGCAGTGCGATGCGATGCGGCGGGCGCGATGCGCTTCAATGTACACCACCCCTTCTCTGCAATGGGCAGCCTCAATGTACACCAACCCTTCTCTGCAATGGGCAGCCTCAATGTACACCACCCCTTCTCTTCAATGGTCAATCTCAATGTACACCATCCCTTCTCTTCAACGGGTAATCTCAATGTACAGCAGCCCCTCTTCCATGGGCAGCCTCTATGTACAGCAGCCCCTTTTCCATAATCAGCTTCAATGTACAGCAGCCCCTCTTCCATGGGCTGCCTCAATGTACAGCAGCCCCTTTTCTATGGGCAGCCTCTATATACAGCAGCCCCTCTTCCATGGGCAGCCTCAATGTACAGCAGCCCCTCTTCTATGGGCAGCCTCTATATACAGCAGCCCCTCTTCCATGGGCAGCCTCTATGTACAGCAGCCCCTCTTCCATGGGCAGCCTCTATGTACAGCAGCCCCTCTTCCACGGGCAGCCTCTATGTACAGCAGCCCCTCTTCAATGGGCAGCCTCTATGTACAGCAGCCCCTCTTCCATGGGCAACCTCTATGTACAGCAGCCCCTCTTCCATGGGCTGCCTCTATGTACAGCAGCCCCTCCTCCATGGGCAGCCTCTATGTACAGCAGCCTCTCTTCCATGGGCAGCCTCTATGTACAGCAGCCCCTCCTCCATGGGCAGCCTCTATGTACAGCAGCCCCTATTCCATGGGCAGCCTCTATGTACAGCAGCCCCTCTTACATGGGCAGCCTCTATGTACAGCAGCCCCTCCTCCATGGGCAGCCTCTATGTACAGCAGCCCCTATTCCATGGGCAGCCTCTATGTACAGCAGCCTCTCTTCCATGGGCAGCCTCTATGTACAGCAGCCCCTCTTCCATGGGCAACCTCTATGTACAGCAGCCCCTCCTCCATGGGCAGCCTCTATGTACAGCAGCCCCCCTTCCATGGGCAGCCTCTATGTACAGCAGCCCCTCTTCCATGGGCAGCCTCTATGTACAGCAGCCCCTCTTCCATGGGCAGCCTCAATGTACAGCAGCCCCTCTTCCATGGGCAGCCTCTATGTACAGCAGCCCCTCTTCCATGGGCTGCCTCTATGTACAGCAGCCCCTCTTCCATGGGTAGCCTCTATGTACAGCAGCCCCTCTTCCATAAACAGCCTTAATGTACAGCAGCCCCTCTTCCATGGGCAGCCTCAATGTACAGCAGCCCCTCTTCCATGGGCAGCCTCTATGTACAGCAGCCCCTCTTCCATGGGCAACCTCTATGTACAGCAGCCCTTCTTCCATGGGCTGCCTCTATGTACAGCAGCCCCTCTTCCATGGGCAGCCTCTATGTACAGCAGCCCCTCTTCCATAATCAGCTTCAATGTACAGCAGCCCCTCTTCCATGGGCAGCCTCTATGTACAGCAGCCCCTCTTCCAAAAACAGCCTTAATGTACAGCAGCCCCTCCTCCATGGGCAGCCTCTATGTACAGCAGCCCCTCTTCCATGGGCAGCCTCTATGTACAGCAGCCCCTCTTCCATAGACAGCCTCTATGTACAGCAGCCCCTCTTCCATGGGCAGCCTCAATGTACAGCAGCCCCTCTTCCATGGGCAGCCTCTATGTACAGCAGCCCCTCTTCCATGGGCAACCTCTATGTACAGCAGCCCTTCTTCCATGGGCTGCCTCTATGTACAGCAGCCCCTCTTCCATGGGCAGCCTCTATGTACAGCAGCCCCTCTTCCATAATCAGCTTCAATGTACAGCAGCCCCTCTTCCATGGGCAGCCTCTATGTACAGCAGCCCCTCTTCCAAAAACAGCCTTAATGTACAGCAGCCCCTCCTCCATGGGCAGCCTCTATGTACAGCAGCCCCTCTTCCATGGGCAGCCTCTATGTACAGCAGCCCCTCTTCCATAGACAGCCTCTATGTTCAGCAGCCCCTCTTCCATGGGCAGCCTCAATGTACAGCAGCCCCTCTTCCATGGGCAGCCTCTATGTACAGCAGCCCCTCTTCCATAATCAGCCTCTATGTACAGCAGCCCCTCTTCCATGGACAGCCTTAATGTACAGCAGCCCCTCTTCCATGGGCAGCCTCTATGTACAGCATCCCCTCTTCCATGGGCAGCCTCAATGTACAGCAGCCCCTCTTCCATGGGCAGCCTCTATGTACAGCAGCCCTTCTTCCATGGGCAACTTTATGGAACTCCAGCCTAAACAAACATACTGTCATTAAGTTACATTAGTTATGTTGATTGAAATAGATAGGTAATATAATCTCTTACCCACCCTGTTTTAAAAGAACAGGCAAATGTTTGTGATTTCATGGGCGCAGCCATCTTTTTGGTTGAAAAGCAAAAAACACATTTCCAACTGTCCTGTGTCCTGATCACCCCTCCCAGTTGCTAGGCAACAAGAACAACAACATCAGAAATCCCATCATGCTTTGCACAGCATCAGGGGAAAAATTTGATGGGGCGGAGCTTAGCTACTGTGCAGCTAAAAATGAGGCTTGGGTAAGAAAAACAAAGTTCTGATACCGTGAAATTAAAGAAACACAAAGTCTTTTCACTGCTGCTGAGCAGATTTTTAGTCTGGAGGTTGACTTTAATGTACAGCAGTTCATAGCAGATCCAGGGCTGCAGAGCCACACATTCCATCATTCAGCTTCCAGATACATTGGCTTACCATACAGTAATCAGCACTTCCCAGCAATGCTTTGCATAATAATTTACACATACCAGGCACTTTAATCTTTATTGCTTTATTGTATATTATTATTATATTATTGTATTTAGTGTAATCTTTATTGTATGGTACAGGAATATACTTGCACTGGATGTATGATCTGCAATTACGTTGTAAATGGTTAGCTATAAACAGTAAATATCTGGAGAACGCAGCACTTTTCTGCCTTGTAAAACCACGATGGAAGAGCGTATGGCTGGAGGAGACGGCGTCATGCAGTACAAAGGTCAAATCAGAGCCCAGGTGAGGCTCCAGATCTGTGTCAAGGCTCAGCACACAGATAATGCAGGTGGTTTAAAGTGCAATTCTGGCCAAAGCTTAACATTTTAGGTCTGAACAGAAAGGGAAAAAAGTCAAGGCTGCATTCACACTCTCCCATCCCTCAGGCAACCTTTCTAGAGCTGCCCTCCTCCATGTGCCAGAACCTCCATCTCTCCACTGCTGTGTGCAGGGGCCTCCCCATATGCAACTGCTTTCTTCCCCATTTTATGTCCAGCACCCTCTTCTGTATGCAACAGCCTCCTCTTCCTCCCCCACAGGTAACCTCAATGTATACCTCAATGTATAGCAGCCCGTCTATTACATAGACAAACTCCATGTATAACAGTGCCCTCCTCCATGAGCAACCTCAATGGACACCACTTCTGTTCCATGGACAACCTCAATGTACACCACGTCTTCTGTTCCATGAGTAACTTCAGTGTAGACCACATCTTCTGTTCCATGGGCAACCTCAATGTACACCACGTCTTCTGCCTCATGGCTAACCTCAATGTACACTATGTCTTCTGCTCCATGGGCAACCTCAATGTACACTATGTCTTCTGCTCCATGGGCAACCTCAGTGTACACCATGTCTTCTGCTCCATGGGCAACCTCAGTGTACACCCCATCGTCTGCTCCATGGGCAACCTCAATGTACACCAAGTCTTCTGCTCCATGGGCAACCTCAATGTACACCACCTTGTCTGTTCCAAGGACAACCTCAATGTACACCACATCTTCTGCTCCATGGGCAACCTCAATGTACACCAAGTCTTCTGCTCCATGGGCAACCTCAATGTACACCACCTTATCTGTTCCATGGGCAACCTCAATGTACATCACATCTTCTGCTCCATGGGTAATCTCAATGTACACCCCATCGTCTGCTCCATGGGCAACCTCAATGTACACCAAGTCTTCTGCTCCATGGGCAACCTCAATGTACACCACCTTATCTGTTCCATGGACAACCTCAATGTACATCACATCTTCTGCTCCATGGGTAATCTCAATGTACACCCCATCGTCTGCTCCATGGGCAACCTCAATGTACACCAAGTCTTCTGCTCCATGGGCAACCTCAATGTACACCACCTTGTCTGTTCCATGGGCAACCTCAATGTACACCACATCTTCTGCTCCATGGGTAATCTCAATGTACACCCCATCGTCTGCTCCATGGGCAGCCTCAAAGTACACGCCGTCTTCTTCGCCATGGGCAACCTCAATGTGCAGCAAGTCTTCTGCTCCATGGGCAACCTCAATGTACACCAACTCTTCTGTTCCATGGGCAACCTCAATGTACACCTAGTCTTCTGCTCCATGGGCAACCTCAATGTACACCACATCGTCTGCTCCATGGGCAACTTCAATGTACATCACGTCTTCTGCTCCATGGGTAACCTCAATAAACACCATGTCTTTTGTTCCATGGGTAACCTCAATGTACACCACATCTTCTGTTCCATGGGCAACATCAGTGTACACCACATCTTCTGTTCCATGGGTAACCTGAATGTACACCACTTCTTCTGCTCCATGGGTAACCTCAAAGTACACCACGTCTTCTGTTCCATGGGCAACATCAGTGTACACCACATCTTCTGTTCCATGGGTAACCTCAAAGTACACCACATCTTCTGCCTCATGGGTAACCTCAATATACACCACGTCTTCTGTTCCATGGGCAACATCAGTGTACACCACGTCTTCTGCTCCATGGGTAACCTCAATGTACACCACGTCTTCTGTTCCATGGGTAACCTCAAAGTACACCACATCTTCTGCCTCATGGGTAGCCTCAATGTACACCACGTCTTCTGTTCCATGGGCAACATCAGTGTACACCACATCTTCTGCCTCTTGGGCAACCTCAATATACACCACGTATTCTGCTTCATGGGCAACCTCAATAAACAACATGACTTCTGTTCCATGGCCAACCTCAATGTACACCACGTCTTCAGTTCCAAGGGTAACCTCAATGTACACTTCCCTTCCATGGACATCCTCAATGTACACTGCTCTTTCTCTTCCATAGGCAACCTTAATGTTGCACAGTAGCTCTCCTCTTATATGGGTAACCTCACTGTATATCCACCTTATTTTCCATTGGCAACCTCAGTTTACAGTCTTCCTTGGCCAACCTCAATGTACAACTGCCCTCTTCTATGAGTGACCTCAATGTGCATTTTCTCTTCCCTTCCTTTGGCAACCACCATGTACAGCGCCCCCTTTTTACACAGGCCAGCTCAATTTACAGCAGCCCCCTCTTCTGTGGACAACTTCACTGCACAACAGCCCCTATTTTTTAAACGGTATACAGTACTGTAAGGTCAGACCAGTAGCGGCCATAACAGTGGCACTGAAGATATTGGGTCAGGGGGGGCCTAGAAGTAATGACAATGCTGGCAGGCATGCATAGATATGTAATGCAAATGCTTCCTCCTTGGTGTCAGAGCCACTACTGCATGCCTGCGCATGCAATGTAAACAACACTCATATACCTTTATGGGGAAGGGTTTGAATTTAGTGATTCCGCTTCAAGAAATGGCGTGGCTGCAGGGGCGTAACTAGAGCCACTGCAGCCCAGAGCTGTGTTGGGGCCCCAACACTGGCGTAACAATAGGGGATGCGACTCCTGCTGCCGCGGGTGGGCCCCCCTAGGGCCCGCTCAGGGACTTTTGTGGGGCAGGAGGGGTTGCAGCATAAGAGGAGAGCATGGCTGCAGATCGGTGGGGAGGGGGGACATCCCCACCCCCTCCCTCACCTCGGGCTCTCCTCTCAGCGCTTTCCCTCCTGCAATCATTGGTGGCAGCGGCGGCAGGCTGGACACATACCTCCTTCTCGCCGGAGGTCTTCCAATCTCTAAGAGCTTCATGCTACTTCCTGTTTACACAGGAAGTTACATGAAGCACTTAGGGAGGTGGGGGGGGGGGGCGGATTTTTGCAAGGGGGCCCGGGGATTTCTAGGTACGCTCCTGGACCCCAAGTACTAACCTTTCTTTGCTCCGATACAGGGGAATATCCTTCAGATCAGGTGTTTTGTGGCTGCACTTGTTATGGGTGTGAAGATCATGATGACCACAATTGTTTGATGACCCTTGTGAGAATGGCCTCCAAGCTGTGGAGACAAGGGAAGGGGTGTAAACATGGAGGGGCCCATCCGAGTTTTGCTGGGGGGGGGGGGGGGGGAGGGGGGCATGAATTGTAGTTAAGCCATGTCACGGCGGCAGCAGGAGGGAAACGAGCGTAAGCAGGGAAATCTAAGAGCTGTTCTATTATTTAACCTTTGTCAACATAACACCGGCGTCCCAGAAGTAAAAGTGGAGACCTAAATGAAACGTAAACACAAACGGGAACCACCTGCATTTTTAACTTTCCTGGATGAGAAAGTAAATAGATTTTGCCAAACCAAAAGAATAACTCCTTTAACTCGACAAACAACGTGCCCATAATAACCTCGATACCGCATCGCCACTATGAGCTGTTATTGTTAGTAAACCCTGATGACGACACGCCCAGCAATGTGACAGTCACAGTTTTGTTTGCTTTCTAGGGCAAAGCATTGTGGGAAGGCTAGGTGTGTGTGCCTGTGAGGGGAGGTGGAGATGCTGCAAGCCAAGCTCGGTATCTCCGCACCATACATGGACATGAAAAGCAGCTCCTAGCTCAGGTGACCACAGCTCACCTCCAGTCCTCAAGATTTCATCCTGGGGCAGGGAAATGACTCACGGCTGACAGCTGAAACGGGACGACCTGCTGTTCCTGCTGCCTGAACAGCTCAGCATTAACCCTGCAGGCACGGCTGGGCTGTTCCTACCTGCCCAGTGTCAGCTCTGCTGCCTGGAATTCCAGGCAGACCCTCCTGTGATCTATGCCCAAGTATGGCAACCCCCCCCCCCCCTACACACACACACACAATGCCTGGTGAATCTAGCAGATAGCATGGTGGCCTAATTATGCAACTTGCAGAGATAGCACTATGTGCAGTTGCACAATCAGCTCTGTGTAGCATGCAGTGCCTGGTCCAGAGGAGGAAATATCTCACTTCTCTGAGAGTTTACACAGAAAATAGCAGGTAGGGGAGTGCAGGAACTGGAAGACTCAGCCCAACTTGGCATTTTTACAATTTAAAGTAGATCCTAGATAAACGTTTACTCATTGCATAATTGTGTTCCTTTCATATACCGGTAGTTTATAGGGCAGTCCTCAAGCCAAATAGTTTTTTGTTTTGTTTTAATACCCTAGTTCGCTATAAACTAAACAAGCCTCGCCCACAGCTTCTCCAGAGAGCCTTGGCACTTTCAGCATTAGTAGCAAGGGCTTATGGGAGCTCAGTCTGGGCAGGAGGAGGAGGTTACAAGCCAGAGATTTCAGAGGCAGAGGGGAGGAGGAGAGGGAAGTGAAGTTTTCACAGGCTGAGGGCTGGAGATACAGATCCGCTTGCCTGTGTGTAATGTCACAAACAGAACATGGCTGCCTTCGTTGTATCACAGGGATAAATAATCATAAACTGTTGAAGCTGTTTGCAGCTAGATTTGCTGTGTAAACTATCTAAACTTTAGATAAGATATATAGACATGTTACTTGTTATAGTTAGTTTTTCATCTCGGATCCACTTCAAGTCCCAGTTCAATGACTTTTTTTCTATTGCCGTTTTGGATAGTGTAGAAGGTTCTTTGTTATGCTGGGAATACACGGCTCGATTCTGAGCCATTTAGATGGCTCGATAGATCATTTCTGACACGTCCGATCTCCCGCCCGATCTATTCTGCGATCAATTCTGCATGGAGGACAATGGGAAAAGATAAGGAAAACAATCGGAAGATAAGAGAATCGCCCGCAGAATCGAGCCGCAAAAACGATCAGGCACAGAATCGAGCGCCAGAATGGACCCTTGTGTTCCCAGCATTAGGGTAGTGGGAGGTAAAGCTCCCTATTGGAGAGATCTTCCCTCATCTCCTGGAGTTGGAGATGAAAACTAGTAGTTTTATTTATTTATTGTATTTATAAAGCGCCAACGTATTACGCAGCGCTGGACATTAAAGAGAAACCATAACCAAGGATTAAACTTCATCCCAATCAGTAGCTGATACCCCCTTTTCCATGAGAAATCTATTCCTTTTCTCAAACCGATCATCAGGAGGGTCTGTATGGCTGATATTGTGGTGAAACCCCTCCCACAATGTGATGTCAGGGCCATGGTCCTGACATCACACTGTAGGAGCCTTGTTGCATTGTGGGAAATAACAGCTGTTTCTAGCTGCCAAAAATGCATCATCTCTTTCCACAGACATCACCTGCCAGCAGTAAAAATGTCACCATGTGGTAAATGTCAGAATGTAAATCAGGGAAAGATTTTACAATGGGCCAACACTGACCAAATGATTTATAAATAATGTAAAAATCAAGCACTTTTTTTTTTCATTACGTTATTTTCACTGCAGTTCCTCTTTAAAGAGAACCCGAGGTGTGTATAAAGAATGTTATCTGCATACAGAGGCTGGATCTGCCTATACAGCCCAGCCTCTGTTGCTATACCAAACCCCACTAAGGTCCCCCTGCACTCTGCAATCCCTCATAAATCCCAGCCGTGCTGTGAGGCTGTGTTTACATCTGTAGTGTCAGTCTCAGCTGCTCCCCCGCCTCCTGCATAGCTCCAGTCCCTGCCCCCGTCCCTTCCCTCCAATCAGCAGGGAGGGAAGGGATGCAGGCGGGGACTGGATTTCTGCAGGAGGCGGGGAGAGCAGCAGACTGACACTATAGAGATAAACACAGCCAGCTCTGACAAGCTGTTTGTCAGCAGCACGGCTGTGATTTATGAGGGATTGCAGAGTGCAGCGGGACCTTAGGGGAGTTTGGGATAGCAACAGAGGCTGGGCTGTATAGGCAGATCCAGCCTCTGTATGCAGATAATATTCTTCAAACCCACCTCGGGTTCTCTTTAAAGAGAACCTGAACTGAAAATAAAAAGTCAAAATAAAGGTCATACTTACCTCCTGTGTAGTCTACTCCTCCAGCTCTTTCTCCTCTCCTGTGTCCTGTTTGTACACTGTGATCAATGGAATTCTCTATCCTCCATTTTAAAAATGGCCATTACCCCATAGCACTGTTAAACTGTAATAGCACCCACTTCAGCCTTAGAGAAACATGGACATTACCTTGCACATTCAGTTGTAATTGACAGCAGCTTGTATATAATTGACAGCAACTGGTATAATTCAGTTCTGACAAAATCTTGTCAGAACTGGAAGGGATCACTGTAAGAAGAAAATGGTGAGTTTATGAGAGGAACTGGCGGTGAGGTAGGTATGTAATATTCCTTTGCAGGTACATCATGTGTTTATTTTAAATAATTTTACTTGCTTCAGGTTCCCTTTAAGGTTACAGACAATAGTAGACAGTACTGGAAGTCTATGGGCGACACAGTAAGTGTGAACGGCGGGAGTGCAGTCATTCACGGCACAAATGCGTGGACCGGCAGGAATCCCAGGGAATTCCAGTGACGTACTTCCTGCCCAGCAGGAAGTACGTATCTGAGCTGGAGGCGGTGCTATGACTCTATCGGCACACCGCTTGGTCATATGAAGGATTTGTGCGGTAATCACGCAGCAGGCATAGTGCAAAACTGGCCTAAAAAGTCGCTACTGGACTAAAATACACACCTGGCTTTCACTACAGGCAAAGGGGGGTGTTAGCTTCTGTGATATGTGCACAAATATTAACCTACTAGACTTCTCCACTTGTCGGTGACGTACCCCCTTGGGTAAGACCTAACGCTAATCTAGCGATGAAAACACAATATTTCCAGTGCAGCTGGTCAAACAAATGGTATACACATTTCATAAAACAAACATACAAACTGGTGACATGGATGACATGGATGCGTCTGATTGAAAGCCTACATTCAGCTTTGCATTCAGGGCGTGTATTTAGTTCCAAAGGGCCTCTGCATTGCCTCTGTAGACTTGCAATCAGATGCATCCATGAGCGCTGTCACCCGTTTGTATGTTTAACAAAGGGATATACCCTCCACACGGGGGTGTTATTATGTAGCTAGTTACGGGGCGCCAAAATAAAATAAATTTACTAAACACATTTGAAAAATAGAAGGGGTTAAGGTAAACTTATCTCCTCTCTGGGAAAAATTGTCTCAATGGTAAAGTTAGGAACTGTCATTTTATTGATACAAATGAAATAAAAAAAAAACTCTCATAGATTGCAACGCATTTGTCGGGACTGCTTCTTCAGGTATATAAAGAGAGTTCAATCTCCAATGATGCCAGAAGAAGCAGGAACGCAGTCCCAAGAAACGTGTTTGATGAGTTTGAGGGTTTTGTTCATTTGGATCAATAAAATAACAGTTCTTAAAAGGAACATGAATCGAAATTAAAAAACGAGTTTAACTTACCTAAAGCTTCTACTAGCCGCCTGCAGCAGCACTGTGCCGGTGATGTCACAGAGCAATGCTCCAGTCCCTCGCAACGCCCCTCTTTTGGCCGGGTGACTTCGCGAGTCGACAGCCACTGCGCATGTGTGGCTGCACGCATCCTCGTTCACAGTCCCGTTGCCGGGAGTGTTCTGCACATGTGCAGTAGAGATTTCCCCGTACTGGGCATGCGCAGAGTGCTCCCATCCACGGGAGTGCGATCAGGAGGCGCATCCAAATAAAAGAGGAGCGCTGTGGGGGACCTGAGGATCGCTCAGCAATGGCACAGGTAAGCTAAACTCATTTTTTTTTTTTGTTCGATTTAGGTTCACTTTAACTTTACCATTGAGTTTTTTCCCCAAGAGGAGGTAAGATTACATTTATCACCAGGGCCGGTTTAAGGGGCCCAGGGGTAAGCTTAAGCTTACAACTCCTCCCCCTAAGAACTAACCGAACCTGCTGGCAGAGGGAGAGACAGGATCTATATACATACCTCCGGCCCCGGTTCGGTTCCAGCGTCTGTCTCCTCGGAGCGGTGCGGTTCCAGCGTCTGTCTCCTCCAAGCGGTTCGGTTCCAGCGTCTGTCTCCTTCAAGGGGTTCAGTTCCAGCGTCTGTCTCCTCCAAACGGTGCGGTTTCAGAGTCTGTCTCCTCCAAACGGTTCGGTTCAGTTCGTCGACCCAAACTGTTTGGAGGAGACAGACGCTGTAACCGAACCGCTTGGAGGAGACAGACGCTGGAACCGAACCACTTGGAGGAGGTATGTATATACATCATGTCTCTCCCTCTGCCAGCAGGTTCGGTTACTTACTTCACTGCCTGCACAGGGTCCCGGGCAGCAGTGCGAGCAATGAGAATGTAGCAGGGTCGGCGCTGCTGGGGCCTCAGCAGAGGTTGGAGCCCCGGGGCAAATGCCCCCTTTGCCTCTATGGTAGCGCCGGCCCTGTTTATCACCTCTATTTATAAACTGCTAAAAATTTTATTTCACTCTGGCACCTTAGAACCATGTACATAATCCTTTTTAAAAATTGATAAGACTAAGCCCCTCCTCCCAGCATGGGAGAGGAGAAAGGGTTAAATGAGTGGCAAAGCCTATTTGTGTGATAAATGATGGAAAGTTTGGCTCATTCTTGACATCCCTGACCTGCAACTTGCACCAGCCTCTGAAGAATGCAGCTTTCACTGCAGGGCAAATACAGCCGTCTGGGCTTGTGTGTCACTTTAAATAATTCCTGACCATCTGAAGCCATAAATGGCTATAAAGCTCCTCTCATTAGTCCTAAAGCTACGTGCACGCTGAAAGATAGATCGTGTGACTCGCCCGACGAAACGATCGTTCCACAATCTATCATGCAAGATATCCATGTGACGAGCTGTGAGCGACGTGATGTGCTGATCGGAGATACGGTAAACGATCTGATCGTGAAGCAATGCAGAACACGGGACAAGCCGTAGACTTTGTTCATAGTTCTGTACACACTGATGATGAATGATTATCTGGCGATATGATCCGTCACGCGCAAGAATTGTCAGCAAGCACGGTGGCGTAGTGCTTAGCCCTCTCGCCTTGCAACGCTGGGTCCCGGGTTTGAATCCCAGCCAGGTCAACATCTGCAAGGAGTTTGTATGTTCTCTCCGTGTCTGCGTGGGTTTCCTCCTAGCACTCCAGTTTCCTCCACACCCCAAAACCTTCAGATAAGTTAATTGGCCCTAGACTACGATACCTACACTACACGATACATACAGACATATGACTATGGTAGGGATTAGATTGTGAGCCCCTCTGAGGGACAAGACACTATATACTCTGTACAGCGCAGCGTAGGATGTCGGCGCTATATAAGTACTAAATTATAATAATAATAATCATTTGTTAAAACACGTAGTTTGCTCATTTTTTCCCCGCTGATATTGGAACGATTTGTCGTTTGTTTTGTTCGATTTTCTTACCCCATCAGTGCAATGCTTAAAGGGATATTTAAAGCTAAAAAAAATACTTACCTGGGTCTTCTTGCAGCCCCCTGGAGTCATCCTGTGCCCGTCCTGCTTTTCTGTCACCCTCCAGCCAGCAGCGGCGACCCCTGAAAGCTGGCCATTTGCGGCCAGTCGCTGGCTACTGAGCATGCACGGCTCTGAGCCACGCACACCCTGATCGCGCTTCCATCGTCAGGAGCATTCTGGGCATGCACAGTAGCGATTTCCCCATACTGCACATGCGCAGACTGCTGCCTGGTGTGTGGCAAGGAGATGCATGGCTGGCCAGCTTTCAGGGGGCTGCCACTGCTGGCTGGAGGGTCTTGGAAGGACGGAGCGGGCACAGGATAAGTTAAAGCCAATGGGTAACGCTGTAAAAATAAAAAAGTCAGATACTCACCTAAGGAGAGGGAAGGCTCGGTCCTAATGAGCCTTCCCTCTCCTCTCCCGGTGCCGCGTTTGGAGGTCTTCGGGAGCACTCGGGCTTCCGAAGACGGGCCGCTCCATACTACGCACGTGCGATTGCGTTATAGAGGACGCTCGCGCATGCGTAGTATGGAGCGGCCGCGTCATCGGGAGCCCAAGTGCTCCCGAAGGCTTCCGAAACATCCCTTCGGCAGCGGAAGTGGCAGTATTTGACCGAACTGGGTCGAATACTGCTACGGGGGATCCTGCGCGGGACCGGGCACCGGAAGAGGAGAGGGGAGGCTCATTAGGACCGAGCCTTCCCTCTCCTAAGTTGAGTATCTGACTTTTTTATTTTTAAAGCGGTACACATTCACTTTAAACTGTTTTGTTTTTTTCAGCTTTAGATCTATTTTAAAAGAGTACTGTAAGAGGGTCAGGGGAAAAATAGTTGAACTTAAAGGGAACCTGAAGCGAGTAAAAGTATGTAAAATAAAAACGTCGTAGCTGCAAATGAATATCACATACTAACCTCACCGTCATTTTCTCTCAGAAGCTCACCATTTTCTGCTTACAGCGACCCTTTCCAGTTCTGACAATATTTTGTCAGAACTGAAATATAAGGCTGCATTTCCACTTGTGCAGTGCGGAATCGCCGGGAAATCACCGCAGACTAAATCGCATGCGGGTGCGATTTTGCATGCGTTTTTTCCCTCGATTTCGCATAGGGTAGTAGGTGGGCGATTACCTCCTATGCGAAATCACGGGGAAAAACGCATGCCATTTCCCTATTAGATACATTGTATGCGATTCGCTTAGTGGTGTGCGGGGAGCGAATTCTGACGGCTCTGCCGTGCAGATTTTCCCAGCACACAAAAACGCTCTGCACAACGCACAAGTGGAAACCGGCCCATCCACTTGTATTGGCTGTGCGAATCCGCATGCCGACAACGCATGCGAATTCGCTATAGTGGAAATGAGCCCTAACAGTTGCTGTCAGTTATATATCAGCAGCTGGCAGTTGCAACTGAATGTGCAAGGTAATGTCCATGTTTCCCTATGGCTCAAGTGGGTGATGTTACAGTGTAACAGTGTGCTGACCAGGAAGCTGTTATGGTGTAATGGCCATTTTTAAAATGGAGGACGGAGAATTCCATCGATCACAGTGGACAAACAGGATGCAGGAAAGGAGAAAGGGATTGAGGAGTAGACTACACGGGAGGTAAGTATGACCTGTGTATGGTTATTTTGACTTTTTATTTTCAGTTCAGGTTCTCTTTAACCGGGGCTTCTAACGGTCTCCCGCAGACGTCCTGTGCCGTTTGAACGTCCCGTCGTTCGCCCGCTAAATCGGGCGTGTGTACAGACGCCCGGCGGATCGCTCAAACTCACTCTTATCAAGCAAACGACAGTCTGTACACACGCCTGATTTAGCGGGCGAACGACAGAACGACGGGACGTTCAAACGACCTGTCATTCGCGGAAATCCGACGTGTGTATGGGCCTTTAGTTGCACTACACATGTCATTCATTATCTCCTAAGTTTATTTTTGCTTCAGGTTTGCTTGTAAGGTAGGAGGATGGTGCGAGCTGGATACAAAAATAAGATCTACTTACCTGGGCCTTCCTCCAGCCCCTGGCAGCCAATATGTCCCTCGTCACAGCTCCTCTCTCAGCCGGTGGCCCGGGATCCCCTGCTTGAGCAGCCGCACCGCTCGTGATCGCGCACACAGGGTCTGGAGCGTTCTGCGTAGGCGCAGTGTGGCCTCACAGGTGCAGAAGATGCTGACCTGGCAACGGAGGGGACCGCGAGCCACCAGCTGGGAGCTGAGCTGCGGAGAGGGGACACATAGGCTGCCAGGCCCTGGAGGAAGCCCCAGGTAAGTAGATTGTATTTTTAATACAGCTCGCACCTTACCTTTAACAGAATGAGGAAGGGAATCCCACTGAATGGGGGGCAGGCCTAAAGAAGTCTTGGAGCCCTGCGTGGGAACAGGATATGATTGGAGGAATCAGCTGATGAATGAAGGAGCACAGAGGGTGATCGGTATTTATATAAAGGGCCGGGAGCAGTGGAGTAGCTTGAATTTGATACTAAAGTGAAACGGAAGCCACACATCAAAGTGAAAAGACATAAAACAGGTGGCTGGCCGGCCGACCACTCCTGGCCCCAGGGGTGAGGGGGGGGGGGGAGGGGGGGGTGATCTCCAGTGACTCTGCTAACAGATCTGAAGACAATGGATACAATAAAGCCAGGCCATTATGCTTCCGCAGGAACTGAAAGAATCAGCCAGGGATCGCACACATGTTGGGAGTTCGGGCCCGATTCCACTATCGCGGTTTCCGCCGCAATTCCGCAGAGTTTCCCTGCACATGAATCACACAGGGAAACTCTGCCATAGGGGATAACCGCGCCGCGGCCGAATCGCTTGTGGGAGCGATTCGGCCGGAACCCCCCGCAGAATTAGCGGCGGAGGCTGCGAATCCCATAGCCGTGCATGACACGGCTCATGGGATTCGCCTGCGATCCCGCCCACCCGCTCAGTGCCGGCGTGCGTCTGCGAGACGCAGGCCGCACTAGTGGAAACGAGCCCTAAAGCAAAGACTGTCCCTTCAGAATCAATGTGACTGTTTAAAGTGAACCGGAAGTGAGAAGAATATGGAGGCCGCCATATTTATTTCCTCTTAAAGCGGATCCGAGATGAACTTTTATACATTGCATAATTGTGTTCCTTACATATAGTTTATAGGGCATTCCTCAAGCCAAATACTTTTTTTTTAATACTCTAATTCCCTATAAACGGAATAAGCCTCACCCACAGCTTCTCCAAAACGCCAAGGCACTCAGACCCATGTAGCAAGGGCTTATGGGAGTTCAGTGTGGGCAGGAGGAGGTTACTAGCCAGAGATTTCAGAGGCAGAGGGGAGGGGGGAGTGAATTATTCACAGGCTGAGGGGTGGAGATGCAGTTGCAGATTACCTGTGTAATGATGACAAACAGAACATGGCCGCTCTCATTGTATCACAGGAATAAATCATCTTAAACTGTTGAATCTGTATGCAGCTACTTATGATGTGTAAACTATCTAAACTTTGGATAAGATATATAGACAAGTTACTTGCTATAGTTAGTTTTTCATCTCGGATCTGCTTTAAGCAATACCAGTTGCCTGGCAGTCCTGCTGATCTATTGGGCTTCAGCAGTGTCTGAACCACACACCTGAAACACGCATGCAGCTAATCCAGTCACACATCAGTCAGAGCACATCATCTGCTGCATGCTTGTTCAGGGTCTATGGCTAAAAGTATTAAAGGACAACTGTAACGAGAGGGATATGGAGGCTGCCATATTTATTTCCTGTTAAGCAATACCAGTTGCCTGGCAGCCCTGCCTATGTATTTGGCTGCAGTAGTGTCTGAATTACACCAGAAACAAGCATGCGGCTAATCTTGTCAGATCTGACAATAATGTCAGAAACACCCGATGTGCTGCATTCTTGTTCAGGGGCTATGGCTAAAAGCATTTTGCTGGGTACACACGGTACGATTTTCCGTGCGATAGATGGATCAGATAGATAAAATCCGTCATGTCTGATATTGCTCCCGATCCATTCCGCGCTCGATTTCTCATTGTGGTGAATGCAAAAAGATAAGAAAAACGAATGAAGATAAGAAAATCGAGCAGGGAATCGAGTATGAAATTGTGCCGAAAAAACGATCGGATCGCGGAATCGTGCGAAAAAACGTAAAGTATGTATCCAGCATTAGAGGCAGAGGATCAGCAGGACAGCCAGGTAACTGGTATTGTTTAAAGAGGAACTGTAACGACAAAATGGCCCCTGGGGGGTACTCACCTCGGGTGGGGGAAGCCTCCGGATCCTAATGAGGCTTCCCACGCCGTCCTCCATCCGTCAGGGGTCTCGCTGTAGCCCTCCGTGCAGCGGTGACGTAATATTTACCTTCCTGGCTCCTGCGCAGGCGCTCTGACGGCTGTCGGCGCCGAAGTAGGCGGAAATACCCGATCGTCGTCTGGTCTGCTCTACTGCGCAGGCGCAAGTTTCCGGGGCCTGCGCAGTAGAGCGGACCCGACGGAGATCGGGTATTTCCGTCTATTTCTGTGCCGAAAGTCGCCACAGCGCCCCCGCTGGAGCCAGCAAAGGTAAATATTGAACTGACAGTCGGCACAGTCGTCGGCTGTTCGGAGGGCTGCGGCGAGACCCCCGTGGGACAGAGGACGGCGTGGGAAGCCTCATTAGGATCCGGAGGCTTCCCCCACCCGAGGTGAGTACCCCCCAGGGGATCTTTTTGATGTTACAGTGTCTCTTTAAAAGGAAATAAATATGGCAGCCTCCATATCCCTCACAATGCATGTGTCCTTTAGGAGGCATAGGATCAGCAGGGCAGCCAGGCAATGTGCACTGTTTAAAAGGAAATAAGTATGGCATTCTCTGTATCCCTCTCACCTCGGGTTACCTTTAACTAAATGCAACATCGCAATGGCGGTCAGATGGATTTGGGCTCAGATCAGCCGAGGGGCCCTTTTGATTGGTGGCCATGTGATAGAGCACTTGGCACATTGTAATTACTTTGATTAAAGAGCCTTCTTGTGTCACATGACCCGGTGGGGAATGCTTCAATGGCTAATTACTTAGATGAAAGCATCTGGAACACAAAGACCCATCCTCGGGCAGCGGCTATGTAATCAATGCCCAAAGAAGAGACCTTTGTCCGTCAGCGAGGCTAAGCGGCTGTCTGGCTGTGATCGCCATTAAAAGGTCAATTCATCCAAAAACTCATCTCTCAGTTCTTTGGGGTATATTCTGGGGAATAAGGGCCCGATTAAAGTGGACCTGAACTCAGAACTCCTCTCTGCTCTAAAAGATACGCAACAGCATAATAACCTCATAACTTTGGAAAATTTAAGATACTTACCTAAGGAAATTTTCCTTTCCTGGTGCAATTCCATGGCAGCATACTATGGGTTACAGGCCCGCCCCTTAACCCCATTGGACATACTAACTATAAAATGATTGAGGAAGCATAGACCACCATTCTTGTAACTATCGTCCTCCCATCTGGGTGGGTTCGTATGCTGCCATGGAATTGCACCAGGAAAGGAAAATTTCCTTAGGTAAGTATCTTAAATTTTCCAAATTCCCTGGTGCTTCCATGGCAGCATACTATGGGATTTAACTATCCACAAATCTCAGAGGGAGGGGTAAACATAATAATCATTAAGCAATAGTAGCAGTAGTAATAATAGAACGACCCACAGCCATTGTAGAAAGAACAGACGGGTCAACCCTATAGTGGTCTATAAATGTGTTGCTCGATTTCCAGCCTGCGGCCTTGCAGATGGAGACTAAAGAGACTCCCGCCAGTGCAGCCCAGGAAGATGCTATACCCCTGGTTGAGTGGGCCGCGGCATGGAGAGGAGGAGGTAGTCCCTTGGAATTATAAGCATTACATATAGTCCTCTGAATCCATGAGGCAATAGTCCTCGTAGTGGCCTCTCTACCCTTCCTGTAACCAACCGGAACAAGCAAAAGACGTTGAGAAAGTCTAAACGGTTGGGATAACTTCAAGTATTGTTTCAATATTGAAACTATGTCCAGTGGATGAGGAGTAGAAGGATCCCCTTCATTAACGAAAGCTGGAAGAGTCCACTCATTATCAAGGTGAAAAACTGTGACCACTTTGGGAAGGAATTCTAGAACTGGTCTTAAAACTACCCTATCGTGATAGAACACAATGTACGGGTCAGAGGCTCCCAAAGCATTCAGTTCCGACACCCTTCTTGCGGACGTGATTGCTAGTAGGAAGGCTAATTTGTATGTTAGATTAGTGAAGGAACAAACTTCCAATGGACAAAAAGGAGCAGAGCTTAGATAGTCCAATACAATTGGCAAATCCCATTTCGGGTAGAAGTTTCTTTTCGGTGGTTTCAGTTTTAAAGCGGCTTTTAGGAACTGTTTGACCACTGGATTCATTGCCCATCTTTGTCCAGAAAGAGAGGAGAGAGCTGTGACCTGCACCTTCAGGGTATTGTAACTTAGCCCCATCTCTAGACCCGCTTGGAGAAAGTCTAATACATTAGACACTGAAGCTGACACAGGGTCAAAGTTAGATTTTGAAGCATATTCCACAAATTTCTCCCAAACTTTATTGTACACCATATTAGTAGATGGTTTCCTCGCTTTCAGAAGAGTGTCGACTACTGCCTGTGAACACCCTAGGTTTGCAAACCTCTGCCCTTCAACATCCATGCTGCTAGATGAAGTTTGCCTGGATCCGGATGAAGAAATTGTCCTTGTGCCAGCAAGGTGGGAGAGCTCTTGAGAAACAGCGGCTGTGAATGGGCCAACTGTAACAGAAGCGGAAACCAAAGTCTGTTTGGCCAATAAGGTAAAACTGCCAGAACCGTTGCCTTCTCCACCATTGTTTTGCGTAGGAAGCGAAATATTAGGGGAACCGGCGGGAAGGCATATAGCAGGACCGGTGGCCATGGTTGGGATAATGCATCCACTGCGAGGGCTGTCGGTGAAGGAAAGCGGGAGAAAAACTGATGCACTTTCTTGTTGTATGTTGAGGCAAAAAGGTCTAGCTGTGGTTTCCCAAAGGTTTGACATATTAGATGAAACGCTTTCTGATTGAGAGACCATTCGTTGTTGTCTACTATATTCCTTGATAGGAAATCCGCTTTGGTATTCAGATGACCAGGAATGTGAACTGCCTTGAGAAGTGACAAATTTTCCTCCGCCCAATTCAACAGTAGAGCTGCTTCTTGAGAAAGAATTTGACTGTGTGTTCCACCCTGATGTTGGATATATGCTACTGTGGTTGAATTGTCCGTTCTTATACAAACTGACTTCCCTTGAAGATGGTGAATGAATGCTTCGAGGCCTAGACGGGCTGCTCTCAATTCTAAGAAGTTCGAATTCTTTGCAACAGGCTGACATGGCCACTGAGCTTGCACCACTTGATTCTGGCACCATGCACCCCAACCGAAGAGACTGGCGTCTGTGGTGACATACACCCATTCCACTGGAAGAAGTGAAAAGCCTCTTTGTAGGTGATCTATCTGTGTCCACCAAAGAAGTGAAAGTTTCATTTGTGGTAGCATTCTTATCGGTTGGTGCATATCCTTTCTGTTCCATTGAAGCAGAAAGGGCAGTTGGAAACCTCTCATATGAGCATGTGCCCAGCGCACCATCGGTATCGTTGCAGATAGTGTCCCCAAGAGTTGAAGGCATTGTTTGGCCGAGAAGTAAACTGCTGTACGAGCATTCTGAACCCACTGGAGAATCGATGGAATCTTTGTTGTGGGAAGAGACACAGTATTGTCGTTTGTGTTGAAATATGCTCCCAGGTAAACCATGGTCCGGGTAGGTGATAACTGACTTTTTTGAGTGTTGATTACCCAACCTAAAGTTTTCAGGAGTAGTAGGGCCGATTTTGTGTCCGATAATAGTTTCTCTCGGGATGTTGATACTATCAGAATATCGTCCAGGTAGTGAAATATGCGGATTCCATCCTGCCTGAGCAGAGCTATTGGAGCTTGAAGCACTTTGGAGAAAGTCCTCGGAGAAGTTGACAGACCGAAGGGGAGTGCCACAAACTGTAGGTGCAAATCTTGAAGAACAAATCTCAGGTATCGGGAAAACTGAGGGTGTATTGGAATATGAAAGTAGGCGTCCTTTAGATCTATGGAGATCATGAATTCGTTTGGTTGAATAGAAAGAATTATCGACTGAAGTGACTCCATTTTGAATCTTGGGAGAAGAATGTGTTTGTTTAATCTCTTCAGATCTATCACAGGCCTCCAATCCCCGGACTTCTTTGCAACTAAAAAGAGAGGTGAATAGACGCCTTTGCCCCTCTGTGAGGGTGGAACCTCCTGCACTGCGTTCTGTTGCACCAATTGTTTTACATACTGAAGAAGACATGATCTCTTTTCTTTTGAAACGGGAAGGTGTGTCGGAATGAGGATGTTCCCTGGAACAGATTTGAACTCCCATTTGTGACCGTGAGTTATGGTCGACAGGACCCAAGGGTTTGAGACCTTGTCCGCCCACACTCGAGCAAAGGAACTTAGCCTTGCACCGACAGGTGGAGTGTGGGCGGACAAGGCCTCAAAAGGACTTCCCCTGAGTCTGACGACTGGTTGAAGTAGGCTTTGCTGATTTTGGAACAGATGATTGAGCCCCTTGCCACCTTCTCTGATATTCTTTTCCAGGTTTATACAATTTGATATTCCTGAACTTTTGAAACTGCGGCCTCTGTGCAAAGCGTTGCTTCCTAGTTCTTCTGTCCTGGGGAATGTCACCTGATCTTCCTCCAGTTTTCCTGGAGATTGCTGAGTCCAGCTTTTCCCCAAAGAGAGCTTTTCCATTAAAGGGGATCTTCACCCATGTTTGCTTTGAGGTCGAGTCAGCATTCCACGACCGTAACCAGAGAGCTCTCCTGGCCGTTACAGTACCCAACATTGCCCTCGAAGAGGCTCGGACTCCGTCTATGGCCGCCTCTCTAACGAAGTCCGAAGCGATCTTGAGGTCCTCTAATGCTGAGACCACTTGATCTACATCGGCTCCCGACTTAACCGCTTCCTCTACTTTGATTGACTTTTCCTAGAAGACCGATATGATGAGCTTGATTGGTAATTTCCTGATGCTTCTTTGGAACGTTGTCCACTCGACGTCTTAGGTCTAGAAGGGCTAAGAAGAACACTAATTAGTATTCAATAAAGCCATTGACCCTCCTTTTTTTTTTTTTTTTTTTTCAAACAGGTAACTTTCATAGTACCTTCGATCATCCTTCCGAACTTTCGTGCCCCCCATCAGGGTAAAGTGTTTGCTGCAAGTGCATAAGAAGAAAGAAGAGATTTAGGCCATATAAACAAAAGAAACAGATTTTTTTTTTTTTTTTTTTCATAAGATTGCTGCCATAGTTGAAATAAAATTACCTATAATAGCAATATTAGAAAGGCTGAATATATATATCCTGCATCGCGCCAGGTAAGTATCCAGCGCAGGCAGAAGAAGTTCCTGGAAGGCCTTTCCAGCAACCTATACGGAAGCTTAAGAAAAAGCAACCTTCCAGGCTGAGTGCAGCCGTTTAAATACCTGTGGAGCGTCTGAGCATGCTCAGACGCTCCCTGCCCACAAGCAAAATGGCCGCCGCCACGCGCAAGAAGGGCGGAAGGGGAGGAACGGAGCAGAGAGAGAAAAACTCCCAACATCTCTCGCGCGCGCGCGCGCGAGAAGACGCCACAGCGTACTGTGCGGCGTCCTCCAACAGCCACACACAGCTCTAATCCCCCTCGCGCACTCACCGGCAAAACCGCCGACTACCCGCCGCTGCAGCCCCTTCAGAAGGACTGGACCTGGCCACTTCAGATGCCCCAGAACCTGGAGCGAGGAAACAGAAAGATGAGGCACAGAACGAACTTAGAGAAGAAAAGAAAGAAAAGGTAAAGCATGCAGCATGGCACTCATAGCCTGTTTTTAACAAGCATAGACTTCCGGGATCGGAGCCGGCCCTCACTGAAGTGCATTTAGCACCTACTGGACTCCTCCACAGGGAAAGGGATAAACCCTGCAGGATGGCTAAATTCAGGAAACAAATATGTCCATAGGGAAGGGAGGACAAAGAAAAAAGAGTGGTGGTCTATGCTTCCTCAATCATTTTATAGTTAGTATGTCCAATGGGGTTAAGGGGCGGGCCTGTAACCCATAGTATGCTGCCATGGAAGCACCAGGGAAAAAAAACATTTCTTTGTTACAGCTGATACAAATCCTAAAATAAAGACATATTGTTAACCTTCTGTGCTTTCAAATGAGTTTATCTGCCATCTCTGCCATGGCAGTCATGTGACACCTAGAGAGTTTAGCCCATTTAACTCCCCCTCATCTGTGTCTAATTACAAGTTGTAATTTGATCACTCCCCTGATTGATCAAATTACAACTTGTGATTAGACAGGGGAGTGATCAAATTACAACTTGTGATTAGATACAGATGAGGGGAGAATTAAACAGGCTAAACTCTCTAAATACATACAGGGTGCATTTCTCTGTGCTTTCCTTCTGTTCTGTGCAAGAGTTCAGGTCCACTTTAAACACATAAAAGCCAGTACCCACATTACGATTTTTCTGCTGATTTTCCAAGCGACCGGCAATTTTTTGAGCAACGAGCTAGCTTTTCGGCGATCTCAGTATCTCTTGGGTACAGGCGCGCAATCACACAAAGGTCGTTTAGCATCACTTGGCGATAGACTTTTGCGGCGAATCAGATCTTTAAGATCCTTGACAACTCCCGCGCAAAGTACCGCGATCGCTCGAAGTCTCGTTCCTGTCCGTGGAGTGATGTCACACATACCTGCCGGCAGGAACATGGATCGGGGGAGTGCTTGCCGTCGTGAGACGTCGCCAGGATCCATCAACCCTCGGCGCGAGGTGAGTATTCATCTTTTCAAGCATAGAACCACCATCCCAAAAATCGCACTAAGGGCCCTTTTACACTTAATGCGTTTTAAAGCGTTTTAATTTGTTGCGTTGAGTTGCTATGCAACACAATGCATTAAGTGTAAGAGGGCCCGAAAACGCAACTTTTATTAGATCACTAAAACGAGGTAGTTTCAAATAAAGATGAACTTGCGCTCTTATTACTGTTGTGCGCCCCTGATAGGGAACCGATATTCCACAATACCGTGAGATAAGGATAAATATCAGTCATTGATATATGGGGCTGTGGAGTCGGTACAAAAATCTTCCGACTCCAACTCCTCGGTTTCTGAAACCACGACTCCGACTCCAACTCCGACTCCGGGTACCCAAAATGGCTCCGACTCCGACTCCTTGACTCCAACTTAACAGGGCTGTGGATTTTGTACAAAAATCATCCGACTCCGACTCCCAACTCCTCAGTTTACGAAACCACGACTCCGACTCCGGGTGCCCAAAATTGCCCCGACTCCTCGACCCCGACTCCAACTCCGACTCCACAGCCCATATATCACTGGTATATCTTGGCAACTACTGTAGTCACACAACTTTTGACTGCGGGAAAAGCAGACAAATCCCCGCTAGCGTTCTGCTGCACATTACGTGCATTTTGTCTGAGTTTTAAAGCATGCATATTTTTACAATAGCCAACGCTTTTCATTGAGGAATCGCATGAGTTGTGGCCAGAAAAGTAGCACAGGTTGTGTCGCTTTCTGAACGTTATACAGAATCGCAGATGCCTCCTGAAAACGCAGCGACCCCACAGAAAATAATTACAAGTTTTTGCATTGCGGCAAAACGCTGTCAAATTACACAAGCGTGATCCCTCCCTACATGTTTTACCCCAGAGGGGTTTCGTCGAGGGAACCCAATTAGGTGCCTTGTGCCGTGAAAGAAGGTGCATAAATAACAAAACACAAAGTGTCAGTGCAGCATGGTATAGCCCATGTCAGAGCATAAGGGTCTGCATCAAAAGGTGGTTAGAGCCGGGAATATGGCAAGGAACCCTTACTACCATGCATGAGAGAAGCATGCAGCAGGTGACTCAGTTCAGCAGAACCAGCATAGAGATGCAGAAAGGCCCTTGGGGTGGATCCACTCTTCCTACAGTGAAAGCATTTCTGCAGCTCAAGGTCCAAAAGACACAGAAAGCATGGAAGAGCTAATACTCAGGGCTCGTTTCCACTGTTGCGACGCGATTTCTAAGCATTCCGACGCTTGTAAAAACGCATGCGGATGCGTTTCCGCATGCGTTTTTACCCGCGATTTCGCGTGCGATTACGCATGGCAGGGTGCCATGCGAAATTAACCATGACACTGCCAGGCAGAGCCGGGACAAGGTCCTCCAGCACCCAAGGCTGAGACACCAAAGTGCGCCCTCCATCCCGCCCACCCCAGCCGTCACACACTGATTGCTATTAGACTAAGAGGCGCCACAGGGCCCACAACCTCCCCAACACCTTAATCTCTAGTTATCTGGCTTGCAGTCACTGCCATGTATCCCCTTTTCTTATTTCTTTCTGCTTCAAACACAATTAGGAATGACAGCTGAATGAATTCTGCGCTCTCTCCTACAATGCGCCCTGAGGCTGGAGCCTCTCCAGCCTATGCCTCGGCCCGGCCCTGCTGCCAGGGCAAAATAACATTAAAAAGGAGCGAAATCGCACGCGAAATCGCGGGTAAAAACGCATGTAAAAAACGCATGCGTTTTTACTATTAAATACGTTGTGTGCGATTCGCCTGCATTCCACTCGCAGGCGAATTCGTTGGCTCTTTTGTGCGTTTTTCCACCGCTTGAAAAAACGCACATCCCCAACGCAAGAGTGGAAACAGGCCCATCCACTTACATTACATGTGCGAATCCGCATGCGTTGGACGCATGCGGATTCGCGATAGTGGAAACGAGCCCTCAGTCTAGTAATCATTGTCCTGTTTGGAATCCTGGTTTGGTAAAAATAGAGCTGGGAGTTATGGTGGGGGGGATGTAAACACTCCCTGCAGCACCAGAGTGAGACTCTCTACAGACATATTTAATAGACCAGATGTTACATTCGACATAAGCATTGGTAACAAATCTCTATTAAACATTCGGCCTACTGACATTTAAATCACTACATAATCTGGGCCCTGGATACATGAAAGAAATGTTACAGCTCCCTGCAACCTCAGATCCACAGGTTCTATTACTCTAGTCATACCCAGAGTCCATCTGGAAACTTTTAGTCCCAGAGCCTTCTGTCATGCTGCTCCTACAGTATGGAACTCCTTACCTCAGCAGATCAGGACAGCTCCATCCCTGGACGTGTTTAATCCAAACTGAAAACCAACCTGCTCAGTTTGGAATTTGCAGAAGTATAATTTTTGTGTGAATACTTCATCCTACTACCAACTACCGAATCTGAGAGAGCCTAAGCGCTTTGAGCCCTATGGGAGAAAAGTGCTATATAAATGTTATTGTTAATTGTTATCATTAAACATTAGGGCGATTTCGATTGATTTTTGATCAATCAATAAATGACCAGGAATGATAATTCTTTTGTTGATTACACTGGTTAGGAGCGGTACATAAGTGACGGTCACAATGTCTGGTATTGCAGCAGGTAGTACAAAGCTAGCGTCAGTAGCATAGCTTAGGAGCTCTGGTGCTTTTCTGGGCCGCGCGTATAGACACCTATCAACCAATAGACCAAGTTTGGACGATAGTTGGGTGGAAAAGTTGCATATGTGTATATGAAGGAAAATAAGCCAGGATCAGTGGGGTTTCAATTATAAAACACATTTTTCTTATGAAACCTTTATAGTATGCAAAACTAGGGGTGTGGCGGGGGTGGGGCAGGGGTGTGGCTTATGTGTCTCTTTATCATTTCAAAAAGTTGGGAGGTATGCTTAAAGAGGAACTGTCACGAAAATCTTAAAATTTAAAACACATACAAATAAGAAGTACGTTTCTTCCAGAGTAAAATGAGCCATACGTTACTTTTCTCCCATGTTGCTGTCACACAGGCCCGGTGCACACCAAAACCCGCTAGCAGATCCGCAAAATGCTAGCAGATTTTGAAACGTTTTTTGTTATTTTTCTGTAGCGTTTCAGCTAGCGTTTTGCGGCTTTGTGAAGAGTTTTTGGTGTAGTAGATTTCATGTATTGTTACAGTAAAGCTGTTACTGAACAGCTTCTGTAACAAAAACGCCGGCAAAACCGCTCTGAACTGCCGTTTTTCAGAGCAGTTTGTGTTTTTCCTATACTTAACATTGAGGCAGAAACGCCTCCGCAATCCAAAAAAATGCCTCACCCCGGGAGTATGCGTTTCTGCAAAACTACTCCCGCTCTGGTGTGAACCACCCCATTGAGATACATTGACCAAGCGTATCCGCAGCCGCAAGCGGCTGCAGAAACGCTGAAAAAGACGCTCGGTGTGCACCAGCCCTTACAGTAGGTAGTAGAAATCTGACATTACTGACAGGTTTTGGGTTAGTCCATCTCTTCATGGGGAATTCTCAGCATGGCCTTTATTCTTTATAAAGACATTCCCTGAAAAAGATTTATACACGGATGCTGGCCAGCCTCCCTGCTCACCGTACACTTCTTTGGATGGAGCAACTGCCATTCACTAAGTGCTTTTAACAATAAAGTAAACCCCAAGAACCCCCCACACTTCCCGATGAGAAGATGGGCTAGTCCAAAATCTTTTTGTAATGTCAGATTTCTACTACTTACTGTAAGTGACAGCAGCATAGGAGAAAAGTAATTTATGGATCATTTTACTCTGGAAGAAACATACGGTACTTCTTATTTGTATATGTTTACATGTATTTTAAATTTTAAGATGTTTGTGACAGAGGTCCTTTAACACTTGAAAAAAAGAAATATATCAATTTAAAGGATGGGAAAAAAGTTTAGAGCCACATTTTTAAGTAGAAAAATACGTATATTAACATAGATCTGGACATGAATCCTGAAAGAGGGACAAATGAGGAAGAAAGAGGGACAGTTGGGAGCTATGCCTTAAAGGACAACTGTAGTGAGAGGTATATGGAGGCTGCCATATTTGTTTCCTTATAAGCAATACCAGTTGCCTGGCAGCCCTGCTGATCCTCTGTCTCTAATACTTTCAGCCATAGACCCTGAACAAGCATGCAGCAGATTAGCTGTTTCTGACATTATTGTCAGATCTGATAAGATTAGCTGTATGCTTGTTTCTGGGGTTATTCAGACATTACAGCAACCAAATAGGTCAGCTGGACTGACAGGCAACCTGTATTGCTTAAAAGGAAATAAATATGGCTGACTCCATATACTTCTTGCTACAGTTGTCCTTTAAGGCTGCTTTCTCACCAAGACGTTGCGTTTAGGGGACGTTATAGGGCACATAACGTGCCCCTAACGCAACGCCTGGTGGTGTTGGAGCAGGACGCAGCCGCGTTACAAGCAGCTCTTGGTGCGCCTGCTCTGTCGGAGGCGCTGCGGAGACCACGTGAGCGGAGCTCTCCACATCACGTGGTCCCGCCAGCCAATCAGCGGCCGCTCCAAAGAGTAAACACTGCAAGTGCAGTGAATGTCAAGTAGCCATGTGCCTGGCTACGTAGCGGCCTCTCCCCGCCTCCTTTCCGCCCCTGAAATAAAAAAAAACAACATACTGAGCATGTGCAAACTGTGTAACGCAGCTTAAGCCGCTAGGACAACCGAAGTGACATGTGACATGATGAGAGAGACGTGTATGTACAGTGCCTAGCACACAAATACCTATGCTGTGTTCCTTTTTTTCTTTCTCTGTCTGAAAGAGTTAAAAATCAGGTATGCAAGTGACAGTTTTTATCCGGGTCGGACTGGGTCAGACTATAGCATAACCCTTACTGATAAGTAATTAGATTCATAAAACACTTTTCTGTCAGTAAATGGCTAGCAGCAGGAAAGAGATAAAAAGGGTCAGTAGTTCATAGATTTTAGCTCTGGCATACTTCAATGAAGGTGTCATTGAGCAGACAATGAAACAGTACAAACTACAACTGGCTTTGGAATTCTCATAACAAACTTTCCGCAGAGCTGCACCTGCACCACAGAGGCGAGGACTCCTTCCAGGCCGCACTAGAATCTCACGTTTGATGGCAGGACGCTGACTGCATGGAGTTTGTATGTCTCCCCCCCAGGTTTGTGTGGGCTTTATCCCAGTGCTTCAGTTTCCTCCCTCATCCCAAACACATGCTAGTAAGCACACATGATCAGTGAGATGCTAATACTACAAACTTCCCACACTGCCTGGCACACCCCCAATGTGTGTGTCCCTCCCCCCCATAACTCCCGCCCCCCCCCCCCCCCATCCCCCCCATTCCGGTCTGCCCTGTGTGTGTGGACTGTCCTCTATTGCAATTAGAATTTTACTCACGCAGTAATGTATGGGATATCCACTTAAGGGATTTTCTCTAATAATGGCATGAACGGCCGGCTCCGCTGACTGGACGACGTTCTCACACCTCTCTCTTTGAAAGAGGACCTGTCACTAAAGCCACAGGACTGAAGGTGGCCATACATACATTATACGATGGCCACCACATCGGCTATGAGATAGATCCCTCTCTGATCAGAGAAGGATCTGTTACCTGCTCACACTCTGCAAACAGATCTCCAATGGATTTCTACATGATATTACCCCCCTGGTAATGTAATGTGTACCCTTTGGTCTCACCAATTCGCTGGCACACCTCCTCTAGTGTCGCAAATCTTCTCTCTATCGCCGCCAGGGGGCGTTTGTACCCCAGGACCCAGTGGCAGGTGCGTATATATTTGACAACATTTTATTGGCGCAATTCAAAATTCAAAAATAGACGTAAAAACGTTTTTATTCGTGTAAACAATCTTCATGAACAACAAAGAGGGAAACTTTCATGAAACCAATAAATATCATGGTCTGGCTTGACGTGATGAGCAATAAATATTTAGGTTGGGCAATGACACACGTTTGTTTCGGGGTTTTTTTATGCCCTTCATCAGGAGCAGCCCCCAGCAGCCATCCTGTCCCACGCCGGTCCTCCAAGATCCTCAGTTCTCCCACTGCCAGGTGGTTTCGGTTTTGCCGCTCGGCCACTGCACTTGCGCAGCTCTGACCACACGTAGCTCCGCTTGCGTTCCCGTCTGCAATAGCGCCATGTGCAGGACACTATTGCGGACAGGAACGCGAACAAGGCTACGCGTGGCCAGAGCTGTGAAGGGGCAGTGGCCCATCGACTTACAAGTTGATCTAAGCGAAACTAGCTGGCGGTGGGAGAACGAAGGATCGTGGAGGACTGACGTGGGACAGGATGGCTGCACGCGACTGGCAGAAGCCCCAGGTAAGTGAAACTCTGTATTTTTATTTATTTTCAGGTCAGCTTTAAATAAAACCTGTAATGAGAAAAACCTCCCCTGGGGGGTACTTCTCCTCGGGTGGGGAAAGCCTCTGGATCCTATTGAGGCTTCCCCCGTCCTCCTCAGTCCCACGGCGGCAGTGAAAATCCTCCCGGAACAGCGGGGATGTAAATATTTACCTTCCCGGCTCCAGCGCAGGCGCAGTATCGGCTCTCCGCTGGGAGATAGGCGGAAATAGACGATCGCTGTCGGGCGCCTGCGCAGTAGAGAGGACCCGATGGAGATCGGCTATTTTCGCCTATCTTCGTGCGGAGAGCCGCAACAGCGCCCCCCGTTGGAGCCAGGAAAGGTAAATAAATCAGCGCTTCTCAGCCTTGTCGAGGGAGGATTCCGAGACACTTTGGGGGAGCCAGCGCTGGACTGCCTGCAGATACAGCGGAGGTGGAAGCCTCATTGGGACCCTGATGCTTCCCCCTACCGAGGTGAGTACCCCCCCCCAGGGAACGTTTTTTCTTTTGTTACAGGTTCTCTTTAAGTTGTATTTAGTAAAGTTCTCCTCCATCATCTTATTCAAAATTCAGACCCAATTTAAAGAGACACTGAAGCGAAAACAAAATGATGATATTATGATTTGTATGTGTAGCACAGCTAAGAAATAAAACATTAAGATCAGATACATCAGTGTAATTGTTTCCAGTACAGGAAGAGTTGAGAAACTCCAGTTGTTATCTCTATGCAAACAAGCCATTAAGCTCTCCGACTAAGTTAGTAGTGGAGAGGGCTGTTATCTGACTTTTATTATCTCAACTGTTCCTGGACTATTTACTTTTTCTCTGCTAGAGGAGAGTTCATTACTTCACAGACTGCTCTGAAAGACTCATTTTGAATGCTGAGTGTTGTGTAATCTGCACATATTATAAAATGATGCAATGTTAGAAAAAACACTATATACCTGAAAATAAAAGTATGAGAATATTTTCTTTGCTGCTAATCTTCTAGTAATTATTCATAGTACACAACCAATTCACTATATCATATTTTTTTTCTCGCTTCAGTGTCTCTTTAAGTTACATTTGAAGTGCTTCAGAACTGAAATCAAATGCAATAATAAACATCCATTTACACAGCTCCTTGAGCTCCTTAGCAGGTCAAAAGTTCTCCCGCTGTTGTTTTGGCGTAGTGCCTCACTGATCTATGCTCCCAGCTGTTTTATTTCTGCATAAACGCGTGTTATCATGCAAGGAACAGTCGGGGCAATGTTGAATAATTCCGGAAGATAACAGGTACTCTTTGTTTGAACTCCCAGCTGAATCACCCACACTGTGCAGTCACCAGGCCTCCCAGGCGATGAGTCGCCCTCCATTAGATATACATTATTTCATGTAACATTGAGTGAAGATGTAGGCGGGGGAGGCGGCGTGCAAGTCACCGTGTGTCTACTTTACACGTTTGTGAAAGGTTTCCACTTGCACAGGAAGTGATCTTGGCACACGGAGATTAGATAACCCTGCGAAGGAGACTTAGAACTGAGTAATACCCTTACCCAATTGTGCCGGGGAGCTTTACGTCAAGCTGTCTGCAATGCTGATGCGCGGTGAAGGCCGGAGAGGTCAGACAACACTCACCATAGCTGGCTGGAGGTTTCACTTATAGAGAGTAATGAGCCTACAAGAAAAAAACAGTTTTAGAAAAAAACCCACAACAAAACACTTGACCACCCAGCAACATTCAATGGTTATTGCTAGGCTCAATGGTACTTAATGCGGACCCATAGGCAAACGCAGGGGGGGATTACAGCTGCCCAGAATCCCCCCTCAGACCAGGGACAGTGCAGTGTCTGGGGACAGGCACAAGCTGAGACACCAGAATATCTGCAGAGTTCGGTATTAGCATTACCAATGTTGGCTGTCCTCATTATTATCTGTATCCCAACTGCTCCTGATCAATCCCGTTGTCGATAGGGAGCAGATCGGACATTTTGGAAATTATTGACAGAACCTGTGTCAGTCGGACAGGAAATTGCATTATGTGTACCCAGCATGATGTCCTACCATATTATTATACTATATTGTGACTGAGGGAGACCTTTCAGGAATACCCCCCTTTGAAAATCTTAGGTTTGCCCCTTGAACCTGAACTCAGACCTTCCTCTCTGCTCTAAAAGATAAGCAACAGCATAATAACATTTAAAGAGGGACTCCAGTGAAAATAATGTAATAAAAAAAGTGCTTCATTTTTACAATAATCATGTATAATTGATTAAGGTCTAGTGCACACCAAAACCGCTAGCAGATCCACAAAACGCTAGCGGTTTTGGGTGCGGATGAGTGAGTTTAGTCCCAGTGCACACCGGGCGGATCTTGATGCGATCCGCCGAGTGTTCACCGGCCGCATCCGCATCAGCATCCGCGTGGCTAATGTATCTCTATGGGCTGGTGCACAAGAGGCACGTTTGCGGCTTGGTAAAATCCTCAAACCGCCGGTGTGCACCAGCCCATAGAGATACATTAGCCACGCGGATTTTCAGGCGGATTCGGCCGGCGGATCCGCCCAGTGCACACCAAAACCGCTAGCAGATCCGCAATACGCTAGCGGTTTTGGGAGCTGATTTCAGAGCGATTCTAGGTATGTTTAGAGAGGTTTTCTAAACATACCTAGCGGTTTTGGGAGCATTTTTGTGTAGCAGATTACACATATTGTTACAGTAAAAGCTGTTACTGAACAGCTTCTGTAACAAAAATGCCTGGAAAACCGCTCTGAAGTAGCGTTTTTCAGAGCAGTTTGCGTTTTTCCTATACTTTACATTGAGGACGAAACGCTTCCGAAAACCGCAAACGCGCAGCAGGAGGCGCGTTTGCGGCTTGGCAAAAACCGCAAACCGCCAGTGTGCACCATCCCATTGCAGTACATTAGCCAAATGTTTTTCCAGGCGGATGCGGCCGGCGGATCGCTCCAAAAACTGCTCGGTGTGCACTAGGCCTTAGTCAGTGTTTGCCCATTGTAAAATCTTTCCTCTCCCTGCTTTACATTCTGACATTTATCACATGGTGCTGGCAGGTGATGTCACTAGAAGTAGCTGCTGCTTGCTTTTTTTTTGGCAGTTGGACACAGCTGGAAAAAGCTATTTCCCACAATGCAATGAGGTTCACCAACAGGAAACTGCCAGGACCATGATCCTTACGGTTTCCTGTGGGAGGGGTTTCACCACAATATCAGCCATACAGAGCCCCCTGATGATCCGTTTGTAAAAAGGACTAGATTTTTTATGTAAAAGGGGGTATCAGCTACTGATTGGGATGAAGTTAAATACTTGGTCATGGTTTCTCTTTAAAGAAAAACGTTTCTTTATTACAGCTGATAGAAATCCTGCAATAAATCTACAGTGTGTCTACTTCCTGCTTTCAGGGAAGCAGACATATTGTTACCATCCTGTGCTTTCAAATTAGCTTCTCTGGGGTGGTAGCCAGCTGACACAGGGGAGAGATCAAATTACAACGTGTGGTTAGTCACAGATGAGGGGGAATTAGACAAGCTAAACTCTCTAAATACATAGAGGGTATATTTCTCTGTTTTCCTTCTGTCCTGTGCAGAAGTTCATGTCCATTTTAAAGCAAAAATGGAACTGAAAATAAACTTGCTATTGATTGTATGAGTGGTAGTAATGGTAAACAGAACTTTCCTCATATTTGTGTACGTTTATAATCGCTGCTAAGAATTCTTGGCACAGGTTGTGCCGATAGTTAAAATATCGTATCATATTGATAATGATATTCTGCTACCGGCTAAGCCACACTTCTGTCTCGATCAGCGCTATTCTCGACTGTACCCATCTCTAACCTCCCTCTACCTATCCCCAACACTACATTTCCTACCGATACGCCTATACCTTCTACCACTACGCCTAACCTTAACCTTCCTACCAATACCTCTAACACTAACCTTCCTACCAATACGCCAAACTCTAACCTTCCTACCAATACGCCAAACTCTAACCTTCCTTCCAATACGCCAAACCCTAACCTTCCTACCGATACGCCAAACTCTAACCTTCCTACCGACACGCCAAACCCTAACCTTCCTACCGATACGCCAAACCCTAACCTTCCTACCAATACCTCTAACACAAACCTTCCTACTGATACGCCAAGCCCTAACCTTCCTACCAATACCTCTAACACTAACCTTCCTACCGATACCTCTAAAACTAACCTTCTTACCGATACCCCTAACCCTAACCCTCCTACCAATACAGCTAATCTTCCTACCGATACCCCTAACCCTAACCTTCTTACCGATACCCCTAACCCTCCTACCAATACAGCTAATCTTCCTACCGATACCCCTAACCCTCCTACCAATACAGCTAATCTTCCTACCGATACCCCTAACCCTAACCTTCCTACCAATACAGCTAATCTTCCTACCGATACCCCTAACCCTAACCTTCCTACAAATACAGCTAATCTTCCTACCAAAACCCCTAACCTTCCTACCAATACAGCTATCTTCCTACTGATACCCCTAACCTTCCTACCAATACAGCTAATCTTCCTACTGATACCCCTAACCCTAACCTTCCTACCAATACAGCTAATCTTCCTACTGATACCCCTAACCCTAACCTTCCTACCAATACAGCTAATCTTCCTACCGATACCTCTAAAACTAACCTTCTTACCGATACCCCTAACCCTAACCCTCCTACCAATACAGCTAATCTTCCTACCGATACCCCTAACCCTCCTACCAATACAGCTAATCTTCCTACCGATACCCCTAACTCTAACCTTCCTACCAATACAGCTAATCTTCCAACCGATACCCCTAACCCTAACCTTCCTACCAATACAGCTAATCTTCCTACCGACACCCCTAACTCTAACCTTCCTACCAATACAGCTTATCTTCCTACCGATACCCCAACCCTAACCTTCCTACCAATACAGCTAATCTTCCTACCGATACCCCTAACCCTCCTACCAATACAGCTAATCTTCCTACCGATACCCCTAACCCTAACCTTCCTACCAATACAGCTAATCTTCCTACTGATACCCCTAACCCTAACCTTCCTACCAATACAGCTAATCTTCCTACTGATACCCCTAACTCTAACCTTCCTACCAATACAGCTAATCTTCCTACTGATACCCCTAACCCTAACCTTCCTACCAATACAGCTAATCTTCCTACTGATACCCCTAACCCTAACCTTCCTACCAATACAGCTAATCTTCCTACCGATACGCCTAACCCTCCTACCAATACAGCTAATCTTCCTACCGATACCCCTAACCTTCCTACCAATACAGCTAATCTTCCTACCGATACCCCTAACCCTAACCTTCCTACCAGTACCTCTAACACTAACCTTCCTACCGATACCTCTAAAACTAACCTTTCTACAGATACCCCTAACCCTAACCTTCCTACCGATACCCCTAACCCTAACCTTCCTACCGATACCTCTAACCCTAACCTTCCTACCAATACCTCTAACACTTACCTTCCTACCGATACGCCTAACCCTAAACTTCCTACCAATACAGCTAATATTCCTACCAATACCCCTAACCCTAACCTTCCTACCGATACCCCTAACACTAACCTTCCTACCAATACAGCTAATCTTCCTACCGATACCCCTAACCCTAACCTTCCTACCAATACAGCTAATATTCCTACCAATACCCCTAACCCTAACCTTCCTACCAATACAGCTAATCTTCCTACCGATACCCCTAACCCTCCTACCAATACAGCTAATCTTCCTACCGATACCCCTAACCCTAACCTTCCTACCAATACAGCTAATCTTCCTACTGATACCCCTAACCCTAACCTTCCTACCAATACAGCTAATCTTCCTACTGATACCCCTAACTCTAACCTTCCTACCAATACAGCTAATCTTCCTACTGATACCCCTAACCCTAACCTTCCTACCAATACAGCTAATCTTCCTACTGATACCCCTAACCCTAACCTTCCTACCAATACAGCTAATCTTCCTACCGATACGCCTAACCCTCCTACCAATACAGCTAATCTTCCTACCGATACCCCTAACCTTCCTACCAATACAGCTAATCTTCCTACCGATACCCCTAACCCTAACCTTCCTACCAGTACCTCTAACACTAACCTTCCTACCGATACCTCTAAAACTAACCTTTCTACAGATACCCCTAACCCTAACCTTCCTACCGATACCCCTAACCCTAACCTTCCTACCGATACCTCTAACCCTAACCTTCCTACCAATACCTCTAACACTTACCTTCCTACCGATACTCCTAACCCTAAACTTCCTACCAATACAGCTAATATTCCTACCAATACCCCTAACCCTAACCTTCCTACCGATACCCCTAACACTAACCTTCCTACCAATACAGCTAATCTTCCTACCGATACCCCTAACCCTAACCTTCCTACCAATACAGCTAATATTCCTACCAATACCCCTAACCCTAACCTTCCTACCAATACAGCTAATCTTCCTACTGATACGCCTAACTCTAATCCTCCTACCGATAACCCTAACCTTCCTACCCATACATCTAACCTTCCTACCGATCTGCCTAACACTAACCTTCCTTCCAAAATTCCTAACCATCCTACTGATATGCCTAACCGCAACCTTCCTACCACCACCCCTATTCCCCTGCCACTCCCGAGAGGGGTGCCAATCCTCTGCCACTCCCAGGGTGTAAACCCGTGGTCCTCGAGAGGTTAAGGAAATGAACACTAATGTGATTGCTCAGGATCGATGGGGCCCACCAGTTTCTCTGTTTTGCCAAAGTATGATCTGAACAACCTGATCGAAAATACGATAGTTCACTAAAAATCGTACTGTTAATGAGCACTTTGCAAATCTTTTGCTCTGATCAAACTGATCACGTGTTTCTCCACGAGTCCTGCAACTTCTCCTCCCGGCCATTGCCATCGACCACATCGTCAGCCACAAAATCAAATTCCATTTACCCACTACTCTGTGTACATTATGTAGCCTGAAACCTCACCCTGCAGCGCAACCACTACAATACAATCATAAATGTTTCTGCTGTAATGAATCTTATCTCAGTCAGCCTGGCTCTATTCATTTCTGCGGAGAAGGAAGCTTGTTACCTTCCCTCCCACATTCCTGCTCCTCACTGATTGGCTGAGGGCAGCTCAGTGTGACAGGCTGAGGCAGAGAAGGGAAACACTCCTCACCTCTCTGCAGAAGATGCTGAAATACGATGCTTTCCCTTACAAAGCAAGCTAGGTATGACAGTGCAGTATCTAGGAGGAAAAAAAGAGTAAGGGAAGAAATGACATCAGGATTGGCTTCAGTCAAAAAAGAAAAAAATGGAAAATGCCAAGAACAGTTTTCTCTTAATTTACTATATAAAATTCACTAAAAGTCCAAACGTAGATGGTACAATACATGTGTTATATATATAGATAAGTAGAACAAGTATTTAACTACTTATATAAGTGGGTTTTGCTGCCTGGGATAGTACGGCTGTTCCTGCTGCTTTAACCACTTCAGAGCAAGAGCAGCGAGCATGTAATGGGGGATGGGGAAAGGTGGGGGGGGGGGAGGAAGAGAACACACGTTTCATTGAGTTCTTTTACACACTTAGGAGGAACAGCAAGATAATGACCGGATTACACGTATGGTTAAATTTTGGCCGTGTGGATGGCAGCTGATCAGCAGCTCCATCACTGGATGAATGAAGTGATTCATAGAGGAGTCAACGACAGATGATTGAAGGCATTTGTGTATCGCTGCAGAAGACCCGACTTGAACCTTCTGGGAGGCGGTTGTTGTTTCATCTGCCGGAAGCAGGAAATTTAGGAACTGGAAGCGCTGCGGCAGTGGTGCAACTAAGGAGCTTTGGTGCCCCCAATGAGAGCTTTACATGGGGCCCCAAGAACTGTATTGATGTGGAGCCCCAAAACCCACCAAGGACAGCTGCAGTGTCCGAGAGGTGTAATCAGAGTAAGGAAACAGTTTGCTAAAGGGGGTTCTGTAGGGTATTTTAAAAACAAAAACTGACACCTATCCCCCCCCCCCCCCTCCCCTGCAGCTGTCCTGTCCTGCGCCATCCTCCTCCGATACTTCGTTCCCCGCCACCTGTCACTGTCCAATTATTCGTCTAATGCCTGCGCAGGAAGCTCCTGGAGACGCGAGCGAGGATGCGCGAGGCTTGCAGGCGTAGTTGCATTCCTCTAGTTACAATAATGGTTTTAATAGTTTTTCTGAAACAGGAAGTGAGCACAAGCGACCGTCACTTCCTGTTAGCTGTCAGTCAGAAGGGGATTACCGCATATTTATGCAATAATCCCCGAAGGCCTGTTTTTGGCGGTACGGCCCCCGGTCCGCTCCACACCGCTGCTGCCAATCTGCAGTCTGAAACTGGCTTAGCTATAATATTGGAGCTCACAATCTAATACCTGCAATAGTCATATGTCTATGTATGTATCGTAGTCTAGGGCCAATATGGGGGGAGCCAATTACAGTAATTTATATGCTGAGCAGGAAGAACGTCAGTGGGATTTCCCAACTGACAGGCATTACTGCATGATCCGTGCAGAAGACACGACCGATGCGATAATGCACCGCAGACACCATTGTGGCAAAATCTACACTTCCGTCGAGCCGTGTTGCCTCAGTATGAAAGTCTACATAGACTTTCACCCAGGGCTGGATTTACCATTAGGCACTGTAGGCACGCGCCTACAGGCGCCTGATGATGGAAAGGCGGCTCATATCCTCCCCAAGTGCCTCCCTATGCAGAGTCCCAGGCAAAGTGAAAATGAGAGCTCTTGGCATTCCACTGACGAGATCTCTCTTCAGCCAGGCACACCTCTAGCTACTTAATACTTGGGAGAACTTCTACCTACTTAAAGAGACACTGAAGCGAGAATAATTCTCGCTTCAGACCTCATAGTCAGCAGGGGCATGTGTGCCCCTGCTAAAACGCCGCTATCCCGCGGCTAAACGGGGGTCCCTTCACCCCCAACCCCCCCGCCGCAAAATCAACGACCAAATTGGTCGTAGATTTTGCTGCTGTTGAGGCAGGGCTACCGGCTGCAGCCCTGCCTCACAGCGCATCTATCAGCGGCGCATCGCCGCCTCTCCCCCGCCCCTCTCAGTGAAGGAAGACTGAGAGGGGCGGGTGAGAGGCGGAGATATGCGCTGACAGACGCGAGTGGGGCAGGGCTGCGGCGGTTAGCCCTGCCCCAACCAGGAAGCGCTCCCCCGCAGCACGGAGGGGATTTCGGGGGATAAGGGATAAGGGGATAAGGGTTTAGCCGCGGGATAGCGGCGGTTTAGCAGGGGCACACATGCCCCTGCTAACTATGAGCTCTGAAGCGAGATTTATTCTTACTTCAGAGTCTCTTTAATACTGAGGGTACTTCTGGCTACCTAATATTTGGGGGCACCTCTAGCTACGCACACTGGGCAAGGGAAGTAAAGAAGTGACAGCTGGGTCAGCCAGCACACTTGCTGTGCCATTCGTCAGGTGTTTGTAGGTTTATGGTTGGTTAAAGGGGCACTATGGTGAAAATTTTTAAAATTTAAAATATGTGCAAACATAGACAAATAAGAAGTATGTAAAATGAGCCATAAATTACTTTTCTCCTATGTTGCTGTCACTTACAGTAGGTAGTAGAAATCTGACAGAAGCGACAGGTTTTGGACTAGTCCATCTCTTCATAGGGGATTCTCAGCAAGGCTTTTATTCTTTATAGAGATATTCCCTAAAAAGCATTTAAACAATGATGCTGGCCAGCTTCCCTGCTCCCTACACAGTTTTTTGGCAGTTGGACAGAACAACAGCCATTCATTAAGTGCTTTTGAAAATAAATAAATAAATCCCTGAGAATCCCCTATGAAGAGATGGGCTGGTCCAAAACCTGTTGCCTCTGAGAGGCGCTTATCGTGACCTTGAGACTGTACTGTGTGTACTCCTATTTGTTATTGCCTGAGGAAGCGGGATTATACCTGCGAAACGCGTTGCACTGTTTATTGGAGTATATAAATAAACTTGTTTGTATTAAAATTGACGGTATTATGTCTACTTCGGGGAGGTGAGTCCACCACTGCCTCCAGAGGAATTTTAAAGCTTTTCATACATTTTACTCTCTTGGCGCCTCTGTTCTCCTTACAATATCAGCATCCCCCCCTGGTGGAGGGGTCGGATCCCCTTTTCTTCTCCGAATCTACAGAGAGCGACATCTTAATCCTGAGTGAGGACAGGTCTAATCCCCTCACCTGCCTATACAGTGGTTCCCTAATTGGTAACCCTGGCTTGTGAGTATATATCTTTCATATACTTCTCATTCACTCAATACTTTACATACCACACTACATTGGGCTATCGGTGTCCCTTCCTTTTTCAAGGCCTAATGCTGGGAATACACGTTTCCTTTCTGGCGCTCGATTTCTGCTCTCGATCGTTTTTGCCGCTCGATTCTGCAGTCTATTCTCTTATCTTCCGCTCGTTTTTCTTATCTTTTCCCATTCACTTCTATCAGAAATCGAGCGGCGAAAGGATCGAAAGGGAGATCAGACATGTCGGAAATGATTTATCGAACCATTTACCGTAATCACCTCAAAAACAAACCGTGTACTCCCAGCATAAGTCTGGCCTCTCCAGTTGCAGGGCACTGTGTCAGTGATGTCAGCGTAGCGTTGCTAGGTTACGCTTACAAATAATACTGATCAGCCGGTAAAGTCTGGCATCTTACTTGGCATCCGACTTCACCTGGTTTAATGAAGCCTCAGGCCAGACGGAGGATTATTTCTGGGAATTCCTGGATACACAGGGGATGAATCAGCTGGTAGTGTGAAGAAGGCACAGGAAGTGAGTAAACCATGCACAGATGGGCGACGCCCTTGCCTGGCACACTGACAGAATCGGTTTCACATCAGCAAGAGCTGGTGGCATCTTCCTGTGATCTGAGCTGCGCCCTCTGTAGACTCCGCCCTCTTATCTGGGTGTCAGTGTGTGGCCCAGATTCCCCCAGTGCCCGGTGACTGGACAGGGTGCCCGCCTCCTGCCCTGCATAGCGCATCTCTGTAGCATCACAGCTGATAATAACAATGCCACGCCCCAATTAACTTGCTTATTTATGTGCATATAGCAGTATTTACACTTAACAGTTATGAGATGTTAGTGTACTTATATATTTAGGTGTCCTTAAAATGTCTTCATGTGTTTCCTCCAGGTGCTACAGTTCCCTCTCACTTTCCAAAACGATACTGATAAATGAACTGGTTCACCCTTAACATTAAAACACCAGGAAAAATCATACAGCCACCGGAGTCACCCCTGGAACAAGCATGCAGCCACCGGAGTCACCCCTGGAACCAGCATGCAGCCAGCAAAGTCACACCTGGAACAAGCATGCAGCCAGCAAAGTCACACCTGGAACAAGCATGCATCCAGCGGAGTCACACCTGGAACCAGCATGCAGCCAATGGTGTCACATCTGGAACAAGCATGCAGCTAGCGGAGTCAAACCTGGAACAAGCATGCAGCCAGCGGAGTCACACCTGGAACAAGCATGCAACCAGTGGAGTTACGCCTGGAACAAGCATGCAGCCTGTGGAGTCACGCCTGGAACAAGCATGCAGCCTGTGGAGTCACGCCTGGAACAAGCATGCAGCCTGTGGAGTCACGCCTGGAACAAGCATGCAGACAGCATAGTCACCCCTGGAACAAGCATGCAGACAGCGGAGTCACACCTGGAACAAGCATGCAGCCAGTGGAGTCACACTTGGAACAAGCATGCAGCCAGTGGAGTCACACCTGGAACAAGCATGCAGACAGCGAAGTCACACTTGGAACAAGCATGCAGCAAGTGGAGTCACACCTGGAACAAGCATGCAAACAGCACAATCACACCTGGAACAAGCATGCAGCATGTGGAGTCACACCTGGAACAAGCATGCAGCATGTGGAGTCACACCTGGAACAAGCATGCAGCCAGTGGAGTCACACCTGGAACAAGCATGCAGCCAGTGTAGTCACACCTGGGACAAGCATGCAGCCAGCATAGTCCCACGTGGAACAAGCATGCAGCCAGTGGAGTCACACCTGGAACAAGCATGCAGCCAGTGGAGTCACCCCTGGAACAAGCATGCAGCCAGTGGAGTCACACCTGGAACAAGCATGCAGACAGCGGAGTCACACCTGGAACAAGCATGCAGACAGCGGAGTCACACCTGGAACAAGCATGCAGCCAGTGGAGTCACACCTGGAACAAGCATGCAGCCAGTGGAGTCACACCTGGAACATGCATGTAGCCAGTGGAGTCACACCTGGAACAAGCATGCAAACAGCACAATCACACCTGGAACAAGCATGCAGCATGTGGAGTCACACCTGGAACAAGCATGCAGCCAGTGGAGTCAAAATTGGAACAAGCATGCAGCCAGTGGAGTCACACCTGGAACAAGCACGCAGACAGCAGAGTCATACCTGGAACAAGCATGCAGCCAGTGGAGTCACACCTGAAACAAGCATGCAGCCAGCGGAGTCACATCTGGAGCAAGCATGCAGCCAGCGGAGTAACGCCGGGAACAAGCATGCAGCCAGTGAAGTTACACCTGGAACAAGCATGCAGCCAGCAGAGTCACGCCTGCAACAAGCATGCAGCCAGCGGAGTAACATCTGCAACAAGCATGCAGCCAGCGGAGTCATATCTGGAACCAGCATGCAACCAGTGAAGTCACACCTGGAACAAGCATGCAGCCAGCAGAGTCAAAGCTGGTATAAGCATGCAGCCAGTGGCGTCACAGCCCTGGAACAAGCATGCAGTCAGCAGAGAAATTCAGTCATGCAACAAAGGCAGCCTCCCTATTCTGCTCCTTCCCAGTCTCTTTTCAGTGACAACATGCCAGATATTTATTCAGACAGTCCTTAGATAGTGTTGTAACATGCTAATAGCTTCTGACACAAACTATAGTTAGGATAATTAAGCAATGCCACCCTGGGAGTAATGATGTATAATAGCCAGTCATGATGTATAATAATCAGACACCTCCTTAGGCCAGAGGCCTCCTGCTGCAGACCCAGGGCCTCTGCACAGATATTGGTTTAGAGAAAACTCTGAAATCATATTCCCCCGTATATCCTCCAATATAATTCAACTTACATATTGAGTATTGTCTCACGTATAAGTCTAACCAGCAAAGTTAATGGCTGCACTTGGGAACCAGGAGGGGTTAATGACTTCATTGTATACAGTATTGCAGCCATTCACCCCTCCTGGCGGACCTGAGCTCAGGACTTCCTCTCTGCTGTAAAAGATAAGCAACAGCATAATAACCTTTAAAGAAAAACATTTCTTTGTTACAGCTGATACAAATCCTGCAATAAATCTGCAGTCTGTCTACTTCCTGCTTTCATGGAAGCAGACATATTGTTCACATCCTGTGTTTACAAATTAGCTGCTCTGCCATGGCAGTCAGCTGACACAGCTAAAGGATCGAATTACAATTTGTGCTTAGTCACAGATGATGGGGAATTAGACAGGCTAAACTCTCTAAGTACATACCGGGTGTATTTCTATATGTTATCCTTCTGTCCTGTGCAAGAGTTCAGGACCACGTTAAGTGCAGCCAATAACCCCTTCAAGCCCAAGTGCAGCACATATTCACTCCCCGTCCTGCAGCCCAGCATCCCCCTTCCCCTTTGTTGTTGCCCGGACTTTCAGACCTGTTTTCTTTATCAAGAAAGTCTCGCCTACCATTGGGTAAATAGCTGCAAATGGGAATGTCACGAATAGCGCACACATTACTCAAGTGTTCAGTGACTCGAGTATAAGTCGATCCCTATACTTTTTTCTTAGTGAGTCAGACCTACATTTCTAGCCTTATAGTCGAGTACTGTATATACAGTAAATCGAGTAATTTGGCGAAATAAAGTTGTTTTGGCGCGGTGTTTATGGCATCATATTACATTGTCAGACCTTTTTCAAGGCACAGTAATTAAAGTGACCCTGTCTACGTCCCGTACAGTAAAGCAGACCTGTGAAATCATTATGCAGGTCGCTCCACGTCAGAGTGCAGAGGTATTTATTTACCTGCAGTGGATTTATCACTTTTGTTTAGACGTGTACAGAGCATATATTGAGTTACACGAAAGGGACGACCTCGCATCGGATAGGTTCAGAGGGTCCCCAGTGCTGGAACAGCAAGCTCAGAGGAGGCGGGGGACCGTCTAGAGCATACATGTCAAACTCCGGCCCGTGGGCCAAATCTGGCACTCAGAGCCATTCAGTTTTGGCCCTCAAGTGGTTTCCCCACTTTGCATTATGTTTGGCCCACTCAAGACCACCAGGGAAGCTATACTGGAGGTGAAGCCCTAGATCACAAAGGAAGCCATGTGGGGGAGGTAGGGGAAAGCACTAAACACTTGGGAACTGTATAGTGAAGGGTATAAGCCTCTAAGGCACCAGGGAACTGTATAGTGGAGGGTGGGGGCCTCTAGGCACCAGGGAACTGTATAGGGGAGGGTGGGGGCCTCTAGGCACCAGGGAACTGTATAGGGGAGGGTGGGGCCCTCTAGGCACCAGGGAACTGTATAGTGGAGGGTGGGGGCCTCTAGGCACCAGGGAACTGTATAGAGGAGGGTGGAGGCCTCTAGGCACCAGGGAACTGTATAGGGGAGGGTGGGGCCTCTAGGCACCAGGGAACTGTATAGGGGAGGTGGCCAGTGGTCCCAGTGTATCATTTCGGCCCACTTTGTATTTGAGTTTGACACCCCTGACCTAGAGGCTTTGCCGTTTTTAAGCAAATCTGTAGCCGATTAATAAAAAAAGTCACATACTCACCTATGGAGAGGGAGGGCTCTGGATCCATTAGGACCCGTTCACACTTACAATCGCAGAACGCCTGCGATTACCGCCGCCGTTTTGCGGGAGTGATTTTCCCGCGATTAGTGCGGAAAAATCACTGGACACTGCGGCGGTTTTGGAGCGATCGCGATTATCGTGCTTTGTACGCTAATCACGATCGCTAATCGCGGAACGCTCGTCGCCGGCAAACCGCTGCATGCAGCGCAGTTGCAGTTATCGCTAACCGCAACCGCGGCAGTGAGAACACTGCCACTCGCTACATTGTGTAGCGGTTTTTGCTAAACCGCTAGCGGTTTGCCGTGAGCGGGAATCGCGCGATTCCTGCTCAGGTGAGAACGGGCCCTTTGAGCCTTCTCAGGTCTTTCTCAATGTCCTGGTTCCCCCACTGTCAGCCGGTTGAATGTGCCGCCTCCAGGATCCCTTGGAGAGCTTTGGCTGCTTTCACGTCTCCAAACGCTCCCAAAGTCGGTTGGCTCTGCACTGCACATGCGTTAGGGTCCCCGAAGGCATGTCAGACCAGTTGGTCAAATATGTGGAACGGAAAGGCTCTATGGGCTCTACAGCCTTCCCTCCACAGAGGTATCTTTGTTTTGTTTTTTATTTCACTTCAGTATCACAGGTACCATTTACCATTCAACCATGACTTTCATTCCAGCTACAGACAATGGGATGGGGGGGAGGCTTTACTGCAAGGGGAGAAGGTAAAATGTTGGGGGCAGGGCCAGTTTAAAGAAGAATGCCAATGAAAATGATGTAATAAAAAAGTGCTTCATTTTTACAATAATTATGTAGAAATGACTGCCCTTTGTAAAATCTTTCCCCTCCCTGATTTACATTCTGACATTTATCACATGTTAACAGTTTTACTGCTGGCAGGTGATGTCATTGGAAGGAGATGCTGCTTGCTTTTTTGGCAGTTGGACCCAGCTGTAAACAACTATTTCCCACGATGCAATGAGGTTCACAGACAGGAAACTGTCAAGACCATGGTCCTGACATCACATTGTGAGAGGGGTTTCACCACAATATTAACCATACAGAGCCCCTGATGATCCGTTTGTAAATAGGAAAAGATTTCTCATGGGAAAGGGGGTATCAGCTACTGACTGGGATAAAGTTCAAGTTTTGGTGATGGTTTCTCTTTAAAGGGACACTGTAGGGGGGGTCGGGGGAAAATGAGTTGAAGTTACCCAGGGCTTCTAATGGTCCCCCACAGACATCCTGCGCCTGCACAGCCACTCCCCAATGCTCCGGCCCCGCCTCCGGTTCACTTCTGGAATTTTTTAAAGTCAGAAAACCACTGCGCCTGCGTTGCCGTGTCCTCGCTCCTGCTGATGTCACCAGGAGCGTACTGTGTAGGCCCAGTATGGTCTGTGCCTGCGCAGTATGCTCCTGGTGACATCAGCGGGATTGAGGACACGGCAACGCAGGCGCAGGGGTTTTCTGACTTTAAAGTCTGAAATTCCAGAAGTGAACCGGAGGCGGGGCCGCAGCATTGGGGAGTGGCTGAGTGGGTGCAGGATGTCTGCGGGGGACCATTACAAGTCACGGGTAAGTTCAACTCATTTTCCCCTGACCCCCCTACAGTATCCCTTTAAGCCACACGGAGCAGAGGTAACCTCACATCAGAAACCAGCATGCAGCTAATCTTGTCAGATCTGACAATGTCAGAAGCAGCTGATCTGCTGCGCGTTTGTTCAGAGTCTATGGCTGAAAGTATAATGCTAGGAACTATACAGTACAATTTTCTGGCAGATTTACCTGCCAGACCAACTATTTCCAACGTGTCCAATCTGAATTCCGATCGATTTTCCGTTCACTTATATGGAAATCGGAAAATCGATTGGAATTCAAATTAGACACGTTGGAAATAGTCGATCTTGCAGGTAAATCTGCCAAAAAAATTGTATCGTCTGTACCCAGAATTAGAGGCTGAGGATCAGCAGGGCTGCCAGGCAACTGGTATTGCTTAAACAAATATGGCAGCCTCCATATCCCTCTTGCTACAGTTGTCCTATAAAAGAGTACTGTGGGGGGCAAAGAGGAAAAAAGTTGAAGTTACCCGTGGCTTCTAATGGTCCCCCGCAGATGTTCTGTGCCTGCGTAGCCACTTGCCGATGCTCCGGTCCCCGCTGCCGGTTCAATTCCGAAATTTGCAACTTTAAAGTCAGAAACCACTGCACCTTACTGCGTCTGCGCGTCCTTGTCTTCGTGCAGACGCTGAGGTCCCTGGGAGCATATACTGCGCAGACGCAGGCCGTACTGCAGTGAGAGCGAGGAGAAGGCTGCACAGGCGCAGTAGCAACTTTCAGAAGTGAGCCGAAGCGTGGCCGGAACATTGGCGAGTGGCTGCGCAGGCACAGGATGTCAGCGGGGGACCATTAGAAACCCCAGGTAAGTTCAAGCCTTTTTCCCCTTTGCCCCCTACAGTACTCCTTTAAGGCATTAGAGGAAAAGGATCAGCATGGGAACCAGGCAGGTGGCATTTTTAAAACGAAATAACAGAAGGCTGCCGCAATAATCGCTACAGGTCCCCTTTAAACAAGCGTGCCAGAGTCTAGTGCATGACCTCATTATATAATCCATTCTCTGCGTTAGGATTCGGACCACAAGGCTGCCCCCCCATAAGACTACTGGTACCTATGGGAATCAGAGCTCTCTAGTAGCGGAATTCCTAACCAAATATAGGGAGTGCAAATTTAACCAAATAAAGGAAAACCGCGAGCGGAGGCCTGCCAGCGCCGTTCTCCCAAGCTGCCATCCAGAGTGGAAAGTTGTATCTCGTCGCCCCCCCCTGGTTACTGAGAACGTGCCAGGAATTCCTCCACTAAAAACAAACTACAGACTGAATGTTTTTATCCCGGCGGCCGGGAATGTGACTTCCAGGCGGCTTCCCAGAGCGCCGAATGTCTGCGCTGATCTGCGTCTGCAGCATTTATCATGTGATGTTTTGCAGGTATCGCACAGGGATGTGGCTTGCGCTCTGTCCGCGATATAACGCAGCAAAGACAAAAACACAGGGAAGAAGGAAATGCACCCTGTATGTATTTAGAGAGTTTAGCCTGTCTAATTCCTACTCATCTGTGACTGTATAATTTGATCTCTCAGCTCTGTCAGCTGGCTGCCTCGGCAGAGCAGCTAATTTGTAAACACAGGATGTTAACTCTATGTCTGCTTGCATGAAAGTATGAAGTAGACACACTGCAGATTTATTGCAGGATTTGAATCAGCTGTACCAAATAAATGTTTTTCTTTTAAGGTCCTTTCGCACTGTGGCGTTGCGGCAATTTGCTGCAGCTTAATGCTGGTCTAATGAAAGTCGAAGGGTAAATTCTTGCCTCTGTGTGACTGGCCCTACGTCCTTATGTGTGCCTCTAGAGGACTGGCCCCATGTCCTTATGTGTGCATTTAGGGGGCCCCGTGTCCTTATGTGTGCCTCTAGGGGACTGGCCCCATGTCCTTATGTGTGCCTCTAGGGGACCCCATGTCCTTATGTGTGCCTCTAGGGGACTGGCCACATGTCCTTATGTGTGCCTCCTTATGTGTGCCTCTAGGGGACTGGCCCTATGTCCTTGTGTGTGCCTCTAGGGGGACTGGCCCCTTGTCCTTATGTGTGCCTCTAGGGGACTGGCGCCATGTCCTTATGTGTGCCTCTAGAGGACTGGCCCTTGTCTTTATGTGTGCCTTTAGGGGGCCCGTGTCCTTATGTGTGCCTCTAGGGGACTGGCCCCATGTCCTTATGTGTGCCTCTAGGGGACTGGCCCCATGTCCTTATGTGTGCCTCTAGGGGACTGGCCCCATGTCCTTATGTGTGCCTCTAGGGGACTGGCCCAATGTCCTTGTGTGTGCCTCTAGGGGACCGGCCCTATGTCCTTGTGTGTGCCTCTAGGGGACTGGCTCCGTGTCCTTGTGTGTGCCTCTAGGGGACCGGCCCTATGTCCTTGTGTGTGCCTCTAGGGGACTGGCGCCATGTCCTTATGTGTGCCTCTAGGGGACCGGCCCTATGTCCTTGTGTGTGCCTCTAGGGGACTGGCACCATGTCCTTATGTGTGCCTCTAGGGGACTGGCCCCATGTCCTTGTGTCCTGCACATGACTGAAACATTTAATTACAGAGCTCCTGTGTTTGTTGTTTGAATGACACCTCATCAGACCAGGCGGTAGAGTTCACAGGTTGGCGCTTTTCTTCAGCACTTGGAAAATCAAAGCTCATTTGAATGTTGTTGGTTCCTGGCCCTTTATCACACTTCAGTGATGGATGGCAATGGAAACTGTGAAAAGTTTGTACAAGGAGTAGGTGCATTGCAGGCGCTGCTACACCCGTGGCCGACCTTCCACGACAATCCCTCAATACATAAAAAAACTGCTTTAAACAGGCACTGGTGCTGTACGAATATTTTTGCAAATACATGTTATTAAAAATTAGCTAAATCTTAAATTGGATTACTTTTCTAGTCTGGGATCGATACTCTGTGTTTTCAGCACAGACATATTCCCCTGCATAAAGCAGCAACAATTGTTGCTTGTTTTCCACATTGGCACAAACTGATTGACCAACAGAAATAGAATCTGCTACGAGGGGAGCAGCTGGGCGTTTGAATTTAAATAAACAAGGTAAGCAATTTGAAATAATTTTTAGCACTGATCCTAACAGCATGAAGAGCCAAAATGAAATGATTTGCTTTTCTTAAAAAAGATGGACCTTCTTTAAAAAAAATAAAAAAACAATAGGCAATTGGGAGTATATTAGATTTTTTTTTAGGGGAGCAATGTCAGTATAAGTACACTGTACACTGAATACGTCCCAAGTTCATTGAAGACAACTTGGCTATACATAGTTTATAAAAAAAAAAAAAAAAAGAGGGAAGGGGTGGTGCCCATTTAAAAAGAGGAGGTCTTTGGATAGGGCAGGGGAAGAGGAGCAGCATGTACTGTACTATGGAGAGGAGAACCATGAGCTGTACTGTGCAGAGTGGTGGGAGGAGCAGAATGTATTGTACTATGGAGGGGGGAGCAGGGAGACCCACCAGCCTGCCCTGTTCTATGGAAAGAGGAAGAGAGAGAATGTGCAGGGGTGTGCTTCAGGAAGCATCTTCAGGAACTACATTAGCTGAATGCAAGCAGGACCGTTTTTAAGCATAGGCAAACCAGGCATATGCCTGGAGTGACAACTGTAAGGGGGAGGGGGGGGGGGGGGGGAGTATCACAGAGCTAGTCTTAGCAGCACACTGTACTTTATGGAATTCTTATAGCAAACTGCTATTTTCATTAAGAAAGGGATAAATGGTAGTTTTAACACCTAAATGGGCACTGTTGCTTTGATTGTTGCAACTCTGATTGGATTACCAGGACGATATTCTAACCTGTAAAGACCAAGGCTATACATAAACAGTATAATGTTTATGAAGTGGATACGCACCCCTCAGAAATGGAAGAGTTTGTTATATGGGTTAAATGAGTTTGGGCCAGTGAGATGGCCTGGTAATAATTTGTGTATCCTTAACTTTATTTTGAGAGACAACATTATTTCCATGTAAACTTTCAATTTCTTATTGATGTCCAAAAAACAAATGGATGTAGGTTTTGGTCTTCCAGTTCACTAGATTGGGGTAGGGAGACAAAAGGTGTCTTGCCTGGGGTGCCAAATGGCCAGATACCCCCCTGCTGGCAAGGTCTGTGTTATAATCCATGAAAAGCCATGAGACTGTCTGATGGACACCTTGAACAGCTGATCGCTCCCTCCTCCTCCACACCTCATTAAGTGGTGCACAATGCTGCATCCATATACACTGAGTGGCTGAAAAATTAGAGGCACCATCTAATAACGAGTTGGTCCACCTTTAGCTCTGACCACAGCTGATATTCTTCTTGGCATGGACTCAACAAGACGCTGATACCGTTGCTGAGGAATGTTGGCCCATGCTGACATAATGGCAGCTCTAAAGGTGGCCATACACTGGTCGATTTGCCATCAGATTCGACCAACAGATAGATCCCTCTCTGATCGAATCTGATCAGAGAGGGATCATATGGCCACCTTACTGCAAACAGATTGTGAATCGATTTCAGCCTGAAACCGATCACAATCTGTGGAGCTGTCCGCTGCTAACGCCCCCCCCCTGCATACATTACCTGTTCCGGCCGGCGCGACTCCCCTGGTCCCCGCTGTCTTCTTCTCCGCTCCGGGCTCCAGACCATTCTTGCAGCTACTGAACTTCCTGTCCAGGGGAAGTTTAAACAGTAGATGGCGCTCTACTGTTTAAACTTCCTGCCGGGACAGGAAGTTCTGTGTAGCTGCAGCCGGTCCGGAACCCAGCGCAGAAAGAAGACAGTGAGGACCAGGGGACTCACGCCGGCCGGAACAGGTAATGTATACCTGCTGTATTGCGTCGGTCGTCGGGCATTCGAACGCCGCTATCGACGCACTCCCAACCCGCCAGCGATCGAGAGAAATCTTCCGCACGGACGGATCGACGGGAACGATCGATTTCGGACGAAAATCGATCGTTCTGTCAGCGGTGTGCGCGGAGATTTCACAGCCGATTCGATCACTGTGATCGAATCGCCCGTATATCGGCGGGAAAATCGTTAGGTGTATGGGCCCCTTAAGTTGGGTAAAATTGGATGGTGGCTTTTCCAAGCTTTGAAGTGATCTGTCGACTTCATCCCACAAATGCCCAGTAGGATTGAGGTCAGGGGACTGAGCTGGCCATAAAAGCAGGTTAACCCCCTTGGCGGTATGAAAAATACCGCCAGGGGGAAGCGCAGCAGTTTTTTTTTGATTTTTTTTTTTTTAAATCATGTAGCGAGCCCAGGGCTCGCTACATGATAGCCGCTGCTCAGCGGCATCCCCCCAGCCCCGCCGATTGCCTCCGGCGATAGGCGATCAGGAAATCCCGTTCAAAGAACGGGATTTCCTGGAGGGCTTCCCCCGTCGCCATGGCGACGGGGCAGGATGACGTCACCGACGTCAGCGACGTCGGGACGTCATTGGGAGACCCGATCCACCCCTTGTCGCTGCCTGGCACTGATTGGCCAGGCAGCGCAGGGGTCTGGGGGTGCCGCGCGCCGTACCGGATAGCGGCGATCGGGCGCGCGGCGGCGGCGATCGGGGTGCTGGCGCAGCTAGCAAAGTGCTAGCTGCGTCCAGCAAAAAAAAAATTATGAAAATCGGCCCAGCAGGGCCTGAGCGGCACCCTCCGGCGGCTTACCCCGTGTCACACACGGGGTTACCGCTAAGGAGGTTAAACACTGATGTTACTCAAACCAACTTGAGGCTGTTCGACCACATGACAAGGGCCCACAACAGGCATCTTTTCCTATTTTTCTGAGATACCAAAGGCACTCTTGATGGCCTCCTGCTGCTAAAGCCCATCCTTTGCAAAGTCTGTCTTGTTGTGTGTTGGGATATGCTCTGTGATGCACCTGCATTAAATTCAGCTGTAATTTGTTGTGTTGTTACCCTTCTGTTCCTGCAGAACTTCAAGTTTTTTTTTCTCAACTGCCACCCTCTAAACACCCGAGATTCTGTTGGGCGAGAAAATCCTAAAAGAGTCGTCGTGTCAGAGATGCTAACATCAGCTCTTCTGCATTGTTATGTCACTCTACGTCACTTTTGGACTGGTTTACTTTAAATTAAGGGGTGTCTCTAATTTTTTGGCCACTCGGTGTCTATTTACTACGGTGTAACAGGTCATGGGGTGGGGGAGGGGGTGCTAAACAAAGAAATGTATGGTAGTCTGCTGGTGTGACTGTCACAAGTGCCATAGATGTTGTAGAGGCACCACTGCTGTCATTTGCTGCACTGCTTTGCTGGCAGGAACATGCCTTACACACAGTATACACACAGACTACCAGGGTACGTCACTCACATGAGGCTGTGGGTCTCTTCCAGGCCTTAGATGGTGCAGAGTAAAAGCACGCTCACATCCTCCCAAATCACTCTGCTTTTGCCGTCTTGTTTTTGTTTGTTTCCAGACACTAAGAGTACCTGTCACCAATGTCTTTGGGCGCAGGACGTAAAGGAAGCAGGGAGGCCGGTGCGGAGAACGTGCAGAGGCACGACAGGCAGCGAGGGCTGCACAGAGGCGCTAAATCAATTTATCAGATAGAGACATGTGCTGCCCTTGAGAACTGCTGATAATTGAATTGCTGCAGCGTTGGCTGTCTGGGCATGCAGATACACCGGCTGCTGGAAGATGAAGGATGGAGGTGTCGAAAAGTCGCGGTTTGCTTATTACGGCGCCCCGCTGATGCCGAGAAAAGCATTCCGATCAGACGGAGATTTTAATCTACCTGCGTGAGGATAATTCCATGACAAAAAGCAAAAGAGACACAGGGTTCCGTTATACCTACAACACAGGACGGACGCCAAGATCAGCGGGGGGCGGGGCCTCATCAGTTCTGCGCTCGCTGACTCGCAAATTCTTAGAGAAATTCGGGGGGGGGGGGGGGACCTTCTGGGCAATTGTATTGGTAACAGGCAGCAGTGCCTCTCTCCCACCTTCCCTATGCATAGTGCTGAGGAGAGTCTAAATGAGAGGTTACTCACCTAGGTCTCGACATTCCACTGACATCTCCCTTCAGGGCATCAATAGCTACTTAATACTGAGGTTCTTCTAGCTACCTAATACTTGAGGGCACCTCTAGCTACTAAATATTGAGGGTACTTCTGGCTACCTAATACTAAAGGGCACTTGTAGCTACTGTACCTATGACTGGTAAGGGAAAAGTGACAGCTGGGACAGCCAGCACACTTGCAGTGCAGTTTAGTGGGGGTTTGTAGGCTTGTAGAGAGGGAAGTCTAAAGGGATACTGTAGGGGGTCGGGGGAAAAAGAGTTGAAGTTACCCGGGGCTTCTAATGGTCCCCCGCAGACATCCTGTGTTGGCGCAGCCACTCACCGATGCTCCGGCCCCGCCTCTGGTTCACTTCTGGAATTTCAGACTTTAAAGTCTGAAAACCACTGCGCCTGTGTTGCCGTGTCCTCGATCCCGCTGATGTCACCAAGAGCGCACAGCGCAGGCCCAGTATGGTCTGTGTCTGAGCAGTACACTCCTGGTGACATCAGCGGGAGTGAGGACACGGCAACGCAGGCGCAGTGGTTTTCTGACTTTAAAGTCAGAAATTCCAGAAGTGAACTGGAGGCGGGGCCGGAGCATCGGGGAGTGGCTGTGCCAGCACAGGATGTCTGCAGGGGACCATTAGAAGCCCCGGGTAAGTTCAACTCATTTTCCCCCGACCCCCCTACAGTATCCCTTTAAGAAGCCAGGACATCTGTGCCTATAGGCTCCTGTGAGGTAAATCCGGACCTGTACATAACATAACAGTTGATACAGCGCACCAAAACATGTCAAGAACAACATAGGCTATCATTCATAAAACAGCTGTCGGTAAGGAGAATCAATGCGGGAAAACACAGCTGCCGGTATTTTAGACTTCTGGGTGGGCATTCATAGAAAAGGATACAGTTGCAATAGGAGTGCAGAGATTTCCCGAACTAGGCTGTCGGTAGGCTGGCGGAAACACAGGAAGCTGCCGAGTTGATACATTTCTCCGTGTTCCGCTCTACTGCTGCTGCCTGGGAGGTCTGTGTCTCCATTAACTTAACATTGTTATCACCACATCCAAGGGAGCGGTATTTCACGTCCTCATACCGCTTGCGGTGATCTTTATGAATTGACAGTTTGTTACATTTTTTATGATAATCACCGCACAAGGCGGTGATTTATCTCTCTGCTCGGTAATGTCAGCTGCGCATGCGGAAAGAGCCTTTATGAATGGAGACTTTGCTAAGAGGTCGGTAAAGTGAGCTGTTTTCAGCATTTCCGCATGCGGAAATGCTTTATGAATGATAGCCATAGTGTCAGAGGTGCAAGAAGAGAATGGGAACCGCTTGTTAACGATTATTATCATTCAAAGCATTTATAGAAGTGATCCTTACAAGCACAGGACCAATAAAGAGCGAATACTGCAGTTGAGGGAGGGCCCTGGTGCGGTCGAGACAGAGCCGGGACAAGGTCCTCCAGCACCCAAGGCTGAGACACCAAATTGCGCCCCTCCATCCCTCCACCCCAGCCGTCACACACTGATTGCTATTAGACTAAGAGGCACCCCAGGTCCCCCAACACCTTAACCTTTAGTTATCTGGCTTGTAGTCACTTCCATGTATCTCCTTTTCTTATTTCTTTCTGCTTCAAACACAATTAGGAATGGCAGCTGAATGAATCGTGCGCCCCCTCCTACACTGTGCCCTGAGGCTGGAGCCTCTCCAGCCTATGCCTCGGCCCGGCCCTGGGTCGAGACATATTGCTACGCCACTGTGAGAAGGAACTGTAGTGAAATTAATGTAATGAATACAATTGCCTATTCTTTTACAATATTCATTAGTAGATCATTCAGTCAGTGTTTGCCATTGTAAAATCTTTCCTCTCCCTGATTTACATTCTGAAAGTCATCACTGGTGGTGACATCTTTAGTTCTACCAGGTGATCTCTGTGCATAGAACTCCCAGTAAAGAAATAATCCGCAGAGGAAGATACTGCTTGCTTGGCAGTTGGAAACAGACGTTATTTCCCACAATGCAACAAGGTTCACAGACAGGAAACTATCAGGACCCTGGTGCTGACATCACACTGCGGGAGGGGTTTTGGCACGATATCAGCCATACAGACACCCCCCCCCCCCCCCCCCCCAGTGATCTTTTTGAGAAAAGGTAAAGATTTCTCATGGGAAAGGGGATATCAGCTGAATGGGATGACGTTCAATCCTGGATAGCAGCATCAAAGAGACTCCGTAACAAAAATTGCATCCTGTTTTTTATCATCCTACAAGTTCCAAAAGCTATCCTAATGTGTTCTGGCCTACTGCAGCACTTTCTACTATCACCATCTCTGTAATAAATCAACTTATCTCTCTCTTGTCAGACTTGTCAGCCTGTGTCTGGAAGGCTGCCAAGTTCTTCAGTGTTGTGGTTCTGTAATGCATCTCCCCCCTCCAGGCCCCTCTCTGCCCACTGCCTGTGTATTATTTAGATTAGGGCAGCTTCTCTCTTCTCTCTTATCTTTTACAAGCTGGATAAATCCTCCTCTGAGCTGGCTGGGCTTTCACATACTGAGGAATTACAGATAAGGGCAAAGCTGTTTGCAGGAAGAAAAGAGGAGCCTGAAACTTCAGTGCATGAGAACAGGGGGAAAGAAACACACAAATGATCTCTTGAGATTCAAAAGGAAGGGTGTATACAGCCTGCTTGTGTATGGATGTATTTTCTATGTGTGGACATACTGTACATCAACCTACTTCCTGTTTTGGTGGCCATTTTGTTTGTTTACAAACAAACTTTTTAAAACTGTTTTTAACCACTTTTAATGCGGCGGGGAGCAGCGAAATTGTGACAGAGGGTAATAGGAGATGTCCCCTAACGCACTGGTATGTTTACTTTTGAGCGATTTTAACAATACAGATTCTCTTTAAGCTGGCCATACACTAGGCTGATTCTCCGCCGATCGACAGCAGATTCGATCCCTGGGTTCGAATCTGCTGTCACATCGTTCATGCTACACGCTAAATTTCGATCTATTTCGTCCCAAAATAGATCGGTCCCGTCGATTGCTCAGTGCGGGAAATTACCGTTGATCGCCCGCGGGTAGGCCCCCGTTCGAGTGCCCGACAACCGACGCAATACAGCTGCAATACATTACCTGCTCCGCCGGCGCGACTCCCCAGGTCTCCGCTGTCTTCTCCGCTCTGGTCTAGGCTCCGGGTCCGGCATGCTTTACTGAACGGGCGCTCTACTGTTTAAACTTCCCCCAGACAGGAAGAAGTGAAGCATGCCGGACCCGGAGACCAGAGCGGAGAAGAAGACAGCGGAGACCTGGGGAGTCGCGCCGGCGGAGCAGGTAATGTATGCGGGGGGGGGGGGGGGGGGGGAGCGCCGGCAGCACCACCACCGATTGTGAACGATTTCATGCTGAAATCTATTCACAATCTGTTTGCAGTAAAGGCAGCCATACGATCCCTCTCTGATCAGATTCGATCAGAGAGGGATCTATCTGTTGGTCGAATCTGATGGCAAATCGACCAGTGTATGGCCACCTTTATCCTGTATGTGAAAAGTGTGAAAGAGGCCTTACTAAATTTCCTTCAAGCCCCCCCACCCCTATTCCAATTTACACTTCCCATTTTAGCAAAATTACCTAATGAAACTAAACTGGTTAGCATAAAAAATTAGCACCTCAGCTGCTGGTCTAAAGCCTATTGTCACATTCAGTCTCTAATAGGGAGGCGTGGTTTCAGGCTGGGGGATAAGTGAGCAGGCAGCAGGAGGTCACTGTGAATGAGATAAGAGTCACTGTAGCAAGTATTTCCTGTTTTTCACAATTTACAACATCTAACAAAACTTTTTTTCATGCACTATTAATGTTGAAATTAAGCTCCCTAAATGACATATGAAAAAAAGAAAAGCCTGGGCTGAGGCTGTGAGGGATGCGTTTTGTTACAAGCCTAACATGCCCTTTTATGCACATGTCTGAAAGTAAATAAAGGCTTTGCCCTGCTTGGTGACCTCTGCACCCTGTCACTGCACAGGAAACAGGAAGAATCAAGCACTCCCTCCCTCCGCCACTCATTATACAATCCCCAGCTTCCTCTGCCTGCATCGCAGGGTGGAAACTAAACTAAGAAATGTCATTTCTGCATCTACTATATCAACAACGCAGATATAAACACAATACCATAAATGACAGGCATTCCAGGGGACTGCAGGCAGCACGCTGCATAGAATGTGCCCGTCCGCGCTGTCAGATCGCCGCCTCAAACCCTCGCGCCTCCGCAAGGGGACACGCCCAGTGTCACCGCAGCTGCTACACGTCAAAAGCAGTTTTTCGAGGACGCTAGTGCTGAATTTATGGTCTAGGACAGGGGTGTCAAACTCAAATACAAAGTGGGCCGGAATTGAACACTGGAACCTAGTCGCGGACCAACCTCAATGTCTACTGGCCACCTTTCTCCCTTATAAAGTACCCTGGTGTCTAATGGCTCCCCTTCAATCCCTATACAGTTCCCTGGTGTCTAGTGGTCCTCCCTCCCTCTCCTATACAGTTCCCTGGTGTCTAGTGGTCCTCCCCCCCTCTCCTATACAGTTCCCTGGTGTCTAGTGGTCCTCCCTCCCTCTCCTATACAGTTCCCTGGTGTCTAGTGGTCCTCCCTCCCTCTCCTATACAGTTCCCTGGTGTCTAGTGGTCCTCCCTCCCTCTCCTATACAGTTCCCGGTGTCTAGTAGTCCTCCCTCCATCTCCTATACAGTTCCCTGGTGTCTAGTGGTCCTCCCTCCCTCTCCTATACAGTTCCCTGGTGTCTAGTGGTCCTCCCTCCCTCTCCTATACAGTTCCCTGGTGTCTAGCGGTCCTTCCTCCCTCTCCTATACAGTTCCCTGGTGTCTAGCGGACCTCCCTCCCCTATACAGTTCCCTGGTGTCTAGTGAACCTCCCTCCCTCTCCTATACAGTTCCCTGCTGTCTAGTGGTCCTCCCTCCCCTATACAGTTCCCTGGTGTCTAGTGATCCTCCCTCCCTCTCCTATACAGTACCCTGCTGTCTAGTGATCCTCTAGTGATTTGCGATTTGAATTCTGAATGGTCCTTTCAATGTAGCATCATTTTATGTACAGTTTGCATTGTTTTAAAATCGCACTCAAATCGCTATGTGTAGCGATTCATGAGCGATTACGCCAGCGTTTATATACTTTACATTGCAGAAACGCAAACGCTAACACCACCAAAATGCTGCACGTCCTGCGATAGCGATTTTGCTAATCGCAATCGCTCCAGTGGAAGTTGGCCCATTAACATTAGCTGAGCCTTTAGGGAAATTGCTAGAGTTTTGAATCGCTCCCTAAATGCTCAAAAAATCTAGTGGGTTCCAGCCCTCAGAGCTGTTTTAAAGTGAACCTCCAGACTAAAAATCGACTCAGCAGCACTGAAAAGGCTTGGTGCTTCTTTAAGGGCTCGATTCCACTAGGAGCGGTGCGATACATAGCCGCATCGCACCGCAGGTGTGCTGAAACACATTGCCGCCAGTGGAAGAGTTTCCACTGCGCACATGTTGTGCGGTGCGGCGCGGAGCGGTCCGATAATCTGCAGCATGCTGCAGATTTTTGCACGGCCGCATCCGCCCGCAGCCGTGTCCCATCTCCCCAATACACTTCCAAATCGGGAGATGCAGAAGTGATGCGGCCGGCGGTAGAAGTGATGCGATGCGGCTGCGTAGCCACACTCGCATCACTTCGCTAGTTGAAACGAGCCCTAACAGTTTCACAGCATCAGAACTTTGTCTTTCTTACCCAAGCCTCATTTTTAGCTGCACAGAAGAAAGCTGCCCGGGTATTTTTCCCCTGATGCTGTGCAAAGCATAAAGGGATTTCTGATTTTGTTGTTCTCGTTCTGCTGTTTTGGTGCAAATTTTTTTAATTTTGAATTTGAGATTTGAAGCCTAGTGTGTGCAGCTGGGAGGGGTAATCAGGACACAGGACAGTTGTAACGGTCTCATACTCCCTGTCACCTCCTTTCACCCAAAAAGATGGCTGCCCCCATGAAATCACAAACCTTTGCCTGTTCTTTTAAAACAGGCTGGGTAAGAGATATATTACCTATCTATTTTAATTAACATAACTAATATAACTTAATGGCAGTATGTTTGTTTAAGCTGAAGTTCCCCTTTAACGCAGTAAATTTCCACGTTTTCCTGGACATTTCAACTTCCTCTAGCGATGCTACAACACACTAGCAGGTCAGGTGACTTCTCACCAATTTGGCCCCAGGTAGTGATAGGGACATTACACTGTGAGCCCTACAAGGAGACAGCGAGCGATGGCAACGTGTCAGTGCTGCATAAATACATATTCACAGCTTTGAACTAATGCCAAAAACATAATGAGGTTTTGTGAGATCGGAACGTCAACAATGCTACCTATCCGAAAGTGGCTTGCGCAATGTTACTTTTACCTGTGAGGGGTCACGTGACGGGTTTGGCAAGGCTGCTCTCCGCATAATTGTGTGGATTTCCGCTGGGAACTCTGGTTTCCTCCCTCATCCTGAAAACATAGTGATAGTTTCATGAACTTGCTTCACCCTACTAATGGTTCTAGATAATGGCAGGGAATATTATGCTAGGTACACACCATACAATTTTCTGGCAGATTTACCTGCCAGATCGATTATTTCCAACATGTCCGATCTGAATATTCGATCGATTCTCCGATTGATTTTTAATAGTTTTTTCAATCGATTTTCATTCAAAGCCATCAAAAAACGATCGAAGAGACAATTAAAAAAAACAAACGCAAAACTGAGAAATCAATCGAAATTCAGATCGGACATGTTGGAAATAATCAACCTGGCAGGTAAATCTGCCAGAAAATTGTATGGTGTGTACCTAGCATTAGATTGTGAGCCCCTTCGAGGGACAGGCAGCCATGTGCAAACAATGGTGGTCTTATCTATCAAACCATTGAATATTCCCTGACCGGCAATGCACTGCGTTAAACTAAAGCTGGCCATACAGCTAGCGATTTTTCTCACTGATTGGCCATCTGATTTGATAATATAAAAATCTGTGCCGCAACAAGCATGCAGCCCCCCGCATTCCTCCTGTGACCGCACTGTTCTTCCGCGTCTCCCTTCGGCAAGCAGCGGCGACCCCCGCAAAGCTGGCGGCCACGCACATCCTGATCGCACTATTCTGCGTGTGAGCAGCACGGGAAAAGCGCTGCTGCACATGCGCTCAGGGTGCGTGAGCTTCTACCAGCCCCCCGAAGACGTCCTGTGCCTGCGCTGGGACAAAACGATCCCCCACCACAGCTCGCTTCCAGTATTTGCAACTTTAATGTCGCAAGCGGCCCTGGCCACGTGCGTCCTCGCTCACGCTGATGTCGCCGGGCGGTTCCTGCGAAGTAGCTTGCGATATTAAAGCCGCAAATACGGGAAGCGGGACACGGCGGGGGACCGAGGGTTCGGTATGTCCCGGCGCAGGCATGGGACGTCTGCAGGGGGAGCCTGTAAACTCTCCTTTTTTTGGAGGCATTACAGTTCTCCTATAAGTTAAACTGCTTTTGGGCGGACGGGAACTTAAATAACACTTTAACTGAAATCGTTGCTTGATTTTTGATTATTGGTTATTAATTGCCTCTATGTTTCTATCAAACCGAAAGTGCACAAGAGCTGAAGCTGGGGTATGTTTGGGAAGCCTCTGGATAACAATGAGGCTTTCCGCAGCATCTTCCAGTCCCCCATCGCCACTCACGGACTAACCCCCGTTCATACCCTGCACAGCAACGCAATTCATGCATTTCTATCTGCAACGCAGTCCTGTCCCATGTGTGTTGTATAGTGGGGATTAGGCCTTCTTTATTCTTAAAGTGAACCAGAGATGAAGCACCCTCATGTATTTCACCATATATATCAGTGGGAACATTAGAGAAAATATCTACCCTGCTCTCTGTTTCATTCTTCACTGCTCAGCCTGCCTGTTTTCAGCCCTGATAAAATCCCCGACTGAGCATTCAGTCTGGCTTTGCTCAGGAATCATTATAGCTGAGTCATTATAGCAGAGCCAGAAGGGGGCAGGCTTGGACTTGAAAAGACACCAGAGAACACAGGCTGAGCTATAAATATTCCTGAACAAAGCCAGACTGAATGCTCAGTCGGGATTTTATCAGGGCTGATAACAAGCAGGCTGAGCAGTAAACGATGAAGCAGAGAGCATAGTAGAGTAGGTGTTTCATGTTCTAACTGATATATATGGTAAAATACATGAGGGTGCTTCGTCTCTGGTTCACTTTAAATACTTTTTAAGGAATATCTTTATAAAGAATGAAAGCCTTGCTGAGAATCCCCTATGAAGAGATGGACTACTAGTCCAAAACCTGTCGCTTCTATGAGATTTCTAATAACAACTGTAACTGACTGCAACATAGGAGAACAGTAATTTATGGCACATTTTACTCTGGAAAAAACGTACTTCTTATTTGTCTATGTTTTTTATGTCTTTTTGAGCAGAGAAGAAGTTCTGAGTTTCAAAAAATTAAACTGATCACTGAGCACCAGTGTAGATTGGACATTGACAGGCCTAGCAAAGGATTCAGTCTAGCATGGCTTTGTACTGTGCATGTCGGTTCAAATCTGGAGGGGGCAGCAGCCCAATTGCCTTCAAACCAGATTGCTGAAATGTTATCAATACCGAGTGTTGCAAGACAGTAGAACTATCGCCAGTCTCTGACAGATTTTCACACCATTGCTGAATCTGGCACAAGCTGACTGGCATCCTGATAAACCTTGTGCTGACCACATTCTGTGGTGACTTGAAACATGCTGTCACTGGCAGGCCCACATCCTGTTCCTTTCGCAGCAACCGATCGGTTGTTTGAAAAGAAACAGAGATGACAAATTCATCTCCAAAGTCAACCAACAAAATCAGATTCTTGCTACGATCCAATCAAATCTACAAGTGGGTACACTGATGATCACTAAAGCGCACCTGAATTGAGAGAGATATGGAGGCTGCCATATTTATTCCCTGTGCAATACTAGTTGCCTAGCTATCCTGCTGATCATCTGCTTCTAATACTTTTAACCAGAGCCCGTGAACAAGCATGCAGCAGATCAGATGTTTCTGACATCATTGTCAGATCTGACAAGATTAGCTGCATGCTTGTTTCTGGTGTGATTCAGACACTACTGCAGCCAAATAGATCTGCAAGACTACCAGGCAACTGATATTGTTTAATAGGAAATAAATATGGCAGCCTCCATGTTCTTCTCACTTCAGTTGTCCTTTAAGCCTCCCATATACTGCCAGACTTTCTCCTGACATGCCCGAAAGACAGATCCCTCTCTGATCGATATTTGATCAGAGAGGGATCTATCATTGCCCCACACTGCACATTAGTTTTTAATAGATATCTGCAAGAAATCTTTAAAGAGAACCTGAAATGAGAAAAAAAGTGCAATACATACCTGGGGCTTCCTCCAGCCCCCTCCAGGCTGATTGGCCCCTCGCCGCCCGGAAACTTTGCAAGTTGGAACGTACTACACATGCGCGGCCTGGCTGCAGCTCCTATTGCAATCATGTCGCTGAGCGAGTACTGTGCACGCGCATAACGCTCCTGGCCGCCGGAATGCGCCGAACTTACAAAGTTACTGCCCACCTAGCGGAGGATTGAGGTGGGGGAGGAGGGCGGTGAGGGAGCGATCAGCCTGGGCGGGGCTGGAGGAAGCCCCAGGTATGTATAGGAGTCGGAGTAGCCCCAGGTATGTATAAAACTTTATTTATACAGAATTAGCAGGGAACACGCGCCACTGGGTGTACACCCTCCACATAGATACCGCCGCACCCCTGATCAACTAGCTAAAAAAGTCCTCTCCTGATCAGTAATATCGGTTGATTTCTACTAAAAATTGATTAAAATTACGACTTGGCGGCCATGACAACAAAACAATCGATCAACGATACAATCTGTGAAGAATGTCCCATAGTGTATTAACAATGGCTCGCTGAGCTGCAATAACCCATTACGGGCTCGTTCATACTTCAGGCGTTTTCGGGGGGGGGGGTTACATTTTAAAATCCCCCACCAAACGCTTGTGCAATGAATGTTTATGAGAAGGTTCATATCAGCGCGGGTCGTGCGCTGTCCGTTCAGTGAAGCGGTGCCTGGACCATTTTTGAGGCGTTTCCGCCTCAATGGAAAGTATAGGAGTTTGTATGTTCTCCCCGTGTCTGCGTGGGCTTTCTCCGGGCACTCCGGTTTCCTCCCACATCCCAAAAACCTACAGATAAGTAAATTGGCTTCCCCTAAATTGGCCTTAGACTACAATACATACACTACATGATACTGATACACATATGACTATAGTAGGGATTAGATTGTGAGCTCCTTTGAGGGACAGTTAGTGACAAGACAATATACTCTGTAGAGCGCTGCGTAATATGTCGGCGCTATATAAATACTAAATAATAATAGGCGAAACGCAAAACGCTCACAAAGTCACTTTGTGCAGCGATTGCGTTTTTGAGAATAAATAGCATTTATTCTTTTCCGGGTCAAAGAGTTCACTTCCCGACTTGCGTCAGGGAGTGAGTTACAAAACTGCTCTGGAAAAAACCGCTTAGGGCTCGTTTAGACTATACGCGCTGCTGTGCACATTTTGGCAGCGCACATAGGCTATCATTCATAAAGCATTCCCGCATGCGGAAATGCGTAATACCGCTGACTTTACCGACCACCGAGCAAGTTCTGCATTCATAAAGCCTCTTTCCGCATGCGGAGCTGACATTCCCGTACAGAGTGACAACGTACCGCCTTGTGCGGCTTTGATACGCAGTTATCCAGAAAAAGTAGCAAAAGGTTCATTCATAAACATTTCCGCATAGCGGTATGCGGAAGGGGATTACCGATCCCCTGGATGTAGCGGGAAGCTTGCGGAGTACATGTAAGTGAATGGGACGGACCTCCCACACATCAGCAGAGAGAGCACCGCATGGAGGGACTCGACCAGCTTTTCTGTTTCCGCATGCCTACCGCCCGCCTACCGACACCATGCTCCAGAAAACCTCCGCACTGCTACCGCCCCAGGCACAAAGTTTATGAATTACCACCCAGAAGGCACAACTACCGACGGCGGTATTCTCCCGCACGGGTTCCCCTTACCGACAGCCTGTTCATGAATGATAGCCATAGTGTGCAACACGCATGAACGATAGACAGCCCTTCTACCGTTCCCATCATATGCGTTGCGCTATCGCATGCTGCACGCATCTTTGGGAATCGCAGCACAGATCCCATTCATAGTAATGAATGGGATCTTCAGCGCATAGTGGCGCAGATACAGTGCGGTCAATTGCGTTCCGATCGCACAGCCATCTGCGCTAAATGATGTGAATGAGCCCTTAGAAAACCGCTAACCACAAAAACAAATCGCCCACCCAAGCGCCAGGAATCTGAAAAAAAAGACCACTTCAAAAACAGCCCAACTCGGATGGACACACAAGCTTTACAAGGCCTAATAACTAGCTACCCCCCCCCATGGATTGCAAGCTCTTCAGCCACACACACCTGTCCCATACATGACCTGGTTGCAGCACACGCTGTGTGTATGGGCGACTAATATATACACATGACAGAGCCGCAGTGACAGTGCCCGGCCTAGAGCAACACACACCTTCCCATCCTTCCTCATGCTGCTTCAGGGGTACCGGTCGGGAGGGGGGGGAGGACAAGGAGGAAGAGCTGTGAAAGGGGGGAGGGTGGTGGTCCTTCCCGGCCCGCCTTCCTCCCCGCCCCGCCGGCCAATGGGCGCCGCTGGATTCAGAAAGTTGCCCATATTTGGCGATGTTCTGTCCGCGCGCTGGTGGGCGGTGCCGCCTCTCGCTGACGTTAAATAGCATAGCGACCGCTAGAGAGGTCTCATTCAGCCGGCGGCAGCAGAGCTGACAGCAACACTCCCAGCCTAACCTCCTTTACATCTCTCCGACCAGGAAACCCTACCAGCCAGGTAACTAGCTCAGCCCGGGATGCACTACAGGGCTCAGCAGGACAGGGGCTGTCTGCAGCCATCTGCTGGGAAATGGCTAAAAGGATGTCTGGGGCATGCTGGGATTTGTAGTGACAAGATTTGTCTTTCATATTTTTTACTATAAAAAAGAAAGGGTGTTGGGATGCTGAAAAATGTATGAAGGGTGATTAGATGCTATGGTGGGATTAACTGATTAGATGCTGCATGCTGGGAATTGTAGTGCAATGCTGAAATTGATGCTGGGGGTTGTAGTGCGGTGGATTGTAATATAATTGTTGGGGGGGGGGGGTTCTGGTTTACTTAGAAAGGATGTTGGGGCTTGTGACAGGTGTGGCCCCTCTTGTGTCGTTGCAAAGGGTGCTTTGTGGCTTGTAGGCTCGCCTTCCCGTGATGCTTAGCGCGCAGCCAGCATAGTGTGGGGGTGCCGGGAAGTGTAGTGCGGGGACAGATGTCATTGGATAGGGGATGTGAGATGAACCGTTACTTGTGTAATTGATGATGCAATGGCAAAGCTTTATGTAAGACTGCTGATTTGCTGTAGTAGATGCTTGCTGGGACTCGTAGTCCAGTGACTGGTCACCTAGAACTATAGGTGTGGCCGTGGTGAGATTATAGAGCTGAGACTACAACGGCCATCATGCTCAGCTGTATGCACCATTTGTTTCATCATTGGATAGAATACTGCGAGCATTCTGGGAGTTGTAGTTTCGGCATGTGACATTAGCAGCCTTTACTTTCCGTCGTGCTCATCACGCTTAGCCCAGTATTAGAGCTACGCAGGGAACTGTAGTTTAAAAGCTGCAAGTCAATTGCTAGTGCAGATCGTTGAGTTGAATGGTCGGTACTTGGCTGCTGTCGTGGTGGATTGAAAGTCACTGCGTGTGCTATTCAGCCGGGAGTTGCTGTAAGCTGGGCTCGGAGGTAGCATGGGCGTGTGCGCATCACTGATGGCGGTGCTGAGGCTGCAGCACGCGCTGCTCCGGCATTGGTCTGCCGGTCTCCCTGGGCGACGAAGGGAGCCCGTTATTGGGTGTTGGCTGGCAGGTGCCGCATGGTGGGCGGGGCGCGCATCGGCCTTTGTCCGCGTTTGCGAGAGGCCTATGCGCTTCCGAGAAAACTAGTCGGGAGGGAGCGGTGTTTGACGTCACGACCTGGCCACCCCCACCTCTGGCTGGTCTGATCCGATGATGCCGACGCAGGCCACGCCCAGCTTGTGCCTCAGCAGCGCGGAGTGGGCGCGGTCGAGGGAACCAGTCGCTGTGCACTACCATATTAGGACACAGAGCTGCCGATTGGTTGTGGGAGGGAAATTCAAACTGGGCGCGGTGGGCGGTGCCTTGCCTGACCGTTTCCGGTGTCCTGTTGTCTGGGAGGACTAGGTGGGGTCAGAACTTTCTAGAGGGGAAGGTGATTGCCAAGTGCAGGGTGACTGTGCAATGCATCCCATGCATGACAAAGGGAGGGTGGGGCATGATGTCATATGATGTAGCATGTTCTGCTCATTTAATTGCTTTTTAGTCATTTTTACCTGCCATGTGACTTGTCTTCAGGCTTTGCAGGGCTGCTAAAGTAGCCAGCATATGCAGACTCCTAGGCACAATATGCCATCTTATTGCAAAGGGTCTGCAAACTGGGCACTACAAAACCCAGCATGCTTCTAATTTAGATAGTGTAGTCTGTGGTAGTAAATTTGCCTTTCAGAGGGTAGAACTGGCAAGATTTAATCCAGGTTTTTTTTTATCAGGAGGGATTGAATTGCCTTTTTTTACAATATGGGTTATGCCTATTTCAGATTTTTTTTTTCACCTTGAATTGCAATCTTTAAAGGACCACTATCAAAAGTAAAATGCTTACAAATAATTGTTAGAGTAAAATGAGCCGTAAATAACTTTTCTCCCATGTTGCTGCCTTTTACAGTAGGTAGTAATCTGACAGAACCAGCAAGTTTTGGGATAGTCCATCTCTTCATGGGGGGGTTCTCAGCATGGCTTTTATTTATACAGACACTCCCTGAAAAGAATTTACCTAAATATGCTGGCCAGCCTCTGGCTTCAGACTATCTTGGCAGTTGGGATGGTGCAACTGCCATTTGCTAAGTGCTTTTCAAAACCAAGAAAACCCTGAATCCCTTAGAACCAACAGGTTTTGCAGTAACCCATCTCCTGTCACTACCTCACTGACAGCAACATGGGAGAAAAGGAAACTTCTTGCTCATCATACTCTGGAAGAAATGTGCTGCTTTGAATGTTTGCATACACTTTAAATTGTACAATTTTCACAATGGTGGTCCTTTAAGTTATGATGGGCGGTGGCATCTTTACTGCTGATTCAGTGCATGTGACATGAGCAGAAACACCTGGTCACTGGGAGTTGGGCTACATAATATAGCTGAAACCAGGATATTGTACAACAGTTTTTGTTGCACTGCCTATTTAAGCAATATCAGTTTCCTGGCTGTACTGCTGAGCCTCTCTGCCTTAGACTTTTAGCCATAGACCCTAAACAACCATATGCAGGTCAGGCGTATCTGACTATCTTAGCTGCATGTTTGGCTTCAGTAGTGTCTTAATAACACTAGGAACAAAACACTGCTGTTCCTAGGCAACTGGTATTGTTTCAATGGAAACATGGCAGCCTCCATATACTTATCACTTTATTTTGTCCCAATAATCCAACATAGACCTTGTCATATGTTTTGTAGTTTCATGAGGAGCATTGTACAGCATGCCCCACTGCTGCTTTTAACTTTACAGTATCTGAAATGTAGTCTTCTTACACCTCAGCTGTCATGGGAGTTGACTAGCTATGCATAACTGAGTGTATTCCAGTATGTGCAGTCTACAACTTCATGTTAGCAGGCAGATTTACAATGGAGAATTTGCCTAAAGGCTGCCTTCTGGTTGGTCACCATAGCATTGTTTGTTGGCAAATGTGCTATAGTGAAGGCTGCTACCCAGATGCTCTGGGAAATGGCAAGCTGCAACACTAGTTACTGGAAGTGATATTGAACTGATCATCTTCAGATTTTATTGGCTTCAGCCATATTAGTTATGGGTAATTGCTTATTATATGCTATGAATTGTATATAATCAGCTGCTATTAAATGTGATTGAGTTGTATATGCTAACATATTTACTGTTCTTGGTTTGCAGTAAACATGGATGATGAAATCGCTGCCCTCGTTATTGACAACGGATCTGGTATGTGCAAAGCCGGTTTTGCTGGAGATGATGCTCCCCGTGCCGTCTTCCCATCAATCGTTGGTCGCCCAAGACATCAGGTTTGTAGGCCTCAAAACTGGAATTTGTCCATTCCTATATAACTTGTGACTCATGTAGTGTGTAACCTGTGACTCATGGTAGTTCATCACTTCCTCCTACAGGGTGTCATGGTTGGCATGGGTCAGAAAGACAGCTATGTAGGTGATGAAGCCCAGAGCAAGAGAGGTATCCTGACCCTGAAATACCCCATTGAACACGGTATTGTCACCAACTGGGATGATATGGAGAAGATCTGGCATCACACCTTCTACAACGAGCTGCGTGTTGCCCCAGAAGAACACCCAGTCCTGCTCACAGAAGCTCCCCTGAACCCCAAAGCAAACAGAGAAAAGATGACACAGGTTGGTTTAAATGAATAGCCAGATAATCTTCAAACTGGGAGACTTCTTCATACATCTTATTCCCCATTTCTCAGACTTCATTTTCTTTCAATATTTCCAGGGCTCTCTTCTGGCATTTCCCTCCTGAAGCCTCAGGTTTCTGTTTCATTGGTTTATTTCTGCTTGTTCTGTTCTTTCTACACCTAAACTGTTTTAGGCTTTTGGGTTTTTTAACCTGCATGCTGGCTTGTTAGCATGGTTTGGGGTGTGCCACTCCATTGCTTGTATACTGATACAGGTTTTTCCTCTTCAACAGATCATGTTTGAGACCTTCAACACCCCAGCCATGTATGTTGCCATCCAGGCTGTGCTGTCCCTGTATGCCTCTGGTCGTACCACTGGTATTGTGATGGACTCTGGTGATGGTGTTACCCACACAGTGCCCATCTATGAAGGTTATGCCCTGCCCCACGCTATCCTGCGTCTGGATTTGGCTGGCCGTGACCTGACAGACTACCTCATGAAGATCCTGACCGAGAGAGGCTACAGCTTCACCACCACAGCCGAAAGAGAAATTGTGCGTGACATCAAGGAGAAACTCTGCTATGTGGCTCTTGACTTTGAGCAGGAGATGGCCACTGCTGCCTCATCTTCATCCCTGGAGAAGAGCTACGAGTTGCCCGACGGTCAAGTCATCACCATCGGAAATGAGAGGTTCAGGTGTCCAGAAGCCCTCTTCCAGCCATCTTTCTTGGGTAAGAATCAATAGCTAGGTTCTCAAAACAATCCACTTGTCAAGAGTCCCAATTATCCAGAATTAAACTAACCAGAATAAATCGGTCAGTACTCCAAGAGGCTAAAGCAGATCAAGATGAAAAACTAACTAATTAACTTGTCTATAAAGTTTAGATAGCGTACACAGCAAATCTAGCTGCAAATAGCTTTAATAGAAAATGATGATTTCTTCCTGTCATACAACAGCAGCCATGTTTGTAAACATTAGAGGCAGGCATATCTGTATCTTGAGCACTCAACCTGTGAAAAACCTAATCCTCCCTCCTCCTCCCCTCTGGTTCTGAAATCAATGGCTAGTAACACCTCCTCCTGCCCAGACTGAGCTCCCATGAGCCCTTGCTACTGCCAAGGCTCTCTGAAAACCTGTGGGCATGGTTTATTTAGTTTATCAGGAATAAGAGTATCAAAAGTATTTGACTTGAGGAATGCCCTAGAAACAATGGTAAAGGAACACAATTATGCAAAAGTTCACCTTGGATCCACTTTAAGGCCAACTTAGGCTTTTTGTAGTCTCTGCTTAGACTGGCTTCCACACAGCACTTTAAGGCCAACTTAGGCTTTTTGTAGTCTCTGCTTAGACTGGCTTCCACACAGCTTCCCAGGGTTCATATACTTTAACTCTGTAGTAAATATTCAAATACAGTAATGTAGGGATCAATGAGATGCAGTCTTCTGAAACTATGTAAGTATATAGTTTGCAATGGACCAGTCCTCTTAAACCCAGGTTTAAATTGGTCAGTTTTGAAGTTGCATTAACTTGGAAGAATTTGCTTACATGATCATCCCTATTATGCTTGGCATACGTGGCTTAGTTTTGCCATTCGATGGATCCCGCAGGTGATTCTGATCTTTTTGCATTGTCTTCAATGCTGAAACTATCAGGCTGGAGATGGACATGTCCAATTCATCAAGCCATGTATTCCCAGCATAAATCAGTAAGCATTTATCTGGCATCAGCCAATCCCCCATCAGTGCTGGATAACCAAAAATGTTAGTATTTACTGTTAAAACTAATGCCTAGACACTTCCACTTTTGAGCCCTGTAGACTAAGTATATGGTTTGACATGGGCACACTGAGTGTTTAAAATGTTTTGCCATTACCAGTAAACTAAAGTTATTGGAGTCAATCTTATGCTGATGGCCACATGACTGCAAATGTAGTTCATTAACCAATATACTACTCTCTATCCTTTGCAGGTATGGAATCTTGCGGTATCCATGAAACCACATTCAACTCCATCATGAAGTGCGACGTAGATATCCGTAAGGACCTGTATGCCAACACTGTACTTTCTGGAGGTACCACCATGTACCCTGGCATTGCTGACAGAATGCAGAAGGAAATCACTGCCCTTGCTCCTAGCACAATGAAAATTAAGGTAAGAATTAAGTTCAGGCATGGTCAGTGAAGGCTTTAAAGCCCAAGTTCTTCCCAAGTTGTTGCAGCCACTAATGGTGGTTTCTTTTCGCAGATTATTGCACCACCTGAGCGCAAATACTCTGTCTGGATCGGTGGCTCCATCTTGGCATCACTCTCCACCTTCCAACAGATGTGGATCAGCAAGCAGGAGTATGATGAATCCGGCCCATCCATCGTCCACCGCAAATGCTTCTAAATGGACTGCTAGCAGATGCATTGCATTTGCTGCATGAGTTGTTCAAAGTATTAATTTGCCTTTGGCAAATGTGTACGCCTCATGCTAGCCTCGTGAAACTGGAATAAAGCCAATTTCCAAAAAACGAACTTGCCCTTGGAATGTGAGACACCTCTCAAGTCATCTTGTCGTTGGATTTTGTAATGCAAGACTTGGACCTGTCTCGATCTTGAACACCCATTCCTGAGGTCTCCATGCTAGCATAGCGTACCCTGTACACACCTCCAGTACAAACCCTGGTTGGCATTCAGTCTGGGTGTCCACTTAAGCTAACATTTTTAAAAGCATTTCTGTGAAAGGCTGCCGATCTGTTATGGTGTTGTGAATGACACTTCCCCCACTTAACCCATAGCTGTCATGGGGAGGTCGAAGTGGGAGGTGTGCACAGGGTATCTTGAGGTTTAGGCTTCCAGATAACCAATTTTTTTTTTTCTTTTCCTTAGCGCTTAATATTCCAGAATTTCATGTCTGAGGCTGGTAGGAGTTCATGAAGGAATTTTGTCACCTTTCTTGCCACTTTTTTTTTTTTTTTTCCTAGTAATGTTGGGGGAAAATGCCATCCAGGCCTTAGAACCAGGTTTCTTTTCTTTAGCCCAGTTAGTGTTCCCAGCATTCAACATGGGTCTGAAGAAGTTACAAACTTATTGCAGTTACACCTGTAAATTTATTCATCCCAAGTTAATTTATGTAAATTTTTTTGTATGTTGCCTTAATGTTCACATGACAGTAGACACAACCAAAATTTGTAAGTCATCCTGAAGTTGAGAAATGTTTAACTCCTGGAAAACACTTCATTGTGTAAGAAAATAAAAGCGCTGCAGTAAACAGATTCACTTGTAAGTTGTCCATTGATCAGTTTCGCTAACCATGCCTTGACACTTCACTCACCAGCAGGTATTAACTCCAAACTAGCTGATTACAAAGCTTGGAGATCGGCTAATTGAGTGCATTCTTATTGTTTGGGTTGAGCCAGTTAAAGTGGAATATAACCTAGCATTTCAACTTTGCTCTAAAACATTATTTACAGCATATTATATGCAAAACTTTTTTTTTTACTAGACCGGCATTGGAAGGGTTAAACAGAGGTTTAAAGTTCCGTGGAGATATGCAGAAGTTCAGATTGTTACATTCTATTTGGTTATATCTATTGAGAAATGTTACTCTTTGGCTGTCCAACTCCTTCTCAGTCAGAGATGAGTCACATTCAACACTTAGATACATTTACGTAAACAAAATGTATCTATCTCAGCTTCGGATGCGTCTGCAGAAATCTCCAGGAACTTTAAAGCCCTGTGTAACCCAATGCTGGTCTATTAAAAAAAAAAAAAATGCTGGTTGCATATATATACTCTAAATGTGTTAGAGCAAAGTTGAAATGCAGGGTTATATTCCGCTTTAAGCTGCATACAACTTCTACCAAATTGTTAAATTTTCTTGCTCTTCGGTGAGTCTAAACACCCCCAGTCAGAAGAACCTTTACTAAGGCTAATGCCATCTTCCCAAACCCTACTTTGCAAATTACAGTTCTGCCCAGTAAATGCAACTCCCAAAAATTTAATCTGGTGAATATCAACTCAATGTTTCATGACTGGAGTCTCCACTTGAAAACAATACCAATTTTCAATATGCCCAATGCCATGCTGCCTGGAGCTGGGATTAAGCCTCACACATTTAGTAGTGCTGGTTGGCCACCTTTCTGGATGTCCACAAACCTCAATGTTGGTGGGACTCCAAGGACATGGTTTGGGATGGTGAGACATTGGGCATAGCTGGGGGCCAATAAACTAGTACTGGGAGCAACATGTCTGTATCATGGAGTCAGTCAGTAAGTGTATGCAGCTTAAATGGTACTGATCACATTTCAACCTGATAGGATAACATTTTTTTCTAATCAACTTAGAAGTGAATGGAAATCAGGAAATTGGAAAGTCTGGCAAAACATTGTGAATTCCCAGCCCAAGATGGTGAATTCTCTGCTTCACATGAGATTGGGAATCGTGTTGCATAGTGAACCATTGTCTGCTCCACACATACCAGGAGTGGAAGGATCTGTAGGTTGGGCTTAAGCTGTGACAAGTCTAATGCCTGGTACACAGCATACAATGGGGAATTGCAGGCTTTGTACCAGGCATTCTATTCTCTTGGCCAAAGGTCAGTGAGTTAACTGGTATCTTGTGCAGCTTGAAATTGGGTTGTCAACCATTGCCTGACCCAGTTTCAACCCACATATGGGCTGTGGGTTTAAACTGGGCCAGCTGTTACCAGCAAGCTGTATTCGAACTTAATTGGTACATTTCTTCCCCCCCCCCCCCCCCCCCCCTTGAGTGAGGGCCTTCCACAGCTCACACCTGAGGAAAGGCATTGCAAAAAAAGCTCAACACTAAGCTACTCCACTTTACTAGAGTGCTTTGTCTATAGTTGAGTAATAGTGTAGCTTTCATCTAGCTGGCTCATAGCCTGTCTGAGGGAATACAAGCTGCACCCCAAATTAAATGAGAAATGTGCATTCTCTACTAAAGGCAACTGGCTGGACCAAAGGTCAGATGTTCAGTGGTTTGAATCAGTTGGTGCATATTTGCCTTTCAGATACAGGCCTAGACTAATCTACAGTTTTTTTTTTTTTGTTAGTCTAAATGGTTTTTTTTTTTTTTTTTTTTTTTTGACATGGTCTAACATTCAGTAATTACACAGTTCACAAAAGCAAATGGAGTAACCACAACCACTTTTTCTGAAAGATTAGATCAGCTGATTTCTGTTTCAGTAATTCTGTGAGGTATTTTAGATGTGACGATGGAACCTTTTAAATTCATTATGCAGGAGTTTAATTGTATGCAGAGGAGAGCTCATCAAAGGAGGTGTTCAGTCATAGCTACTCATTTGTGAATTGCATCTTTTGAGCATTTCCCCTGCTTTACCAACCTAATAACCAAATGCTTTAGACCAGGTCTAAAACATCTGGTAATGGTGAATTCCCCTTTGATGCAACTGACCAAACCACCAGACTAAACTCTGTAAACTAGTCTAAACTGCTTAGTGAATTGAGGCCAAAGTAGCAGTTACTACAAAAAGTGGCAACTTATAGATCAGTTCCCAAGCCTGTCCTTGTGCCTCCAGTGGTGGATGTTATGCAGGCCATATCACTTGTATGCAGGTGGGGTACTGGTCACAGCTAAGGATTTCATGTAGCTGAGAGAACCCAATCTTTGCATAGGTGAAGTTGCCTGTGAAACATGCACCATGGGGAGTCATGACTGGTGCAGATATTTCAGTTTGGCGGCAGTGACACTTGAGACCTCCCTCATTCAGAGGTCTCAAGTGAACCTGGCCAGCTACTCAGGTGGGATTGTACCCACCCCTTGTCTCAAAATGGTTCTCTCTTAATTTCTAGTTTGCCAACATTGGTTGCTGGATTGGGGGACACTAGTGACTGGAAGGTGTGATGGGTAAAGGCTCTGCCGCAGGAGACCGTGGTTCGAATATCTGCTCTGCCTGTTCAGTAAGCCAGCACCTATTCAGGAGACCTTACTCAAGTCTCCCTAACACTGCTACTGCCTATAGTGTACCCTAGTGGCTGCAGCTCTGGCGCTTTGAGTCCGCCAGGAGAAAAGCGTGATATAAATGTTTGTCTAGTCAAGTGACACTTGTCCAATGGGGTTGCAGCATGGTCAGGGGTCTCTCTCAGAAATATGGTCTTGCATAACAAAGCAGACTTGTAGTGAGAAAAGTGATCTAATTTGACTGGCTGGTTTTACCACTCTGCATACTGCAAGTTGTAAAATTGTGTAATCAAAATCTGTTTAGGCACTAACACTTAATACACCAGCCAAAACAAGTGGTCACACTGCCCTGCCTAGTACCTACTGTGCTGTACATCTAAATGGTGTTAACAGTTTAAAGACTCTGAAGTGAGTAAAAAAAAAAAATTCTTTTACGTTATGTTCATCAGTAACTCCTGCTAAAATACCACTATCCCATGGCAAAACAAGGGGTTAATACCCCAAATCCCCTCTCCAGTGTCCAGTGAGCACTTCCTGCTTGAGGCAGAGCTTAATGGCTATGGCTCTGCTTTAGCTCCATCAATCCCTGCTGATCACCACCACTCAATCTGCCTTCAGAGGCACTGGCAGATGGAGGCAGAGCTGCAGATCATAGCTCTGCCTCCATGAGCAGCAAAATCCACAACCAAGTCATGGATTTTGCAGGGGGATTTGGGGGTATTAACCCCTTGTTTTGCCACAGGATAGCAGCATTTTAGCAGGGGGTTATAGTGATCAATAACTGCAAGTTAAAGAGTTTGGACTCACGTTTAACAGTGAGGGGATATCATGAATATGATCATACACTAGAATTCCTTTATAGTAAACATCAAGGGACCATGAAAAGTAGTTTATATCAAGGGATATACCCTAAACAAAATACTACAGACATCTGCAGCAGTTCCTGCAAATTAACGCCAGGCACAGTATTACTGCTCTGAGCTGTGGCTTTCCGTCCCGAGCCTGGCTCAGGATTACCACTAAGGAGAACTGTAGATGGCAGCTTCCATATCGTCACTGTTTGACTACTGGTATGTCATTACAGCTGCCATATTCTGTGGAAGAGTGCTATGGGGACACACTGTAAATGCCTTACCCTCCCTGGCGGTAACCGCAAGCTACACTCTGGGTAGCAGCCGCAGAGGATTTCTCTGCCCCGGGAGGGATTTTTTTTTTTAAATATTTGTAGGTAGCACTTTGCTAGCTACCATTGTCCCTGGTCACTCCGGTTTTTATCGCTGCCGTTATGCACTCCCCCAGATCCCACGATGACGCAGCCTCTCCAATCAGCTCCAGGCTTCGCTATGGGAAGGATTGGGATTATGCATGACATGTCCAAAGCGACGACTGAAGCTCATTGGGGAGGCTGCAGCTTTCGTGGGATCACTGCTAGGTAACGTATAGCAGCAGTGATTAGGGGATCAGAAGGGTGTGGGGGGATAATGGTAGCTAGCCTAGTGCTAGCTACAAGGCTGCAACTTTAATTCAAAAAAATCCCTCCTACGGATGCAGCCTCAAACTGTGTACCACCAGGGAGGTTTAAAGGAAACGGTGTGAATTCACAAGTTTTAAACATACATTCCTCCAGCCCCATGTGCACAAATTGCTCCCATGCAGTCATAAGTTCTGCCAGTCGTGGCCAGTCTGCACAAGAGAAATGTGACCTCTACATATTGCTATGGGAGTGATCCATGTGCACAGGGCTGGAGGAAGCCCCAGGTATGTGTACAACATTTACAAAAATCTTGTTTTTGGTATATTATAAACCTTTAATTTTCTCAACCCAGATACATAGGGTTTAGTACAGTCCTTTGGGTACCAAAAGTAGTAACTGGTCATCTTTGGTAATGGCAGGGGTTAATTGAATCCATCAGTCACTCCCTGATGAGACAAAGCACCCCCAGGACAACTAAAGGGAGAAGAATGTGGAGGTTGCCATATTTCCTGTTAGAGACTGAAGCGAGAATAAATCTCGCTTCAGAGCTTATAGTTAGCAGGGGCATGTGTGCCCCTGCTAAACCGCCGCATACGCGCCACTAAACGGGGGTCCCTTCACCCCCAAACCCCCCACTGCGACACTTGGTCGCTCCTGGAGGCAGGGCTAACGGCTGCAGCCCTGCCTCCAGTCGCGTCTATCAGCGGCGCATCACCGCCCCTCTCAGTGAAGGAAGACAGAGGGGTGGGGGAGAGGCGGAGATACGCGCTGACAGACGCGCGTGGGGCAGGGCTGCGGCGGTTAGCCCTGCCCCAACCAGGAAGCGCTCCCCCGCTGTACGGAGGGGATTTGGGCGATCAGGGACCCCCGTTAAGCCGCGGATAGCGGCGGTTTAGCAGGGGCACACATGCCCCTGCTAACTCTGAGGTCTGAAGCGAGATTTAGTCTCGCTTCAGACTCTTTAAAACCAGTTGCCTGGCAGCCAGCCTGCAGTAGTGTTTGAATTGCACCAGAAACAAGCATGCAGCTAAGCTTGTCAGACAATTCTTGTTCAGGGTCTATGGCTGAAAGTATTAGAGGCAGAAGATCAGCAGGACTGCCAGATAACAAGGAAAAATATGACACTCAATATCCCTCTTGCTTCAGTTGTCCTTTAAACTTTGTGTAGCACATCCAAGAGGAAGTCATACCTGTGATGTAGAAACTACAAGGCACAGCTCTGCACTTGTATATCTTCTAGGTGTATGTAGTGGGTGGGGCACCTTCATATACCATCCGCAAGTCCGATCTGTGCATGTTACCCAACCATGATCTAGAGTTAATCTACACTAGAGATGGTCTATTAAAAGCCTTCCAGATTTCATGCAGAACGTATGCATCCTTGAATCGATCGGGCCAACCAGTCGGCAGATGTGCATTTGGTCCAATTCAGTGCTGCATGCAATTCACTTGGTGATCATCTCCGTTCTACAAATATTGCTGATTGGAGAGGTAGTGGAGATCATCCTTTCTGAGGGGGTAAATATCTGGTACTTAAGGAATTTAGCTAAAGGGTAGAAAGCTTCAACTTAAAGCGGAAACTGAAGATTAAAAAGTTTCTTACCTGGGACTTCTGCCAGCCCCCTGAAGTAAACCTGTGCCCACGCCATATCCAAACGATCCTACGTTCCCCGCCACGGCTCACTTCACGCCGACTTCTAAGTCGACGTCCAGTGCGCGCATCCTTGTATGCGCTCCTGTGCCCAGGAGCTTCCTGCGCAGTATAAATCTCTACTGCGCAGGACAGCTCACGGGGACTGGAGCATGTACGAGGATGCATGGGGGCGCAAATGCACAGCGACAGCCAGAAGTGAGAGTGAGCCGTGGCGGGGGAACGGAGGATTGGTAACTTTGCAGGCACAGGTCGGCTGTGGGGGGCTGGCAGAAGCCCCAGGTAAGTGAAACTTCAAAAATCTCACTTGCTCTTTAACTACCTAACGACCACGTCCCGCTGAAGGGCGATACCATGGTGGCAGCCCCAGGAATGCCAATTGGTGTAGAGTTCTGGAGCTGCAGTTTAGCAGGGGACGCGTGCACGCATGCGCAATTGTTCCCTGGCGGTTCTAGCCGTGAACGCGACTGCACTAAAGAGCGCTCCATTTCCACAATATTTTATAGAATGCAATTCCTGGAGTCAATCATTCAAAGTAAACATGAATATAGACGGTGCCATTGCTGCCTTATTCTGGTCATGCCCGATGTGTACACTGGTAATGGGTTAGTACCTCGAGGGAAGCAACGGACAACAGAATAGCCAGGTGTGTCGCTGACATCTGTGAAAACAACCACTGTCTGGGCAGCTGGAATAAAGATGTCAGTTTCTGCATCCCTCGCTTTCCTTTAATTCATAAAGGAGATTGTTTTGGGACTTTACAAAGCCTTTCATGAAGATTAAATAAAGGTATCTTGGAAGACGAAGACTGGCATTGTGGAGACACCATTGAGCATCAACAATTGTTGGACTTGTTTGTCCAAGCAGAATTGAAGCAGGCCTATGATAAAAGCTTTGATTTGTCTGTATTTCTAGAACAGTACGTAGTCCAGCTCCACTTCTTGCTTTGTTATGGAAAATATTGGCATTCACCAATTCACTTATAAAGCACCAACATATTCCATGGCGCTGTACAAAGTAAGAAACAAACATGGGATACAATGGAATACACAAATATACAAAATAAAGTTGATACAAATTACAGGACTGGTAATTACAGTGACAAAATTAATCTGATTTCCAAGATAAAAAGGTGAGAGAGCTCTGCCCTTGCGAGCTTAGAATCTAAAGCAGGGGTGTCAAAGTCAAGTACGAAGTGGGCCAGAATTCCTCTCTCTTATGAACTTCCCTGATGTCTAAGAGACCCTATACAGTTTCCTGGTGTCTAGCAGCCCCCCTTCCCTCTCCTATACAGATCCCTGGTATCTAGTGTTGTCCCCCTACCCATATGGCTTCCCTGGTGATCTAGAGCTTGCCCTCCAATATAGCGCCTCTAGGGGTCCAGAGTGGGCCAAATATAATGCAAAGTGGGAAACCACCTGTGGGCCAGATTTGGCGCATGAGCCGCAGTTTGACATGTATGATCTAAAGGAATGGGAGGGAACGAGGTGGGGTACTATACAATATTCATAACTAGAGGCAGTGTAGTTTAGGTTATCTAGTAGGAGCACCACTTGGCCAGAGGTCAAAAGGGAACTGACCTAAGGTAGAGCGTATGCTTGACAGAAAATGTGAGTTTTGAGGGAACGTTTACAGATACCAAAGTTTGGAGAGTGATGGATATGTTGTGGCAGGGAATTCTAGAGGAGGGGTGAAGCATGTATGAAACCTTGTATACGTGAATTGGAGGAAGACGGAAGCTTATGCGCAGATCTGAGATTGCGGTTGGGTTGGTATTTGGAAACTAGTGAGGAGATGTACATGAGAGAGATTGGGGAGAACTTTGTAAGTTAAGAGTTAAAAAGGGTTCTGTTGACCTGGTGGTAAAAGTGCGGCTGCGCGGTCATGGCCGCGCGCGGGAGCTTACTGCGCGGGCACAGTACAAAGTTTTCCTGTTCTGCGCCTGCACAGTAAGCTCCCGCTGGTGCACGCGGGAGTGAGTACGGCCGCGCAGCGGCACTTCTGCTCGTCTAAACCGGTGCCAGCTGCGGGGAACAATGCATCAGAAGAGGACAGCTTGGGACATTCCAGCTGCAGGGGGCCTATGGAAGCCCCAGGTAAGTGGCAGTTTTTGTTTTTTGAAAGGTCAAGAGAACCCCTTTAAAGAGTTTGAACTTGATCCTCTGGTTCATTGGTAGCCAATAAACGTATGTTTGATCGTTCTGCGTATATAGGGTTAATATACCTGCAGTGAAATTAGTGCCTGTCCCCTTAGCACCCATGTGATTAGAGGGTGTGAAACTTTTTGTATATACATGTATTATGCTGTGTACACACTGGCGACTATGGTCGTTTGAAACCGCTAATTAACGATCGTTCCGCTGACAATCAGGGAAAAAACTTTACCCAACAATCATTAACAAGAACGACATCGGGAAGATGGAAATATCCAACCTGACGGATCATATCTACCGACAATCATTACGAAACTATAGTGTGTACAGACATCGGCCGAGAACGATCTTTACAAGGGCCAATGCACCTGCCTTGAATTCTGCCCAGCTTTAGAACTACCTTTGTAGCGCGGCCGTAAAGATTGTTACATTGTTCATTTCAATTAAACTTTGTTTTCAAGTTAACAATCATATATTTGTATCTATGGTAACGCCATGTTAATGTTTTTATTTTATTTAAATATGTACGCAACATTTCCCTCTGATCGTTCTTTTCTGCGAGAACGATCGTTAAAATGTGTATGATGATCGTTGCATTCCTATCGTTGCCGTATCGTTCGTCTTTCAATTATCTTTCCTAGCGAACGATCGTTTTCGCAAGTGTGTACGTAGCATTAGTCATTGGGGATGAGGGCACCTGAAGGAGAGATCAACCCCAAAACATTGTGGCTTATTCTTTGTAAGCTCTGTGAGAATAGGCTTGTATAGTACCGTTAAAGGGCTCTGCCTCTGACACAGGGTTCGAATCTTGCCACTTCCAGTTTAGTAAGGAGGAAAGGAAAGAACCTCTAACACTGCTACTGCCTACTGAGCGCACTCTAGCGGCTGCAGCTCTGGCACTTTGAGTCCTCCAGGAGAAAAGTGCAATATAAATGTTCTGTGTCCTGACTCCTGTCTGAAATTCATGTTGAAATAAATGGGAAGAGCACCCAGAATTGGTGAAGCCCGTGTCCAACGTTTGTTGATGCTGAGGGTTTGCATGGTGGACCTTGCTAGACATGTATGTGAGCTCCCTCCCTATGATACTGATGTTGGCGACTCTCAAATGATTATTCTGTCTCGTGGAGACTCCTCCCACTTGAGCTGAATAGATAAATAATTCTTTGTAATTGAGGCCTGGGGTGTCCACCCAAACTTGAAGAAGCGTTTCGGAGTCTAAAAGTGAAGATTTGTGTGTCATCAGCTGTGAAAGACGCGGTGGGGTTAGTACTGCCAGCACATGCTTTTTCCTTTCCCTGTCTGCCTGAGAGAAACCATGATGATTCAGCAGGGAATCCATTGTCTCTGGACAAAGCATCCATGTTACCAGGTCCTTTGGTTGCCAGATGTCCCTGCGTGTCCCTCACACCCTACCCACCCTCCTCCCCACCATCCTAGGACTGCAGCCTTGGCATAAGCCCCACTCTGCTCCTCCCCCCACCCTCCCACAGGGCAGGATCATTACCTCAGCAAAAAACATGTTCCCACTTGCTCAGTGCTTCATATAATGCCAGCAGGCGGAGGGCCGGGTGGTGGTCTCCAGATCTCACATCCCTTCCTTCATCTCGTCTAAAATGTAAAGGTGGAGGCCTTTCTTCACTGCCATAAAGCTAATGTCTGAATTAAATACGCTGTAGGACATTTTTAAGATTCCTTCCAGTATATGGTCTGAGGCCTAGTTCACAGTGCTCAGTTGCGTTGCAGAAGAATTCTGCATGTCGACTCGCTGCCCATACAATCCTATGGGCCTGTTCACTGTACTGGGTTGTATTGTAACTTGCTGCATGCAGGCTTTGCATTACGTCTCAATTGCAGTTCACACTCATAAGACATTATAATGTGTATGTTATGAAACTAACCACTGTGAACCTAGGCTGAGCCTCTGTCCCTGGCATTGTTATTTAGCACCTTACTGGCTTTCTTACCTTTAGGGCCGATTTCCACTAACGTGAATTCGCATAGCAATACAAGTGAATGGGACTGTTTCCACTTGTCAGGATTCCTTTGTGTTTTTCTGTGCAGGAAAAATTTGCATGGCAGAGCCATCAGAATTCGCATACCGCTATGCGATTAGCATACAATGTATTTAATAGGAAATTCGCATGCGGTTTGGGTATGCGAATTTGCATAGAAACAATGGAATATCACACCAGCACTGCCATGGTTAAAATTGCATACATCGTTATCCATGCGAATTCGCATGAAAAATCGCATAGACCCACATGCGAAATTTGCATCCGCATGCGAATATTTTCCACAAAGATTCCCACGGCACAAGTGGAAATGCAGCCTAAAGGACACATCCGAGGGGGAAAAAAACAAGATCTACATACCTGGGGCTTCCTCCAGCCCCTGGCAGTCGATCTGTCCCTTGCGCACAGCTTCGGGGTGCCCTACGTTGGAGATGCCAACCTCGCCAGGTCGCCGTCTTCAGCACCTGTGCGCAGTCGCGCTGCCGTGCATGGGAGCATTCTGTGAAGGCACAGTAGTTCTGCACCTGCGTAGAACGCTCCAGGCCATGTGAAACGCGGCTGGCGTGGCCGTGCAGAAGATGCCAATTTGCCGAGGTCGGTATCTGCAACGGGGGGGGGGGGGGGGGGGGGGCTGCCAGAGGCTGGAGGAAGCTCCAGGTATGTAAATCTTGTTTTTTTTTTTTCCCTTGGATATGTCCTAAAAGGCATGAGGCAAAAAAATAAGATTTCCTTGCTTGGGGCTTCCTCCAGCCCCTAGAAGCCTATGTGCCCCTTGCCGCACCACCACACTCAGCCAGACTCCTGGAGTCACCTCCGTAGCGGCTGCTGACCTGCCCAGGGCATACATTTGAAATCAGCGCCAGTAGACTTGGGCGCAGGATAGAGCCTGTATATGGCTGGTCCTGCTTCTGCACAAGTCCCGGCCGTGTTAATTACTATTCCCCCTCCAGGCCGCCATGGATAGTGGGGGAATGATATAATTCGGCTTCCAGCGATTGTGTTTTAAAAGCAACTTCGGCACCATCTTCTGATGGCGACGACGTTACTCACCGAGTGCCGCTATAGAAGTAATTCATCCTATTACAGTCTATGGCTGCGCCCAAATCTACCTGCGCTGAAAAGCACTGCTCTGTGACCAGGCTGGTGGCTTCTGCACATACGCGGGTATCTGCAGAAGCCACCAACCCAGGCAGGGAGGGGACCCCAGGAGACTGGCTGAGAGCGGTGCTGTGGCGAGGGACACATAGGCTTCTAGGGGCTGGAGGAAGCCCCAGGTATGGCCCAGTGCACACCAAAACCGCTAGCAGATCCTATAAACGCTAGAGGTTTTTAGCGCAGATTTCAGAGCTATTCTAGGCATGTTGAGGTTTTCTAAACATGCCTAGTGTTTTTGTGCAGCAGATTACAAACATTATTACAGTGAAGCTGTTACTGAACAGCTAATGTAACAAAAACTCCTGGAAAACCTCTCTGATGTAGCGGTTTCCAGAGCGGTTTGAGCCTTTCCTATACTTTACATCAAGGGTCCCCAAATGTTTTGGGTCGAGGGCCGGGTCAACATACTTCATACTGCTGGGGGGCCGGAGTATACATAAAATTATGTGGAAGTCTTTGCGGTCCAGACAGTGAAGCATACCCAGGTGACAACCTGCAGTCCAATTAGACAGCAGTGTCACCTGATGTGGAATTTGATTGGAAACCTGCGAATTGCTGCTTTCTAGCTTTATTCTATATGCAGACCACCGATATTTAAACATGTAGCTGACCGCATCTATAATACATTTTGTGTGTGTGGGGGCCGGTAAAAAAGCCTCGGGGCCACATTCGGCCCGCGGGCCTTAGTTTGAGGACCACTGCTTTACATTGAGGCAGAAATGCTTCTGCAAATTGCAAAAGTGCTGCAGGATCCACGTTTGCGGTTTGCTAAAAACCTCAAACCGCTGGTGTACACCATCTGATTGAAATACATTAGCCAATCGTTTTCACAGGCGGAACCGGTTTGCGGAACGTTTCAAAAACCGCTCGGTGTGCACCAGGCCTGAATCTGTTTTTTATTTCTTTTGCCTCATGCATCCTTTAAAGAGACTCAGTGCAGTTTTTTTACTTACCCAGGGCTTCCTCCAGCCCCATAAGCATGGCTGTGTCCCTCGCTGTCCTCCTACGATGTCCCGTTCAGCCGCAGTCAACCCCCGGTAAGCGGCTCAGTCTGACTGAGTGACGTCGGCCGGGGCCTTCTGCGCATGTGCAGAAGATGCGCCGCTGACGTCACTGAGCCGCTTACCGAGGCTCACCGCGGCTGAACGGGACATCGTAGGAGGACGGCGAGGGACACAGCCATGCTTATGGGGCTGGAGGAAGCCCCTGGGGTAAGTAAAACACTGCAGTGAGACTCATCTCTCAGACTCTTTAAAGAAGCACTATTGTGAAAAACTAAGGACTTTGCTGTACTTCCTTATTTTGGCTTTGAGGACTCAAACCCACTAGAAGCCTTTTCTAAGGGCTCGTTTCCACTATCGCGAATCCGCATGCGTCCAAAGCATGCGGATTCGCACATGCAATGCAAGTGGATGGGCCTGTTTCCACTGTAGCGTTGTTGAGGTGCGTTTTTTTCAGCGGTGAAAAAACGCACAAAAGAGCCGCAGAATTCGCCTGCGAGTGGAATGCAATGTATTTAATAGGGAAATCGCATGCGGTTTCCCCATGCGTTTTTTGCCAGGAATTCGCATAAGTACGAATGTAAATTCACACAGGCAGTGACATGGTTAAAATCGCATATACCCTCACCTATGCGAATTCGCGGCAAAAAACGCATTGGGAATCGCATTCACATGCGATTTCATCAGCGGTGGAATCCAGGCGATTCCGCACCGCAAAAGTGGAAACGAGCCCTTAGCCTTAGTGATCTGAAAAAGCTCTTGCTAATTATTATTATTAGTTAGTATTTATATAGCGCCAACATCTTCCGCAGCGCTGTACAAGTATATATATAGTCTTGTCATTAACTGTCCCGCGGAAGAGCTCACAATCTAGTGCCTACCATAGTCATATGTCTATATTGTGTAGTGTATGTATCATAGTCTAGGGCCAATTTTGGGGGAAAGCCAATTATCTGTATGTTTTTGGGATGTGGGAGGAAACCGAGGTGCCTGGAGGAAACCCACACAGACACAGGGAGAACATACAAACTCCTTGCAGATGTTGACCTGGCTGGGATTCCAATCAGGGACCCAGCGCTGCAAGGCAAGAGCGCTAACCACTATGCCACCGTGCTGCCCAATGCAATGCTATGGGGGATTTTTATAAAATCATGACATTAGCAAGAGCTTTTCACATCACAAAGCGCTCAGAAAAGTGCTCCTAGTGGGTTCCAGGCCTGAAGGAGGAAGTATTGGAAATAGCTGGAATGCAAATTTGAAGAATCCAAACATGTCAACACTATTAGTCGATGGTACAACCTTGATTTTACAGCCTTACCAAATCTATGTTTTAACACACACGCACACACGCACACACACACACGGTCAGCGTCAGCTTCATTTTTAAATATTGGTGGTCCACATATAGAATAGCAGTGCTTGCACCACCCATCCACATGGAAGCCAGAAAGCAGTAATTCGCTGGTTTCCATTTCCAATCAAATTCCACATCAGGTGACACTGCTGTCCAATTGGAATGCAGGTTGTCACCTGGGTATGCTTCACTGTCTGGTGCACAAAGACTTCTACATTATTTCATGTATACTCCGGCCCCCTAGCAGTCTGACGTATGTTCACCCGGCCCTCGGCCCAAACCGTTTGAGGACTTTAGGTAGACTCATATTAAAGGACAACTGTAGTGAGAAGAATATGGAGGCTGCCATATTGATTTCCTTTTAAATTTAAACAATCCCAGTTGCCTGACAGCCCTGCTGATCTATTTTGCTGCAGTGGTGTTTGAATCGTACCAGAAACAAGCATGCAGCTAATCTTGTCAGATCTGACAATAATGTCAGAAACACCTGATCTGCTGCATGCTTGTTCAGGGGCTATGGCTATAAGTATTAGGGCTGGTGCACACCAGAGCGGTTCTGAAGCGTTTTTTAAAACGCTTGCAGGGGGGAAACCGCTTGGCTAATGAAAGTGAATGGGCTGGTGCACACCAGAGCAGCTCGGTTTTTCCACAAACGCAAACTCGGGGGGCTGCAGCATTTTTTAGATTTCTGAGGTGTATCTGCCTCAATGTTAAAGTGTAGGAAAGTGGAAAACCGCTCTGAAAAATGCCAGATCAAAGAGGTTTTCTAGGCGTTTTTGTTACAGAAGCTGTTCAGTAACGGCTATACTGTAACACTATATGATATCTGCTACACAAAAAACGCTCCAAAACGCCAGGCATGTTTAGAAAACCTCTCTGAACATGCCTAGAATCGCTCTGAAATCTGCTCCAAAAACCTCTAGCGTTTTGCGGATCTGCTAGCGGTTTTTGGTGTGCACTGGGCCTTAGAGGCAAAGATCAGCTAGAAAATAAATATGGGCAATCATTGTTTTAGGTGATACTGCCAACAGCGACTGGCTGAACCGAGTGGCGCACACTGTACTCTGGAGAGGGAATGGGGTGAAGGAGCCGAGGATCATTACTGCAGCGAAGGACAAAGCAACCGGTCAAATGTCACCATATGTTTTGAGGGGCGCAGTAGACTGTGTGCTGGAACAGGCAGTAGAACAATGCCCAGGTCAAAAGGATCACAAGTGACATTTTGATTTGGCATAAGTTCACCTTACTACTACAGCAACTAAACATATATAAAGCGCTTTTCTCCCTGAGGACCCCAAGTGCATAAGCTTGTCTCAGATCAGTATATACCCTCTTTCCCTGAAAATAAGACCTACCCTGAAAACAAGCCCTAGCTGGAATTTTGAGCATGCTTGAAATATAAGCCCTACCCCGAAAATAAGCCCTAGCGGAAATTAAAGAGGAGGAAGAGGCAGCCAGTAAGTGGGGACACAGTGGTGCAGTGCCAATCGGGCCCTGAACCTGTCATCCCAGCACACAGCAAGGTTATCAGCTATGTGCAGGGAAGACAGGGCAGATGCCTGATCAGTACAGTAGCATACCTTCATATCCAGGAACATCACAGTACAAAGGAACAGGAAATGTTCTGCTGAGAGACACTTCCTAATAGAAATATAAGACATCCCCTGAAAATAAGCCCTAGCACATCTTTTAGAGCAAAAATTAATATAAGACACTGGGCCTGATTCACAAAGCGGTGCTAACAGTTAGCACGCTGGTGAAAAGCCCTTTATCATGCCTAAACTCAGTTTAGGCATGATAAGTTTAGGTGTGATAAGTTTAGGTGTGAGAAGCTTAGGCATGATAAGTTTAAGCACCAACTGCGTTAGCACCGCAGTGCACAGCTGATCAAAAGTTTTGCGCTAGCAAAGTCTGGTGCACTTCGCATAGAGTTTAATGGCGCTGCTTTGCGTGCGGGACTTTGCACACTATCCACACTTATCTAAACTTAGCATGCCTAAACTTATCACACCTAAACTTATCACGCCTAAACTGGCTTTTCACCAGCGTGGTGCAATGGTTATCCAACCTAAAGTCTCTAACTGGGTTAGCACCGCTTTGTGAATCGAGCCCACTGTCTTATTTTCGGGGAAACACGGTAGTGATGCGCAAGGGGGAAAAGTTATGTGATTATAAATGCCAGGCTAACAGATGGCTTTTCAGGTTTGATTTCAACGTGTCCAGGGTTGGAGCTGTCTTGATTAAGTTTGGCAAGGCATTCCACAGGGTAGGGGGAGCATGACTGAAATCTCTGGCTCCAAAGGTTTTCAGTTGGACTCTGGGGGTGGTCAAGCTATTGGATCCTTTTGATTTGTGGTTGGGTGGTGTGATGCAGTTGCAACAAATCCTACAGGGATAATTGATGAAATGCAAATAATAACAGCTTTTAACTTGGAACTATTAGCACATCGTTGACCATCGCTAGACTTTGCACTAGCCTCACTCCCAGGCCCTTGCTGATCTCTAACTTTCCTCCTTTGTGCTTACAGTTATGTACAAACTTGCTATACATATTACCCCTGATGGTCGTGACGTTAGTGATTATTTCAGATGACAGTTTAGGAACGATCACCATGGGTTGCTTTCTGCCAAACAGCCTGCCCTTTTCTATGAAGAGAGGATGAGATGAGTAAGGGCTAGTGCACACCAAAATCACTACTGCAATCGCTTAGCGATCTGCGATAGTGATTTTGTGAAGCGGTTTTCAGAGTGATTTTTGAATAATTTAGTGTCTTTGCTCATTCGTTCAAGATGAATCGGTCAAAAAAAAAAAAAATGCTACATGCAGCTCGTTTGCGATTTTAGAAAAATCCAAACGCTGCTGTGGGAGCACCTTCATAGGGTTTCAGTAGCCAACTCTGACGATGTGAAAAGCGTTAAGAAGCGCTCTTGGTGTGCACCAGCCCTAAGAGATGCCCACTGCAAGGGGTGGAGCCTGGAAAACCAAGAGAAGTCACATGAGCAAAACAGCACACATAACTGATGAAAGGTAGCACATGCTGTCCTCACACTAAGGGCCCATTTCCACTATCGCGAATTCGCACGCGTTTTTCGCATGCAAATTCGCATAGCAATACAAGTGAATGGGACTGTTTCCACTTGTCAGGATTCCTTTGCGTTTTTCTGTGCAGAAAAAATTCGCATGGCAGAGCCATCAGAATTCGCATGCCGCTATGCGAATCGCATACAACGTATTTAATAGAAAATTTGCATGTGGTTTGGGTATGCAAATTTTTATGCGAATTTTCATGCCACGGTTAAATTCGCATACATCGTCATCCATGCGAATTCGCATGAAAATTCGCATAGAACCGCATGCGAATTTTTACCGCTGCGATTCCCACCGCACAAGTGGAAATGCAGCCTCAGTGTTCACCCAACAGGATCATGAAATGTCATTCTGGATGATGAACATCTCAGGAGTGTATGTTACTTCACAGTAGAGATGGCCAATGACAGAGCCAGATCATCCAAAAGGCAACTAAGACAGGTGCCTAGGGCCTGGTTGGTGTCCAGGCACCTGTCTGCCATTTTTTCTGATCCCCATTCCTCATCTTACCTAACCAAACAAGCCAGGTGGCCACCAGCAGGGGGAGACAAAGATGCTAATCCTTCTCTGGTCAATAAGATGCAAATAATTCTGAGTTGATTCAAATTTCTTGCACATTTCTGCACTTTGGAATGAGGCATATGAAGTGCATTGCCAGGCTACATAATATTTTCATCAAGACACTGAGGGCTTGTTCACCCTGCAGGCATTTCCGTTTTTTTTTCCGGCCGCATGCGGTTTATAAAAATGCCCCCTGACTGCGTGACCAATGAATGTCTATGAGAAGGTTCATATCAGCGCGGGTCGTGCACGGCTAGGAAAGCGGTGCGTGTTCCATTTTCGGGGAGATTCCGCCTAAATAGAAGGTATAGGAAAATCAGAAAACGCGTACAAAAACGCGCAATAAGGCGATTGCGCTCACGTTTTTAAGAATAAATACATTGTATTTATTATTTTCCGGGTCAAAGAGTTCACTTCCTGACTTGCCTCAGGGAGTGAAGTACGAATCGTCCACCCAAGCTCCGGGAATCCCCCCCCCCCAAATATACGCGTCAAAAAACACCCAATGCGGACGGACACACTAACGGAACGCAATGTGAACAAGGCCTAACACCTGCAATCCCACCAATGAGAATCTCTCCAGCAGGGACAAAGACAACAGTAAAAGCCTTTCCCTGCTCTATCCAAACTAAAAGAAGTTCTGGATGTAGTTCCAAGCCTCTCTTCACTGGCACAGCTATACCTGGAACAAGCATGCAGCCTGCGGAGTCACACCTGGAACAAGCATGCAGCAAGCGTAGACACCTGGACCAAGCATGCATCACGCGGAGTCACACCTGGAACAAGCATGCATCCACTGGAGTCACACCTGGAACAAGCATGCAGCCACTGGAGTCACACCTGGAACAAGCATGCAGCCAGCAGAGTCACACCTGGAACAAGCATGCAGCCAGCAGAGTCACACCAGGAACAAGCATACAGCCTGTAGTCACACCTGGAACAAGCATGCAGCCAGCGGAGTCACACCTGGAACAAGCATGCAGCCAGCAGAGACACACCTGGAACAAGCATGCAGCCAGCAGAGTCACACCTGGAACAAGCATGCAGCCAGCAGAGTCACACCAGGAACAAGCATGCAGCCAGTGGAGTCACACTTGAACCATGCATGCAGCCATGAGCATCAAAATGTAATCTTCATACTGCTAATTCTGGCCCCTTGCACTGCCCCTGCAACTGGATGCGCATATTCTCATCTTTGCGTTTTGATGGAGCACCTTATCCAAATGCAAAAGTCAGTGATTGGCCAATCAAAATTGAACATGTCTACCAGGCTTGAGAGGCAGAGGATCAGTGCCTGTGCCTGCGCAGAACGCTCCAGGATTGACAGCGGCACTCATGCAGGTGCAGTAGACCTGGCGAGGTCGGCGTCTGAAATGGAGGGGTTCCCGGGACATCGGACCTGCGGCGAGGGACACATACCCTTTCCAGGGGCTGGAGGAAGCCCCAGGTAAGTAGACCGGACCTTCCCTTGAAGGTTATCTGTAGTGGCCCCATATTGTAAACTAATAATGGCTTGTACACATCTAGGACGTTTACGCCTTATCGGTGGTTTTCAAAATAGCCCTAAAAGTGCTTGTGCAATGACTCCCTATGAGAGAGTTCACATCTGAGCGGTTCGATTCCAATCCGCTTACCAAAGCGCTGCCTGTACCATTTTTGGGCCGATTTGCAAAGAAGAGTATAGGGAAATAGCAAAACGCTTTTTAAGAATAAATACATTGTATTTATTATTTTCCCGGTCAAAGAGTAAACTTGCGTCAGGAAGTTAACACACAAATCGCTCTGCAAAACTGCTTCACAAGAAATCATACCACGCAGGTAAGCGCCGGGAGGCCTAAGTTCTGGTCAGTTTGGAAAGCGAAAGTGTGATTGGTCATGTTGGAAAATGTTGTGCGTGGCACTGCGTCAAGCGATATAAAGGCCCTTTTCCACCGAATGTGCTCTTTGGATCGCATACATTTTTCAAATCGCAAGGACACCGGCCAAATCATTTTCCACCAATGCATTCTGTTTTTGTGCGGCTTGCTGCATTTTAGTGCGATTTGCGTTTCCATCCAGTGAAGTGAATTGGTATCTGCAAACGCGCTATAAAAACGCAGGGTATCGCACAGCAAAAAGAAATCGCATGCTTTTGCAGTGGGAAAGGGCCCTAATGTCCCATTCACAATCGCCGGCGTTTTGCGTGATTGATTTTTCAGCGGAAAAATCACTGAACACTGCGGCGATTTTTCCACGATCGCATTTAGCGCTTCTATAGCACTGAAACGCGATCGCCGGGAAAGCGCCTGAAAATGGTGCAGGCGGCGCCTTTGCGTTTTTGCGATTTTGGGCGATGGTGTGGCGATTAGCGCAAATCACCCACGTAAGAATGGGCCCATAGGGTTTTATTACACTAGCGTTTTTTAAAAGCGCTAGCGTTTGAGCGTTTTGCCGAAGTCGCTCTAGTGTGACTGGGCCCTCAAGGTGACCTGTGACCACACAGTATGCAATTTTTTATATTTCTTTTCAATTTGAGACGTATGATAAATTATTCTGATTGTTGAATCAGTAATGTGGGCGTGTGTTTGATGTCACACCACGCGTGGCCTGTGTATGGGCGGAGCCAGTGGCAGACACAGACAGGTAATGTATAGAGCACCGGGGAGGGTGGGGGTACATTGAGGCTGGGGGCACACATAACAGAGCGTGAAAAGTTGCGTTGGTACTTTTCCGTTAGCCGGGCGCATCCTCTAGGTGGCGACAAAACTCCACCAGAGTTACATCTTTCCATACTATCCATGTCGGCCTGGAGGGGGAATAGTAATTAGCGCCACCTGCCGGATGCGCCCGGCTAACGGAAGTACCGTTGCGTTTTCTGTCATGTGCGTTTTTTATTTGTGTGCGTTTTTACTGCGTTTGCATTACCGTTTTTTTCCCACAGATGCATTTTTCAAGCATTTTGAGTGCATTTTTATGCATTTGCGTTTCGTGTTTTGTATGCATTTTTTCAATTGCGTTTTATGCTAATCACTATGAAGACAACAGGAAGCGGAAATACATCACAAAACAATTTTTTTTAATAAAAATGCATGAAAAACGCATATCATTCCGTTCCCATTGACTCTCATTATGTTTTGGTGCGTTTTTCAATATTATGCAACAAAACCTGTGTTTTTAAAAACGCGTTTGAAAACAAATAAAAAACACACGCGTTTTTTTTCCTGCGGCCCGTAGACTTCCATTAGCGGCAAAAATGCGTTTTCCGCAACACTAGCGTTTCTGCTAAATGTTTTCCTAGCATGAACATTAGGGGGGCAGAGTCAGGGGTTTTGTTGTGCTCGTCTCAATATCGCCCGACGTTACCGACGCACACCAGAATGACCACGACAACCCCACCGAGTGATGTGACCAGTTTTGGTCCGAAATCGGTGGCGTCGTCGATCGGGCATGCACTTGGCAGCACCAATCGGAAACGGATAGTCGATCGGCTGCCAAGTCGCCTGATGTATGGCCATACAGGTTAGGCCTCTTTTCCACTAACTGTTTACAGGCAGTGAAATGCCTCTCAAATGCTCACTGCTGCCTGATAACTGGTTGCTGCTGCCTGTTAACTGGTCGCTGCTGCCTGGTAACTGGTCGCTGCTGCCTGGTAACTGCTTGCTGCTGCCTGGTAACTGCTTGCTGCTGCCTGGTAACTGCTCGCTGCTGCCTGATAACTGCTCGCTGCTGCCTGATAACTGCTCGCTGCTGCCTGATAACTGCTCGCTGCTGCCTGGTAACTGCTCGCTGCTGCCTGGTAACTGCTCGCTGCTGCCTGGTAATTGCTTGCTGAGCACACAGTTCAACAGTTCGTGGAAAGGAGGCCTTATTGTAAACTATGCCCACACTATTCGTCCAATGGCAGCACTTTATGCTGTAGAGGTTTGCTGTGATTGGAGAACTGTTGTCCATGAGGATTTCTGCTGTGTCCCCCTAAGGCCTCCTTTCCACGAACTGTCGACCGGCAGTGAAATGCCTCTCAAACTCTCTCAACTGCTCACTGCTGCCTGGTAACTGCTTGTTGCTGCCTGGTAACTGCTCACTGCTGCCTGGTAACTGCTCACTGCTGCCTGGTTTGTTGCTGCATGATAACTGCTTACGTCTGCCTGCTGCTTGCTGAGCACACAGCTTAACAGTTCGTGGAAAGGAGGCCTAAACGAGACTATCAGCAGTTTGAAAGTTGGTTGTTCGTTTTTCCAAAGATATTTATCTCACGTGTGTATGCAGCTTTATCCTCAGTTGACTGTGTTAGGCCTCTTTTCCACGAACTGTTGAGCTGTGTGTTCGGCAAGAGGTTACCAGGCAAGCAGTGAGCAGTTACCAGGCAGCGATAAGCAGTTACCAGGCAGCGACAAGCAGTTACCAGGCAGCAGTGAGCAGTTGTGAGAGTTTGAGAGGCATTTCACTGCCTATCAACAGTTCGTGGAAAAGAGGCCTAAATGTATAGGCTTGGCTGTGTAGTTGTGTGCTAGTCTCAGCTGCAGCAAAGTGATGTTGATGAGTCTTGCCTTGATTTGGGTCAGCTGTATGGAGTGACTCCAGTACTCAGCAGGTGTAGCTGCTATCTCATTCCCCAGCCATGATCCAGCTCAGGGCATGAACGCTGCTGCAGCCAGATTCTTGGAAATGTTTTGTCCTGAAACAATGACATCCTTTGTCAACAGCGGCGGAGGGGGTACGAGGGCTCTGCCCACCACATTTGTGCATGCATTGCAAAAATTCTCAACTGGGTTACGAAAACATTTGGAAAAAAAGGGAAGTTGAGCTTTGCTGCCATCCCCCAGGCAACCAGCAGAGGGCGCTCCAGCCTCACCAGCACTCTATCAGGTCGGTCATCTACTGTATATTGAATGTATATATTTGCACTTTCCAGGCTTTGGTTGCTTCATGTAGGTCACTGGGGTACATTTTCAGCTAGGAGAAGGCTGTAACCTTGAGAAATTGAACTGGGGCTGCTGAAGTAGGCCACAGATATAAGACTTTTGAAAAGGAGTCTGCCCGTAATCTTTACACAAGAGCGATTGGTTTAGGGTTGCGCCTACGCCGTGTGCTGCACAGATGTTCGCTTACGCCACAGCGGAGGATAAAATAATTTCTGTAATACTGTTTTTGTGGCCAACTGCAGACTTCTTCCTTTTTTTTTTTTTTTTTTTTTTTTTTTTTTTTTTTTTTTTTGTATGTGGATGTTTTCCCAGAATTTCATCCTCCGCTTCTCTTTCCCTCGATGCATAAGGAACTGTAGAGTATATCTGAGATGATTAAAAGCAAAAAGAAACAAAATCCTCTATTATATGTCGCCCCAAATTCAGCCACAGCAGAAGTTAGACAACTTGAGTGGGTGCAGACCTGGGCTACGCACAGGGCAATGTAGGCAGGTGCCTAGGTGCTGGTGGACGTCCAGGGGCCTATCTGGCACTGCCTCTGACCTCCATCGCCCACTTCCTGTCACCACCTGTGCTGGGCTATTTCTGTATTTCTGCCGAGCACCAGCAAGTGCCTAGCCAGTGGACGGGAGCAGCTGACAGGAGCGGAATGCACCGCCTTTGCCTGCTTGTGGAAAAAAACTTTTAAAAAAAGACAATTTAATGTTATTTCCCTCCCTCTCAATATTAATATTTTTTTTTTTTTTTTTTTTAATCTGTCAATAGTTTGTATTCAGTCAAGTGCATAGAACTAGCCTGGAGGTTGTCATTGGATAGCCCGCTCATCAGAAGTAAGAACCACTGTCAGGATGTAATGGCTGTCTGTGTACCTTTCCCATGTGACAGGAAGTGAATGGGGCGCTAGTCTAGTTCTGGGGACCCAGCTGGGAAATTCTGTTAAAGTGATTGGATGGGTGGCACCCTCTCGATCTCCTAGGTTTCAGAAAGGTCTTAGTAAAATTCACCCACACTATTTGGCCAATCACAACGCTTTGTTTTGTAGAGGGTGCTATGATTAGAGAACTGTTCTCTACGTGGTTTCCTGCTGGAAATGAATCCTCCTCAGGAGCACAGACAGCAGTAAGGACTCAACATTCTAGTCTCTCTCACATGCTAACTTTACGCCCCCCCCCCCCAAAGCCCAATGTACACAATACAATTCTTTGTGCGATTCGATTACAAGTTCTATTTACGATTCTATTAAATAAGACATGTCCGATCGGGATTTGATTCAATTCGATTTGCCATTGCAAAACCATGGCAAATCGAATTGAATCGAATTCCGATTTTACATGTCGGATGTAATAGAATCGTATCGTGTAGATGGGGCTTAATGCCTAGTACACACCATACAATTTTTAGTTAGATTATTTTCTGTAGAGACTGGCCATTATCTCTGGTGCATTGTCTTCTGGTTATCTCCTGCTGAGTAGAACAATGCCTAATTGCTCGGCAGATAGATCTAATGCTGGGCATACACTGCTCGTTTTCCCCTTACCAATCGAGCCGCTGATGGCTCGATTGCTAATTTCCGACAGGCCCAATGACCCGCCGGATCGATACCACGCGGGCGGACAATAGCGGGGAATCAAGCGGAAGATAAGGAGCGCCCGCGGGGATCGATCCAGGCGCCGGCGGGGATGTGCAACTATCTCACCCAGCATAACAGAAAATCTAAAGCCCCCTCTACACCATGCAATTCCGCATGCGATCGATCAAATTTGTTTGGATCGATTAAATCCGACATGTCTGATCGGAATTCGATCGGATCGATTAAATCCGACATGTCTGATCGGAATTCGATCGGTAGTGTGGTCGATTTTGCATTAACTATGCAAAATCGACCACACTATCAATCGAATCCCGATCGGACATGTCGGATTTAATCGATCCAATCAAATTCGATCAATCGCATTGAGTAGAGGGGGCTTAATGCTGGGCAAACACGGCTCGTTTTTGCCGCTCGATTCTCCCGTTCAATCGTTTCACCGCTCAATTCTCTTATTTTCCGCTTGTTTTTCTTATCTTTTTCCATCTGCTGCAATCTGGAATCGAGCGGCGAAACGATCGGGCGGGAGATCGGAAATTATATATCGAGCCATCTTAATGGCTCAAAAACAAGCCGTGTATGCCCAGCATAACAGAAAATTGTATGGTGTGTGTACCTAGCATAACAATCCGTAATCGATCGTTAGGGCGTCAGTTTAGGGATCTAGCACTGTACACTGTAGCTGCCTTATTAAATGACAACTAAAGTGAGAAGGGATATGGAGGCTGCCATATTTATTTCCTGTTAAGTAATACCAGTTGCCTGGCTGTCCTGCTGATCCTCTGCTTCCAATGCTGGGCATACACGGCTCAATTTTGCCGCTATATTCTCCCGCTCGATTACGCAGGCGATTCTCTTATCTCCCGCTCGTTTTTTCTTTTCCCATTGTCCTCTATACGGAATTGAGCACGGAAACGATCGGGCGGGAGATCGGACATGTCGGAAATGATCTATCGAGTGATCTACATGGCTCAGAATCAAGCTGTGTATGCGGAAAAAGAGGGACATAGGAGAGGCACCTGCCCGCTTACAGGCGTAATTTCTTGTACACATTGTGAGTTCAATTATAATTTGCGTATTAAAGCGATTATTTACTGTAATACACTATGGAGCGCTCCTCTTTTTCTTAGAACTCTGGATATGGTACACTGACCAGATGTCCTGTTTTACGTGGGACACGTCCCAGGTTCAGGGTCCCCTGTCCCAGGCTGCGATGTGTCCCAGGTAATGTCCCACTTTTGGCTACTGAGTGTCCCAGCTGTGGGACTCTGTGGCCGCATCAGGTAATGTTTGCCTCATTTACCATTTGCAGAGTCGGTGAAATCGTTTTGTGCTGCATTTCATGTGTCAGAGGTAACGGTAGTTGCATTTCATTTGCCGGAGGTAACGGTTATTGCAATTCATGTGTATTCGAGGCAACGGCTGCTGCAGTTATTATATGATGAGACTACATTTGAAACCGTTTGAAACTTTGGGGTTAGCCCCCCCCCCCCCCCCCCGGCGATTGCATTTAGCGCTTCTATAGCACTGAGACGCGATCGCCGGGAAATCGTCTGAAGAAGGTACAGGCTACACGTTTGCATTTGGCGATTTGCGTTTATCACCCGCGATTAATGCAAATCGCCCAAGTAAGAACGGGCCCATAGGGAACACTGCTTTCTTATGTGTCTCGGGAACATTGCCTAATTACCCAATGGCCACGGCACGCGTCTGTGAGCGCGGCGGCACTTCCTGGTCAGCACGAACGCTGACGAATCCCAGAAGCCGTGCCATGCACGGCTATGGCATTCGCAGCCTTCTGCACGGAAACTGACGGCAATGTCGGCCGAATCGCTAAGGTAAGCGATTCAGACGGCGGCGCCATTGTTTCCTATGGCAGAGTTTCCCCACACGATTTGCCTGTGGGGAAACTCTGCGGATTCGGCCCGGTTTCCGCACTAGTGGTAACGAGCCCTTAGGGTCACTTTGCCTATCTGTATTTTGGAAGTAAACTTGGGCCCACTGCCTCAGAGTTGCATTATAGTTCATTCCGCCCACAGTATGTCATGGACACGCCCATTTTCCCCAAGGTGGTCATGGACACGCCCATTTTCCCCAAGGTGGTCATGGACACGCCCATTTTCCCCCACGGTGGTCATGGACACGCCCATTTTCCCCCACGGTGGTCATGGACACGCCCATTTTCCCCCACGGTGGTCATGGACACGCCCATTTTCCCCCACGGTGGTCATGGACACGCCCATTTTCCCCCACGGTGGTCATGGACACGCCCATTTTCCCCCACGGTGGTCATGGACACGCCCATTTTCCCCCACGGTGGTCATGGACACGCCCATTTTCCCCCACGGTGGTCATGGACACGCCCATTTTCCCCCACGGTGGTCATGGACACGCCCATTTTTTGGCACGGCACTAGCACCCCCTATCCGTCCCAGGTTGAGCCAAGAAAAATCTGGTCACTGTAGATATGGAGGCTTCCAAGAGGGGCCCTTTCAGTCCATGGATGCGTATACCGCGCATGGAATTGTCGCTGAACACCTATTGTCTTTGTAGCACAGATTGCGGTTATACACTTCTCCACAGGGGATGTTTGTATACTGCGTGCCTCTGAGGAAGCGGCTGTTGCCGTGAAACACGTGTTAGGCAGTCTCTTATGTGATTTGGAATCCTGAAATTGTGTCCATACGCTTTGTCCAGGGGCGTAGCAATAGGGGGTGCAGCGGTAGCGACCGCATCGGGGCCCTTGGGCCAGAGGGGCCCCGAAGGGCCCTCCCTCAACTACAGTATTCGCTCTCTATTGGTCCTGTGCTCATAATAATCACTTCTATATATACATTGAGTAGTGGTAAACATTAACAAGCTCTTCCCCATGCCCTTCTTGCACCTCTGACACTGAAGTTGCCATTGTCAGGTTTTGGTGCACCGTATCAATTGTTATGTATAGAGTGCCTGGGGGGCCCCATTGTAAAACTTGCATCGGGGCCCACAGCTCCTTAGCTACGCCACTGGCTTTGTCCGCAACTCTGAAGATATTTGATTGAAGAATAAATAGAGAATTTGTTCATATAAAACCCTGTGTTTCTTGTTGGCATACCTCCCAACTTTTTGAGATGAGAAAGAGGGACACTCCCATGCCACACCCCCTGATCACACCCCTTTCACATCCCTAGTCATGCATACCATAAAGATTTCATAAGAAAAATGTTTTATAATTTAAACCACACTGGTCCTTTCTATTTTGGTTCATTTTCCTTCATATTAACATTTTAAAATAAAAAAATATCAATTTAAAGGGGTTCTGTGTAGGTTAAGCATTAAAACAAGCTGACACTTACCTGGGGCTTCTATCAGCCCCTTGCAGCGGTAATGTCCCACGCCGTCCTCTCTCGATGCGCCGTTCCCTGCCGCCGGCACCGGGCGTTATTCGGCTGACGACAGACGAATGCGTGCTCCCGTTCGCGTCATCGGGAGCTTACTGCGCATGCGCAGTAAAGAGTTTTCTTGTACTGCGCCTGCGCAGTAAGCTCTGACGCGTACAGAAGCGAGAGCTCAGCCGCAGTGTAATCACTCGCGTGATTACATGGGGAACGGCGCATCGGGAGAGGACGGCGTGGGACATTACTGTTGTAGGGGGCTGATAGAAGCCCCAGGTAAGTGTCAGCTTGTTTTTAATTTTTAACCGACACAGAACTCCTTTAAAGGATGGGAATAAAGTTTAGAGTCAATCAAACACACTTTTTAGTAGAGAAATATATATATTTACATAGAAAAAGGGACAAAGTCCTGAAAGAGGGACAGCGTTCCGAAAGAGGGACTGTCACTCCAAAAAAAGGACAGTTGGGAGCTATGTGTTGGTGGAATTTGCTTGTTGCTGCATTTTTGGGGTGGACAGATTAATTGTCTATACTGGGATATGGAGGCTGCCATATTTATATCCTTTTAAACTATGCCAGTTGCCTGGCAGCCCTGCTGGTCTATTTGGCTGCAGTAGTGTCTGAATAACACCAGGCACAAGCATGCAGATTGTCAGATCTGACAATGTCAGAAACAGCTGATGTGCTGCATGCTTGTTCAGGGGCTATGGCTAAAAGTATTAGAGGCAGAGGATCAGCCAGGCAACTGGTATTGCTTAAAAGGAAATAAATATGGCAGCCTCAATATCCCTCTCATTACAGTTGACCGTTAGGGAACATTCATTTAGGAAGAGACTTGTGTGGTACTGATACATGCGTATAGCTGTTTGTTAGGTAAAAGTTGACTGTAACTTCAGGGCAATGTTCCTTGTTACATTCTCACCTCATTAGATTGTGCCAGGGATGCCGTGCTGTGGAAACTAAATACTGCCATGGGCGCCATGCAAGAAATATGCCATGTGGATGGGCTGCTCTGCTTGTAAAACCTATAGATAAACAGGGAAGGTGTCCACCTGTGGACTGCGCCACCAGTTATAGAGCTGCAGGGTCCCAAGGCATGCTGGGCCTTGTAGTCCCACAACAGTTGGCAAGCTGCAGGTGGCTTGACACGCTCTACATGTGACATCGGAGGCAATCATCGAAACCCATAGCCTCCCCGTTACAGCAGCGTTATACCGTTCCTATGGCGACCAGCGATCGTCAAGGCAACGCTAAACCATTGCTATAGTCCCCTTTTATATGTTGTAGGCTGAAGTGCGTCTTGAATAGATCTCCTGGATAACAGCGTCCTGATAAAGGCAGATCCCACCCGCTCCGTCTATCTTACCTTGATGGGCGAGTGTTGGAGACTGGCTTTTGCTAATTATTGCGGTAAATAAGCAATGCTGTGAATTACAATTGCCAGCGATGTTTGTGAAAAATGCCCGAGGCGCCTTTCACACTAGAGTGTTTTCTTTGCTTGTGTTTTTACCGCAGGGTAACGCTAAAGCGATAAATGTCTATGCGACATTTCATGCCTGGTGCGATGCGTCGGAAGCGAACGCATCAGCACTTTGAGTCAATGTCCGCGGTGACGTCTGTTGACCAGAAGTCGTGTAGGTCAATGGCGCAGCAGATATTTTAATCTGTTTCATGTTGTAGTGCATATGCGCAGAAGCATATATATTTTTTTTAATACACTTCCTTGCAATTTGTATTTCCGCCACAGGAAGTGGATGCTGGAGAGCTTTACTTAGCTTCTTTTCAGTAGTGCGATGCGGTCATCCGATTGTACCGCAACTAAAACGCAGGTTGCTAATGTGAAATTGGCCGGAAGGGGCCCATACATTACTTCATTTTCGGCATAAATATCTGTCCGATTCAATCATATTGATCAAATCTGGCAGAGATTGATGCCGCAGGATGGCCACCCAATCAAATTCCATCCAAAAGGATCGATTGGGCATGCTGTAAAATCTTGGTTGCAGGCCTCGATTGGATAAGCGTCAGTAAAAGCATTCGATCGAGATCAAGAGAGCATTCGACCACCAATGAACCTTTGGCCAGTCATCAACCACCAATCCCCCCCCCCCCCGTTGGAACGACTCTTGACGTGGCACCATGATGTGGTACAAGTACCCCGTGGTGGCAATGTATAGCCATCACTACATGTGGTGTCGTGTGGTACACACGCCCGCGGTAGCAATTTAAAAAAAACCTGGACACAGGAGGAGGCCAGGAGCCCCGCCAACAGGACAGGTGAGCCTGCAACACTCACCACAGGCCTGGTGGGTGGGCGGCAGCAGGTGAAGGCGTTGGGAAGATTTTCCAATCGGTTTTACGCTGAAATCTATTGGAAATCTGTCTACAGTGTATGAGCAGGCAATAGATCCCGCTCTGATCAGATTCAAGGTTGATCTGGTGTAGGCCCGTTTCTAGGGCCGTGCGGGCGCCCTGAGCGCTGAAGGAAGGGGGGGTGCTGTAATGGAGGGAGAAGTCAGCTGCGGGGAGGGCAGCCCGACCTCTCCCTCCCTTCCGCTTCCCCCTAAATTAGCCCTAGACTACGATACATATACTACACAATATAGACATAGGAGGACTATGGTAGAGATTAGATTGTGAGCCCCTCAGAGGGACAGCTAAGTGTCAAGACAATATACTCTGTACAGCGCTGCGGAAGATGTCGGCGCTATATAAATAATATCAATAATACTAAATCATAATAATCATACTCATGGTAAAGAGGGTATCAGCTACTGATTGGGATGAAGTTCAGTCCTTGGTTACAGTTCCTTGGTTACAACTGTAACGAGAGGGATATGGAGGCTGCCATATTTATTTCCTTTTCAACAATAACAGTTGCCTGGCAGCCCTGCTGATCCTCTGCCTCTAATACTTGTAGCCACAGCCTCTGAACAAGCATGCAGCAGATCAGGTGTTTCTGACATTGTCATATCTGACAAGATTAGCTGCATGCTTGTTTCTGATGTGATTCAGACATTACTGCAGCCAAATAGACCAGCAGGGCTGCCAGGCAGCTGGGTTTGTTTAAAGGAAATAAATATGGCAGCCTCCATGTCCCTCTCTCTTCAGACTCCGTTTAAGCCCACTTTTAGAGACCAGTGACAGCGGAGAGAGTCACCTGACCCATCGAATGCTATAGCATGTGTACTGCATATTGCACAGCTGAAACCTCACGTGTTGTGAACGATTATCCCCCGAGGCTCACGCTCACCCATTGCTCAATCATCCAATAACAGCCGCCTTGAAATTCCAGTCTGCTACAATGCCTCTTCATATTTCTTTCTTTTTTTTTGCGTATAGAAATGTCACACATTTTTTTTTTCTATCTCTGACTGAAGACAGTTTAGACAAAGAACAAAGGGATTTTTATTAATTTGCGGTGTCACTTAAGATTAAGGCGTGCTGCGGCTTGCCCCCCGGATAGGGCTGGTACGACATTCGAATCCTGCTAAATAAGCCGAAAGGCGGTGTGGAAGGTTCGGGGACCGCCCCTCCGGATCTCCTGAGCTGGGAAAAAAAAGGGGACCATTTTTAGCACCAAAAAAGTGCGCTAACACTGGCTATAAAAACTCACTACCGTGGCAGGCGTGGAACTGAGGGGTAACGTCATCTGGTTTTATGAAGCGATAACGGTAGCCATAGCAACAGGTGGGAGGCCCAGTTTGATCCTAACCTGCCCTTTCCAGTGTTTTTGTCCCCCTTTGTGACTACAAGGTACATTTTAATTAAACGGAGCATCGAAGCTCAGGGAGGGAGGGCAGGATTTGACTGACTAAGCCTGTAGAAGCGCAAATAGAGAGTCTGCAGGGAAGCTGTGCAAATTACTTCAGCATTTCTCTAATGAAGCACGTGGAGTTGATTCTCTGCAGGAAATGACATCACTGACCAGTGGGCCGCAAGAGCATGGAAGAGATCAATTAGCGTTTATGTGGGAGCCATGCCGTGACCAGGTTCTCTAGAACTGGAGGTGGAGATTCCACCTCCAGTGCGCCTCCCCCCCCCCCCCCCCCCTTTTTGGATTGTGCTCACCCCCATGTAGGTAGCAGGTGTGTTCCAAGTATTAAGTAGCCAGATGTGCCCTCTGTATTATGCAGCCCCCGCCCTCCAGTTTAGATAACCAGATGTGCCCCCAGTATTAGGTGGCACCTCCCCCCCAGTATAGGTAGTCAGACGTGCCCCAGTAATAGGCAGGTCAACAACATCCCCCCCCCCCCTCACCCTTGGGGTTTTGCACCCAGAAGCTGGTGCCTCCAGGGCCTCTGCCTCAGCCCGGCCCTGTGTGTTCAACGCTTATAGGGCTTGCCGGAAAAGTGCTGATTTGGTGGGGGTCATTTGTCATCTCTGGGTAAGTCTTTATGCACTAAATGAAAAGCCTCTGGATCAGAGGTGCCCGCACTTTTTCGGCTTGTGAGCTACTTTAAGAATTAGCAAGTCAAAATGATCCACTTATGTACAGTTTTAGGAGCACAATTGTATATACATAATGGAAAATGTAGTGCAGTCGGGATCTACCATGAAGTTCTTCATGATCTACTGATAGATCGCGATCTACCCAATAGGCACCCCTGGATAGTCCAGAGGATCTCTGACCTTCTCATACCCCCACTGTTCCAGCAAAGGGTCCCTCTAAACGTATTAGACTGGAGTAAGCTTCTTCCGGTCGCCCAACTGGCCATGGACAAGTGCATCCCGATTGGGCATGTGTGAGTTGGGTCCGTGCTCATGCACAAGTGCTTTGTAACGTTATTATAAACTAGAGCAGTTACGGAGCTGTTTGTCTCCAGATATCAGAATTCTGCCGTCCTGTACCGCCAAATATCAAAATTCACTAGCTGTGTGCCACCAGATAATAAGGCAAACAATCTGTCACCATATATTAGAATTAAAGGACACCCAAGGGGAAAATAAAGTAATGAAATAAACGATTATATCTAGCTTCCTTCTCCTAAAAATGACTTTTTAAGATATTCAACAGTTTATTTTATGTTTTAAATCTACTTTTTACATTTTAACTTATTGTTTTTGCTCCATGACACATTCATTAAAGTATGCCGGAGCTAAAATCTATGAGCTATTGACCCTTTTTATCTCTTTCTTGCTCTCAGGAGCCATTTTCTGCTAGGAAAGTGTTTTATAGTTGTAATTCCTTACCAGTGACGGTCACACTGTAGTCACTTCCTGTCTGAGTCAGGACTGAGTCAGCCACTTACATACCTGATAGTTAACTAACTATGCTGTGTTCCTTATTTTTTTTCTCTGCCTAAAAGAGTTATTTGTGTGCCTGGCACTGTACATACCCATCTCTATCTCATCATGTCACATCACCTCGGGTATCCTTTAAGCAGTCATGTGCCCCCCTACATAGGAATCAAACAGCGGTCAGATTTCAGAAGTAAGCAGCCAGGTGTGGGTTCAGCAAACTTTTGCACTCAGATATAATAATTCAGCAGCTGTGTGCCTCCAGATGTCAGAATTAAGCAGCCACGTTCCCCCTCCTGTATAGCAATTAAGAAGCTGTCCAGGGGCATAACTAGAAATCACTGCCCCCCCACGCGCGAAACTTTGGATGGGGCCCCCTCCCGCCAACCCCACCCCCACAGAAAACAGACACACAAATGTGCCACCCAGCCTCCACTTATTACACTCACACTGTCCATCTCTGATGGAACAGAATTGCTCTGCAGCCTTCTCCAAGATCACTACAGTAAAGAGCACTTAGGGAGGGGTAGAGCAGTTGGGGGCTGGGCGCTGTACAGAACAGCCTGCTGCACACTGAATAGGGACTGTCTACAAATCTGGGTATGATTCCTTATCGGTGGCTGAGCAGATGCAGTCATTAGAACAATTGTGCAAAGAGCAGAAAGGTGTTTTTTTTTTTCTTCTTCTTCTTCTTCTTCTTCTCTTTGTCCTTAGTTGTCAGTCTCTCAATAGGGGGCCACCATGTGGCTTCTGGGCCCCCCTGCGACTGTATCCCTTGCAGTCAATGGTGTACCTAGGGCATTTGACACCCGGTGCTGGGTATTATAAGACACCCCCCCAAAAAAGGAAAGGAGCGAGTGCGGCATACTAAGCACACCATGGCAGGTAATACCCAGGATATGCATAGGTTAGGATTTAGTTAGTGTTAGGCCCCTCCCATAGGGGGATGACTTATTCGCAGTGGGAGGGACGAGTACTTAATAGGTTGCATGCAAGCTGTTACAGGAAACCAACATCCTCCAGTGGTAGACAGGTCATGTGTATGCTCGGTGTGTATTATATCCCACAAGTGGGGCTTGCACTCTTTTGCAGATAGGCACTTGCCTGTTTTTAAGTAGCGCTGCTCATTTCCCTGCTATGTACTAATTTAATTCATTTTTGGTCAGCTGCTCCCACTTAACAGCTCTGCTTTTGGTGTATATGCAGAGCTTCTGTTTGGGTTCAAGGTGCGTTTGCAGTTTCGGGGGGGGGGGGGGGGGGCTCAGCGCACCTCTGATTGAAGGCCATTCGGAGGCGGCCTGGTGATGCGCTGATCCACCTTTTGCACAATTTTCAATGCCAGGTATAGGTGCCCATAGTTGCCCCGGTATATGTAATAAATTTGCCCCCAGTATAAGTAGCTAGTATAGTTGCCCCTAGTACAGGTAGTATAGTCATCTGTAGTATAGTTGCCCCCAGTGTAGCCGGTATAGTTGCCCCCAGTGTAGCCGGTATAGTTCTATAGTTGCCCCAAGTGTAGCTTCTATAGTTGCCCCCAGTGTAGCTTCTATAGTTGCCCCCAGTGTAGCTAAATATAGTTGCCCCAGGAGGGGGAAGCAGCACAAGGAGGGGCAGCGGGCCGGGGAGGGGAGTCAGAACCTCCACCTCCCTCACCTGGGTTCCCTTCTGCTCTCTCCCCTCCAGATATGCGGATGGCAAGCAGGCGCGGCGGGCGGAGAATAACGACTTCTGCGCTCCATCGCTTGGAAAGCAGAACTCAAGTGAGTTATTCTCCGCCTGTGCGCCTGCTTGCCGCCCACATATCTTGAGGGGGAGAGAGCAGAAGAAGGGACCCAGGTGAGGGAGGAGGGGTTCTGCCCTCCTCCCTGCTGCTGTCCCTGCTGCCCCTCCTTCTGGAGCTAGTCTACTTTAGGGGACCCACCGCAAATCCCCATAGACAATTTCAGCTGGGTTGCAAAACGGAACAAATGTCTTCCGTTTGCTTGTTTAAACCTCCACAAGCCTTATAGCCTCTGGTAGCTAAGCATGCCCTCTAACGAATTTTGCGGGTTTCAGGCCAAAAAAAGTTGTAACTGACTGTACAGGAGCCGCCGAATGGCCGCAATTTCGGGTCCGTCAGCCATCTTGGTTCTGCTCTGCAGGTCGTTTCTTCCTCCTCATTGGAGGGATTGTTCGGTGGGGGGCGTGCCAGCTTCTGTCAGCAGCTAACAAAGCCTCCAATGAGGAGGAAGAAAGGACCTGCACAGCAGAACGAAGATGGCCGACGGAACCGAGATTAAGGCCGTTCGGCGGCTCCTACACAGCCAATTTCAACTCTATTTTGACCGAAAACCTCACAATTCGTTACAGGATATGCTTACCTATCCATGGGTATAAGGCTTGTGGGGGTTTAAACAAGGTGAAAGCGGACATTTGTTCCGTTTCTGCAGCCCAGCTGAAAGTGTCTATGGGGATTTGCGGTGGGTCCCCTAAAGTAGACTAGCTCCCTCCTTCTTACGCTCCCCTTCTGCTCATGGCCTCTGTGAGAGACCTTGGCGCCCAGTGGTAGGAACGCCCCTGCTTGCAGAGTCTATTGTCACACCCCTGAAGCTGTCACTGTCAACTCTCAGATATCAGAATTAAGCATTCCCCAACTTACAAAGATTAAGCAGCCTTTTATCCACAAATATAAGATTGCAGCAGCAGCAGCGCGCCTCAAGATATCAGTATTAAGCAACGTGTCCGCATATAAATATATCAGTACAAAGCAGACCGTTATTGGGAGGAGACTCCCAGAATAATATATTACATTGGGGAGTGATAGGTTAGCCTATTGCTCTAGAATGAGCCAGCCGTACAATGGCTACTGGAAAAGATATTTATTACATGACTACGCGTTTCACTGGTTGTCCCCGCTTCCTCAGGACAAGTTGTGCCTAGTAATGTCCATACATTGCAAACTCATCCATATTGTTTCTAATTAATAGCGATGCTCGGAAATGCCAATTTTTCGATGCAAAGGAAATGCTGATTACCGATTCCACAGATCTTAGATTTCAGAGTAGTGTTTTTGTTTCTTCTCATTTTTTGCAATCTCTGGCCAAATACTTCCAAGTTGACTCTGCATTTTCTGATTGGGCTAAAATGACCAAGTTGCGGAAATGCCGAGAATTGCGCCACAGCGTGATAGCCCAGGAATAAATCTGAAGTGCATTACCGCCCTCTAAAAAAGCCGGATGGAGGTAAAACGCCCCTCTACAAAGACCTTTTGTTGCTTTTCAAGTGCTGTTGTGACAGCCTGGAGCTCAGAGGAGTAAAGTGTAAGCGCAAAGCTGACGCGTTTCAAACACGTGTTAATGCATTGTACATTTATCTGAGCGCAATGTATTGTTTGCTGGGGAGCCGTTCAGGGCCGGTTCAAGTAACAATTGGGCCCTAGGGCAAAATTAGCCTGGGGGCCCCCCCAACAGACACCGCCCGACCAAAAAGCGTCATTAGAGGCCCTTTGTTGCAGCCAAATTTCCCTCCTGGGCCCCTGAGCTGGCTGCTGACCCTCCCCCAATCACCTCCCAACTTAGACTCTGCAGAGTCCCTAGGGAACACCAGTTAAGATGGGGAGGGACACCTTTGGGGCCCCTACAGGCTCTGGGGCCCTGGGGCAAGTGCCCATTTTTTCCTATGGTAGCTCCGGCCCTGGAGCCGTTTACCCAGCTGAGTTCCTGTTGCTTCTGTGTCTAAACTTTCAGGGTAGTCTTACCAATGTAGAATGTCGTCGTCGTGCCGTCAGGCTTCCAATCAGCTGCGAGGGAACTGGAAACGGAAAAAAAAATCTGTACTGCACCTGACGTTTGAAGTGAGGCGATGCTGCTCGTCTTCTGAACATCTTCTCTATTGAATTACCTCCTTTTGGGTTAATTGGGTCTCTTATGCAGGCTGGCAGGGCTGAGCGCTGGGGAATTTGATTTTCTTTTAAAGGGACTGATTAAAGGGAATGATAATTGGCAGTTGGCTCGCCAGGAAAATATCAGTACAATGAGAGTTGAACTAAATTCTAATCTGTACAGTACAGTACCGTACATGGAATAGTCTGTACAGTGTATGAGTCAGTCTTTTTTTTTTTTTTTTTCTTTTTTGGGAGTTTATTTGCAGCAAAAGCTCTTCTGTGTAGTTTTTCAGCCAAGTGCATTGTGGGGGAGGGAGGACTGAAGAGACTGAGAGGAGGGGCGCAGAGTTACCCCCCCTCCCCCCATAGGAAGGGCAGAGTTACCCCTTTTCATAGAAAGGACGCAGATCCCAGACCTGCAGAATTACCCTTACTATGTTGTTGGTATAGTTTGGTCTCCACATTGAATACATCTTTGCAGGGCTGTTTTTTCCATGCAGTGAGTTGAACCACGTGTTCAGGGTGGCGGTAATTTAGAGGGCGGCAGCACGGCAAACCCGGAAAGTGTGTAGTCCAATGGCATAGAGGCCAGGGTTCCTTCTGCATTTGCCCCTCCTCCCTTGCTGAGGCTACCAACCACAGTGCCCCGCCATCATTGTTCACTCACCTGCTCCGCCTCCAGACTTCCCATTAAAGGACCACTATTGCGAAAGTTTTAAAATTTTTAAAATACGTGTAAACATGTTCAAATATGAAATGCATGAAGTAAAATGAGCTATAAACTAATTTTCTCCCATGTTGCTGTCTCTTACAGTAAGTAGTAGAAATCTGACAGATCTCGACAGGTTTTGGACTAACCTATCTCCTCATGGGGGATTTTTTGGGTTTTCTTTATTTTCAAAAGCACTTAGCAAATAGAAGTTGCTCTGTCCAACTGCCAAAAACTGTGTAGCAAGCAGGGAGCAAGCTGGTCCGCATATTTGTATAAATCTTTTTCAGGGGAGTGTCTTTGTAAAGATTAAAGGCCATGCTGATAATCCCCTTTGGAGATTTGGACTAGCCCAAAACCGGTAATGTCAGATTTCTGCTTACTGTAAGTGACAGCAACATAGGAGAAAAGTAATTTATGGCTCATTTTACTCTGGGAGAAACGTACTTCTATTGTATATGTTTACATATATTTTAATTTTTTTTTCCATGATAGTGGTCCTTTAAGCACCCACCCGTTGACTACTGGCCTCTGTGCAGGGCTGAGGCGATTGCTATCAAGAATAGCGCCTTTGGCGTTCGTTTCCTTAAAAAGCAGTTATCCAATGGTTCCAAGGGGTCTCTTGTTAGAGCTTTCATAATTAGCGGTAAGTCCCATTTAGAAAGATGGTCTTTCTTGGTCTTAAAGAGACTCTGTAATCAAATTTTCAGCCTTATTTCTTCTATCGTAAAAGTTCCTATACCTATTCTAATGTGGTCTGGATTACTGCAACCTTTTCTAGTTGCACTGTCTCTGTAATATATCTAATCTTCTTTTCTTTGCCAAGCTTTGTCGACCCAGGGAGGAAGGAGCTGCCTCTGCTGTGATAGGGACAAGTTATGCACGGTCCCTGCACGCGGCCTCCAGGCTCTGTGTGTGTGCTTTGTTTATTGCAGTTTGTGAGGCTGAGGGGGAAGGGAGCTGCCTGTCACATGCTGGGAAACTATGTCTGATCCAGACTGGAGTGCGGATAATTCGCTATGTGATAAAAACTTGTAGTATACTGTAACATGATATGATTTGTATGTATATATATATATATATATATATATATATATATATATATATATATGTGTGTGTATATATATGTTTGGCCAACGTTATTAATCGTCATGATTTTCCTGCATAAATCATTGGTTGGTACGATAAAAAAATTTCAGTTAAATATATCATATAGGGGACACACACAGTGATATTTTAGAAGTGGAATGAAGTTTCAACACTTCCTGGTTAGCGGCCATGTTTTTTGTTTGTAAACACTGCCTAAAACTGCCGATTAAAAGCCAGGATTGCCGTGGGGAGCAGCGGAAACGGCAAAGAGGGACCCAGGAGATCAGTGACTCGATTGGTATGTTTTTTTTTTTTTTTTTATTGAACAGATTCTCTTTAACTTCAGCACCCCCTAATAAACTTTCACTAGTGCAGTGGTCCTCAAACTAAGGCCCGCGGGCCGAATGCGGCCCCCTGAAGCTTTTTTACCGGCCCTCCACACACAAAATGTATTGCTTATAGATTCGGCAGCAGTGCTGCCACCATGTTTCCACATGGAAGCCAGCAAGAAGTAATTCGTTGGCTTCCAATCCAATTCCGCATTAGGTGGCACTGCTGTCCAATTTTATGGCAGGTTGTCACCTGGGTATGCTTCACTGTCTGGTGCGCAAAAACACTGTGGTAGTGGTGGTGGGGTGGTTAGAGATAATATAAAAGCAGTGTAGGGGTGGATAATTTGCAGTCCTTGCAATTACTGGGGAAAGGGGTTGTTTTGGGGGGACTTTCAAAAATACAGTATGTATTTTGAACTTTTTGCTAATATTTTGAACACTGTTTGCTTTGCGTGAGGGGGATTGTGTTTCAGGTGCTGTTTACAATTCTTAGGTTCAATGTAATGTTTTTCTACATCATTTTATGTACACTCCGGCCCCCCAGCAGTCTAAAAACTGCGACAGGATGCATCCTTGTGGGGCCCCTGTGTTGGTGATCCTAGGTTTTGAGGAGATGGCGCCTAGCTTGATGACCTGGGATCAGTTTGTGAGGAAGTCTGTAATCCACAGGCATAGGTTAGGGTGAACCCAGAGTGTGGCAAGGTTCTCCTGAAGCATTTTGGGGCTGATGGTGTTAAACATTGAGCCCAGAAAGATGATCCTGGCGTATGCGTCAGGACTGTCCAGATGATCGTTGGCAAGCTCCAGGCAGATGTTGATGGCGTCATCAGTGGCCCTGTTCGCTCTGTTTGCAAACTGGTGTGGGTCCAGTAGGGCTTCTGTAGAAAGCTTGAAGTGAAGAGGGAAGGCACCATGCTTTAAAATGCTTTTATGATGACTGGAGTAAGTGCCATGGGCCTGAAGTTGAGGTTGGAGACTCCCTGCTTTTGAAGGGACAGGGATGATGGTGGACCTCTTGAAGCAAGTGGTGGGGACTTTGCCTGCCTGAAGGGACTTGATGAAGATGGAAGAGAGAATAGGAGCCAGCTGCCGAGCACAGGTTTTCAGGCAGGCTTGTTGCACTCTGTCAGGGCCTGAGGCTTTCCTAGCATTTAGCCTTAACAGGTGATGCAGAACATCGGCCTCATTCACCTTTGAAGGGGGCGAGTTTGGACTCGGGACATCTAAGGCAGAGGAGGAGGCAGGTGGCTGTCGGGGTCCTACAGGTGCCACCTGGTTCTTGAATCTGCAGTAGATGTCAGTGCAGTGGCGGACACAGCCAGCAGTGGGCCCCTGTGCAAAATTGTAATTGTGGGCCCCCTATGACCTGCGGCGCGCCTAGCGCGCCGCGGCAAAATATGGGCGTGGCTACAACCTGCGGCGCGCGAAGCGCGCCGCGGCAAAAATTAGTGGACAGAACCTGCGGCGCGTAGCGCCGCGGCAAAAAAATGGGCGTGGCAATGACCGGATGAGGGCGGAGCTAACTGTAACTTAAAGCGAACCCGGGGTGAGGGTTTATTTCCTTTTAAACAATACTAGTTGCCTGGCGGCCCTGCTGATCTATTTGGCTGCAGTAATAAACTGAATTACACCAGCAACAAGCATGCAGCTAATCTTCTCAGTTCTGACAATATTGTCAGAAACCCCTGACCTGCTGCATGCTTGTTCAGGGTCTATGGTTGAAAGAATAAGAGGCAGAGGACCAGCACGGCAGCCAGGCAACTGGTATCGGAGCAGTGCTTTTCAGCGCTGCTAGCTTTGGGCGCAGCCAGCGCCGCCATAGACTGTAATGGGAATCAGTCTATAGCGGCGCTCAGTGAGGAAGGTCGGCTCCGTCAGAAGACGGAGCCGAAGTTGTTTAAAAAACACAATAATTCGGCCTCCAGCAATCGCTGGAAGCCGAATTATTTCATTCCCCCACTATCCATGTCGGCCTGGAGGGGGAATAGTAATTAAAACGCCCCGGACTTGTGCAGAAGCAGGACCAGCCATTTAACAGCTGGATCCTGCGCCCAAGTCTACCAGCGCCGTATTCAAATGTACGCACTGGTATTGCTTAAAAGGAGAGAAATATGGCAGCCTCAATATTATTCTCACCTCAGGTTCCCTTGAAAAGTGCAACGCAAAGACAGTGGGCCCAAGTTTTGGTGACCCTTTCCCCAGAAAATTCACATAATTGTGCAGGTTTTCTCAAGAAAATACACATATATGCCCAGAAAATACGTGCAATCATGTCGGCAGATATGCCCAGAAAATACGTGCAATCATGTCGGCAGATATGCCCAGAAAATATGTGCAATCAAGTCGGCAGATATGCCCAGAAAATACGTGCAATCAAGTCGGCAGATATGCCCAGAAAATACGTGCAATCAAGTCGGCAGATATGCCCAGAAAATACGTGCAAACAAGTCGGCAGATATGCCCAGAAAATACGTGCAAACAAGTCGGCAGATATGCCCAGAAAATACATGCAATCAAGTCGGCAGATATGCCCAGAAAATACGTGCAAACAAGTCGGCAGATATGCCCAGAAAATACGTGCAATCATGTCGGCAGATATGCCCAGAAAATACATGCAATCATGTCGGCAGATTTGCGAAGAAAATACATGCAATCATGTGGCAGACCTGCCCAGAACATACACCTGCTAATATAAATAAAACAAAAACATTTACTCACCTGCAGCAGCAGACCTCCTGTCCCAGCCTCCATCCGGCGCGCAGCTCCCATGGGTGGTTGGGTGGATAGGTAGCCTAGTGAGTGGGTGAGTGGGTGGGTGGGTTGGTAGCCTGGTTGAGTGGGTGGGTGGGTGGGTAGGTAGCCTGGTGGGTGGGTGGGTAGGTAGCCGGGTGGGTAGGTAGCCTGGTGGGTGGGTGGGTAACTAGCCCGGTAGGTAGGTAGGTAGCCCGGTGGGTGGGTAGGTAGGTAGCCTGGTGGGTGCGTGGGTAGCCGGGTGGGTGGGTAGGTAGCCTGGTGGGTGGGCTGGTAACTAGCCCGGTAGGTAGCCGGGTGGGTGGTTAGGTAGGTAGCCGGGTGGGTGGTTAGGTAGGAAGCCTGGTGGGTGGGTAGCCGGGTGGGTGGGTAGGTAGGTAGCCGGGTGGGTGGTTAGGTAGGTAGCCGGGTGGGTAGGTAGGAAGCCTGGTGGGTGGGTAGGTAGCCGGGTGGGTAGGTAGGTAGCCGGGTGGGTAGGTAGGAAGCCTGGTGGGTGGGTAGGTAGGTAGCCTGGTGGGTGGGTAGGTAGCCTGGTGGGTAGGTAGGTAGCCGGGTGGGTAGGTAGGAAGCCTGGTGGGTGGGTAGGTAGCCTGGTGGGTGGGTAGGTAGGTAGCCTGGTGGGTGGGTAGGTAACCTGGTGGGTGGGTTGGTAACTAGCCCGGTAGGTAGCCGGGTGGGTGGTTAGGTAGGTAGCCAGGTGGGTGGTTAGGTAGGTAGCCGGGTGGGTGGTTAGGTAGGTAGCCGGGTAGCCGGGTGGGTGGGTAGGTAGCCTGGTGGGTGGGTTGGTAACTAGCCCGGTAGGTAGCCGGGTGGGTGGTTAGGTAGGTAGCCGGGTGGGTGGTTAGGTAGGTAGCCGGGTAGGTAGGTAGGTAGCCGGGTGGGTGGTTAGGTAGTTGAGTGGGTGGTTAGGTAGGAAGCCTGGTGGGTGGGTAGGTAGCCGGGTGGGTAGGTAGCCGGGTGGGTGGTTAGGTAGTTGGGTGGGTGGTTAGGTAGGAAGCCTGGTGGGTGGGTAGGTAGCCGGGTGGGTAGGTAGGTAGGAAGCCTGGTGGGTGGTTAGGTAGTCGGGTGGGTAGGTAGGTAGCCGGGTGGGTAGGTAGCCGGGTGGGTAGCTATCCGGGTGGGGGGCCCGACTCCTATCCTCCCTCCCTCCCTTCCTTCCTCACCTCGGGGGGCCCCCTCCCGATATGCGCGGCGGGAGAGTGAGCGGCAAATGCAGGAAGTCTTCAGGGCTCTCCAGGCATCCGCTAGAGGCCCAGCCGCTGAGTCTCCAATATGTCTCCAACTGGAGACATATTGGAGACCAAGCGGCTGGGCCTCTAGCGGATGCCTGGAGAGCCCTTCCTGCATTTGCCGCTCGCTCGCTCTCCCGCCGCGCATATCGGGAGGGGGCCCCCGAGGTGAGGGAGGGAGGGAGGGAGGATAGGAGTCGGGGGGCCCCCGGGAATAAAATAATAAAAAAAAAAAAAAATATTAAAAAAAAAAAAAAAAAAAAAGTACTTAATGCCATGGGCCCCTGAAGAAAACGGAACTTCAGGGGCCCTCGTGCGGCGGCACGGCCTGCACGGCCGTATGTCCGCCCCTGTGTCAGTGTGACTCAGTGCTGGGTGTTGTGTGCTGAGGGGGGTGGGGGCTTATAGTTGGTGGCAGCCTTCAGCCCTTTCCAAACGGCTCGAGAGTTGTTCGAGAAGAGGATCTTTCAGCTTTTCCGTATAGCTCTTCTTGGTGGCCCTCAGTTCTCTGTACAGGTTGTTTCTTGCCTTTCTGTATTCCTCCCGGTTACCGGACTTGTGCGCGGCTTCTTTGACTCTACGCAATTGCCGTCGTCTTTTTTTTTTTTTTTTTTTTTTTTTTTTTTTTTTTTTTTGGAGAACCACGGTGCGTCATTCGGGTGGAGTTTGAAGGTTCTCATTGGTATACAATAGTCCTCACAGAAGCTAATGTACAAGGTTACATTGTCCACCCAATCATCTTTGGAGCTTCCAGAACTTTCCAGTCTGTGCAATCAAAGCAGGCCTGAAGTTGTAGCTATTAGCCTCACTTCATCACACTTTGGAGGTTAAAGAGAACCCGAGGTGGGTTTGAAGAATATTATCTGCATACAGAGGCTGGATCTGCCTATACAGCCCAGCCTCTGTTGCTATCCCAAACCCCTCTAAGGTCCCCCTGCACTCTGCAATCCCTCATAAATCACAGCCACGCTGCTGACAAACAGCTTGTCAGAGCTGGCTGTGTTTATCTCTATAGTGTTAGTCTGCTGCTCTCCCCGCCTCCTGCAGAACTCCAGTCCCCGCCTGCATCCCTTCCCTCCCTGCTGATTGGAGGGAAGGGACGGGGGCAGGGACCAGAGCTATGCAGGAGGCGGGGGAGCAGCTGACACTGACACTACAGATGTAAACACAACCTCACAGCATGGCTGTGATTTATGAGGGATTGCAGAGTGCAGGGGGACCTTAGTGGGGTTTGGGATAGCAACAGAGGCTGGGCTGTATAGGCAGATCCAGCCTCTGTATGCAGATCACATTCTTTAAACACACCTCGGGTTCTCTTTAAGGACCAGTTTTGAATTTTCCAGGGACCTCCTGTAAGTGGGATCTATAGGAAGAAGTCACAGGAAGAAGTCACCCTGTAGGAGTGATGATTGAAATGTCATGCAGAACAGAAAAAGATGTCCGTTTTTGAAACTCTCTTATTTTGCTTTGCTTATATGGAGTCCTGGATGAATGGAAGTCCTCTCAGAAGCAATGTGAAGGTGTGAGCAGAAATACTGGTCAGGCTGCAGTGACTCTGGCGGTGATACCTGCCAGCTGCCAGCAGGGGGCAGTGTGTGAATGCAGCTGGAAACAGATAAGCCAGGCTATTCACATTTTGCTTTTCGAGATATAAAGTATAGTAAATGCGTATTATTATTTTTTTTCCCCCCCATTAGGAATCACCATTGCTTTTCGAGGAACTCCGAACTCTCTACTACTAGCTATTGAATCCAGGTCGGTTACACTCGTTGCGTTCACAATGGCGGTTTTGGGTTTGACTTTTTATAAAGCTAAAATTATTGCTCTTTCGGGTTTCCTTTATGGTGCATGAACGGCATTCTGAGGGGATCGTGCGTGCATGTCCTCAAAGCTTCTGTCAGGGAGGGTCTTCAATCCTGTTGGGTAACCAGATTGATTCACACACCCCCTCCCCATTGGTTGATAATTTATTTCACTCTGTCCTACATACAAGTAAAGGGACAACTATTGCCATGCACTGATGAGGACCAACCAGTCTGAAACTGTATTCATGTTGGATTAGTTTGGCTCTGTAATATTAAAGGATACCCGAAGTGACATGTGACATGATGAGATAGACATGTGTATGTACATTGCCTAGCACACAAATAACTATGCTGTGTTCCTTCTTTTTTTTTTCTTTTTTTTTATCTGCCTGAAAGAGTTAAATATCAGGTATGTAAGTGGCTGACTCAGTCCTGACTCAGACAGGAAGTGACTACAGTGTGACCCTCCCTGATAAGAAATTCCAACTATAAAACACTTTCCTAGCAGAAAATGGCTTCCGAGAGCAAGAAAGAGATAAAAAGGGGAATTTCTTATCAGTGAGGGTCACACTGTAGTCACTTCCTGTCTGAGTCAGGACTGAGTCAGCCACTTACATACCTGATGTTTAACTCTTTCAGGCAGAGAAAGAAAAAAAGGAACACAGCATAGTTATTTGTGTGCTAGGCACTATACATACACATGTCTATCTCATCATGTCACATGTCACTTCGGGTATCCTTTTAACAAGCTGACACATCATTGCATTCCAGCGGTTCTGGAGGTGTGTCCGGCTATCAGCGACAACAAATATGATCTGCGTATTCAGCAGTGATGCATTGTGGGATACCTCATATAGTCACTCCAACCTGAATTATCGCAAATACCTTCTGTTTTAACCATTCCCTTTAGATTGTAAGCTAGCAAGGGCAGGGCTCTCTCCCCCTTTTGTGTCTTGGTAACCATTATACATTTTATTCATCATGTTAATTTTATCACTGTCATTACCAATTCGATAATTTGTATTTTGTATCATGCTTTGTATTTTGTCACTAATTATGTATCTTGTATATTGGTGTACACCATTGTCTGTATTATTATGTACCCCTTGTTTGTTTCTTACTTTGTACAGCGCCAGGGAATATGTTGGCGCTTTATAAATCAATAATAATAATAAAGGCAAATTTCTGTTTAGGTCTTAGGCAATTATTTCTGTTTAGGTTCTAGACTGGTCCATCACCTCATGGGGGAATCTCAGGGTTGTTTTTTATTATTATTTACAAAAGCACCTACTTAACTGCAGTTGCTCAGTCCAACTGCCAAACTTCCAAAATAGTATGGAAGCTGGTTTGCATCTTTGTGTAGATGCTTTTCATGGAGTGCTTTTGTAAAGAATGAAGGTAATACTGAGAATTCCCCCCCCCCCCATGAGGAGTTAGACTATTCCAAAATCTGTCAGGTCTGTCAGTTTTTATTAACCACTTGCTGTAAGTGACAGCAACATAGGAAAATGGTCATTTACAGTGCATTTTACTTTGGGACAAACCTTTTGTATGTACTGTATATCTTTTTTACATTTATATATATTTTTTTTCTTTTTACCTGTAAGGAATCAAAATGCTTCACTGTTGTCCGGAGAAGTGCTCTTAAAGGGCAACTGAAGTGAGAGGAATATGGAGGCTGCCATATTTATTTCCTTTTAGTCAATACCAGTTGCCTGGCTGTCCATCTGATCCTCTGCCTCTAATACTATTAGCCATAGCCCCTGAACAAGCATGCAGCAGATCAGGTGTTTCTGACATTGTCACATCTGACAAGATTAGCTGCATGCTTGTTTCAGTTCTATGATTCGGACAGTATTGCAGTCAAATAGATCAGCAGGGCTGCCAGGCAACTGGTATTGTTTAAAAGGAAATACATATGGCAGCCTTCATATCACTCTCACTTCAGTTGTCCTTTAAGTTATTGGGGGTTGGGAGGTATACTATAAAATATAAATATGGCACAATCCGGAGTCCATTCTTTGTGTGGGCTTAAGGTGCGTACACACATGCGACTAGAGTCGTTTGAAACGATCGTTCCCCGATCGTTTCAAACGACGATCGTTTAAACAAAAGCAACCAACGATCATTAAGTCTAACGACGGACGAGCTAGATCATTAAAAACTAACGATCTAGCTTGGCGGATTTTTACCAACGACGATCGTTTGCAAAAGTAGTACATCGTTGGAAACGGTCGTTCGTACTACGCTTGACATGCACATTTCGCTATTTCTCCATGAAACTTCTCATTTTTATGCGCAATAGTTGCTTTACGCGTTGTACTGTTCGTTCTAACGATCAGATCGTTACACACATTTTAAAACTAACTTTACTTAGGTCGTTCTTTCATCAATTAAAAGTTCGTTCGTCGTTCTCAACGAACGATCGTTGTCGCATGTGTGTACGTAGCACTAGGGACTTATCAATCATCATATGAGCTGAAACCCACTAGAAATTGTGATTGCGTTTTGCGAATTGCATCTTGTAGCGATTTTTTTTTTTTTTTTTTTTTTTTTTTTTTTTTTTTTTTAGCAGTGTTCTCCAGAGCGATTTCTGGTGAATTTAAAGCGCATTTTCACTTAATGCTAGAGATTTTCATATAGATTGACTTCCAATTTTTTCTTTTTGCGGTGGGGAAGGGGTGGTTCTGCGTAGTAAAATCACTGCGTATCACCGACTTGAAAAGCAATTCAAATCGCTCGAAAAATTGTACAGGATTCGCAAACGCAATTTGTGTGAATTGAATCGCTCCCATGCAATCGCTCATTAGCCGAGCATTTTTAGAATTGGTGGCAATGCCACCGGTGGGTGGCAACACTACCTGTCTTTTTTTTTCAATTTTAAAAAACATTATTTAAACCAGGTTGGGGATGGGTCTAGCACAGGACAAAGCGTGAATCTTGCAGCTACGAATGTATGAAAGCGAGCGTAGGGTAGGCGGCTGGAGGTGGCGGCCATTCTCGCTTCGTTTTTTTGGACTCATTCCTCCAAGCCGCAAATGGCCGCGCTGGCTTAAACGCAGATAAAAACCTGCAGAGCCGTCCCTGGCCACAAGAGCTTTCGATCTAAATGCCCAGGCGGCTAGCTGGTTGTATTCCATTAGAGATGCGCCTGTCTGCATTTCTTGGTCGAAACCTCAGCAGTCCCCATAGAGAACACTTAACAATACAAGGCTAGGCAGAACAAAAGGAAACCCCTGCCGCCAATGGCAGCCCAGGGATGCGGATTGGAGCGCTCTGATAGGCCGGAGCCCATCCAATGGCTCGCTGGTGATTCTAGGCTGTCAAAAGCACGTGGGGGAGATGATTAGAAGCTTGTAGTTATTGGTGGAATGGGATCCCCCTCTCCCCCCTCCTCTCCCCCCCCCCCCCCCCCCCCCAGTCTCTACACCTCCTCTGTATCTCACTCTCATGCTGCAGCTGCTTCCACTGTCTGGCCTCACAGCCTTTAACCCTCCCTGTACCGGTTTCAACGACATCTTGTCCAAAATCAACGGAAGCTGCAATTGAACCGTCAACCGCCCAATCGCAATATGGCGTCACTCTACCAGCCTTCCCTAGATTTTTATTAACCTATCGATGGGGTCCCTCCCCGAAGGGGGGCTGGGAAATTGATCGAAGCCAATGTGAGATTTTCCTGGTTGATCAATCATTGAATCTGCTGGGAATCTATAGCACAACTGATCGTAATTTCTATCAATTTTCTTTCCCCAAAAATTGATTGAAATAACGGATTAGATTGGATGGAAAATCCGAATCGATTAGGGAGAAACAGCGGCAGATTGGCCAGTCGCGTTGCGATGCATCAAACCGCGCGCCGCTGCCATTCGATAGAACTTCATTTCATGCTGAAACCTATTGGAAATCAACGTGTGGAAGGATTCGATTCCTCTCTGATCAGATTCAGATCACAGATTGATCGATCTGTTTGCCAAATTGGGTGGCCGCCTTTTATCATTCAGATAAACCGTTCCAATGTTTTGACTACTCTGATCAGCTTGTGCATCAGTTTCACATCAGCTTTGCTCAATTTCTCCTCCCCCTCCTTCCCTTGTGTTTTGTTTGGGAAATTTTACAGTGGACCTGAACTCTTGCACAGGACGGAAGGAAAAATGCACCCTGTATGTATTTAGAGAGTTTAGCCTGTCTAATCCCCCCCCCCCCTCTCATCTATGACTAATCACAAATTGTGATTTGATCCCTCAGCTGTGTCAGCTGACTGTCATGGCATAGAAGCTAATTTGTAAATACAGGATGTTAACCCTATGTCTGCTTCCATGAAAGCAGGAAGTAGACACTGCAGATTTATTGCAGGATTTGTATCAAATATAACACAAAAATGTTTTTTCTTTAAAGGTTATTCTGCTGTTGCTTATCTTTTAGATCAGAGAGGAAGTTACATTGTTCCATAGTTATTTGGGTTGAAAAAAAAGACATACGTCCATCGAGTTCAACCAGAGAACAAAGTACAACACCAGCCTGCTCCTTCACATATCCCTGTTGATCCAGAGGAAGGCGAAAAACCCCCCACAAGGCATGGTCCAATTAGCCCCAAAAGGGAAAAATTTCCTTCCTGACTCCAGATGGCAATCAGATAACATCCCTGGATCAACATCATTGGGCATTACCTAGTAATTGTAGCCATGGATGTCTTTCAACGCAAGGAAAGCATCTAAGCCCCCTTTAAATGCAGGTATAGAGTTTGCCACAATGCATTCCACATCTTAATCACTCTTACTGTAAAGAACCCTTTCCTAAATAAATGGCTAAAATGTTTTTCCTCCATGAGCAGATCATGTCCTCTAGTCCTTTGAGAAGGCCTAGGGACAAAAAGCTAATCCGCCAAGCTATTATATTGCCCTCTGATGTATTTATACATGTTAATTAGATCCCCTCTAAGGCGTCTTTTCTCTAGACTAAATAAACCCAGTTTATCTAACCTTTCTTGGTAAGCGAGACCTTCCATCCCACGTATCAATTTTGTTGCACGTCTCTGCACCTGCTCTAAAACTGCAATATCCTTCCTGTAATGTAGTGCCCAGAACTGAATTCCATATTCCAGATGTGGCCTTACTAGAGAGTTAAACATAGGCAATATTATGCTAGCATCTCGCGTTTTTATTTCCCTTTTAATGCATCCCAACATTTTTGTTAGCTTTAGCTGCAGCGGCTTGGCATTGAGTACGATTATTTAACCACTTGCCGACCGCCCACAGCCCATGGGCGGCGGCAAAGTGGACGCCTAAAGGACCGCAATACGCCTTCAGGCGGCGCGTCCTTTAGGCATGCCGGGGGAGCGATCGCGTCATTGATGACGCGCGCTTCCCCCGGCAACTGGCTCCGCCCACCCGCCGTAACATCCCGCCGGCCATACGGAAGCGCCGGCGGGATGTTAACCCCCGCGATCGCCGCTACAAAGTGTATAATACACTTTGTAATGTATACAAAGTGTATTATACAGGCTGCCTCCTGCCCTGGTGGTCCCAGTGTCCGAGGGACCACCAGGGCAGGCTGCAGTCACCCTAGTCTGCACCCAAACACACTGATCTGCCCCCCCCCCCCGCCCACTGATCGTCACAGCACCCCTCAGACCCCCCCCTGCCCACCCCCCAGACCCCTGTTTGCACCCAATCACCCCCCTAATAACCCATCAATCACTCCCTGTCACTATCTGTCAACGCTATTTTTTTTTTATCCCCCCCCCCCTGCCCCCTCCTGATCACCCCCCCACCCCTCAGATTCTCCCCAGACCCCCCCCCAGACCCCCCCCCCCCCCCCTGTGTACTGTATGCATCTATCTTCCCTGATAACCTGTCAATCACCCGTCAATCACCTGTCAATCACCTGTCAATCACCCATCAATCACCCCCTGTCACTGCCACCCATCAATCAGCCCCTAACCTGCCCCTTGCGGGCAATCTGATCACCCCCCCCCCCCCACACACCAATAGATCGCCCGCAGATCCGACATCAGATCACCTCCCAAATCCATTGTTTACATCTATTCTCTCCTCTAAACACCCACTAATTACCCATCAATCACCCATCAATCACCCCCTATCACCACCTGTCACTTTTACCTATCAGATCAGACCCTAATCTGCCCCTTGCGGGCACCCAATCACCCGCCCACACGCTCAGATTGCCCTCTGACCCCCCCTTATCAATTCACCAGTGCATTAATTACATCTGTTCTTCCCTGTAATAACCCACTGATCACCTGTCAATCACCTGCCAAATCACCTATCACCCATCAATCACCCCCTGTCACCCCCTGTCACCCCCTGTCACTGCCACCCATCAATCAGCCCCTAACCTGCCCCTTGCGGGCAATCTGATCACCCACCCACACCATTAGATCGCCCGCAAACCCGCCGTCAGATTACCTCCCAAATGTATTGTTTACATCTGTTATCTTCTCTAAACACCCACTAATTACCCATCAATCACCCATCAATCACCCCCTATCACCACCTGTCACTGTTACCTATCAGATCAGACCCTAAGCTGCCCCTTGCGGGCACCCAATCACCCGCCCACTACGCTCAGATTGCCCTCAGACCCCCCCCCCCCCCCCTTATCAATTCACCAGTGCATTAATTACATCTGTCCTTCCCTGTAATAACCCACTGATCACCTGTCAATCACCTGCCAATCACCTATCACCCATCAATCACCCCCTGTCACTGCCACCCAACAATCAGCCCCTAACCTGCCCCTTGCGGGCAAACTGATCACCCACCCACACCAATAGATCGCCCGCAGATCCGACATCAGATCACCACCCAAGCGCAGTGTTTCCATCTATTCTCTCCTCTAAACACTCACTAATTACCCATCAATCACCCATCAATCACCCCCTATCACCACCTGTCACTGTTACCCATCAGATCAGACCCTAATCTGCCCCTTGCGGGCACCCAATCACCCGCCTACACGCTCAGATTGCCCTCAGACCCCCCCTTATCAATTCGCCAGGGCATTATTTACATCTGTCCTTCCCTGTAATAACCCACTGATCACCTGTCAATCACCCATCAATCACCCCCTGTCACTGCCACCCATCAATCACCCGCTGTCACTGCCACCCATCAATAAGCCCCTAACCTGCCCCTTGCGGGCAATCTGATCACCCACCCACACCAATAGATCGCCCGCAGATCCGACGTCCGATCACCTCCCAAGTGCAGTGTTCACATCTGTTCTCTACCCTAAACACCCACTAATTACCCATCAATCACCCCCTGTCACTGCTACCTATCAGATTAGACCCCTATCTGCCCCTAGGGCACTCAATCACCCGCCCACACCCTCAGAATGCCCTCAGACCCCAGCCCTGATCACCTCGCCAGTGCATTGCTTGCATCTATTCCCCCCTCTAATCACACCTTGAGACACCCATCAATCACCTCCTGTCACCCCCTAGCACACCTACCCATCAGATCAGGCCCTAATTTGCCCCGTGTGGGCTCCTGATCACTCGGCCAAACCCTCAGATCCCCCTCAGACCCCCTTCCGATCACCTCCCCAGTGCATTGATTGCATCTATTTTCCCCTCTAACCACCCCCTGAGACACCCATCAATCACCTCCTGTCACCCCCCTAGCACTCCTATCCATCAGATCAGGCCCAATACAACCTGTCATCTAAAAGGCCACCCTGCTTATGACCGGTTCCACAAAATTCGCCCCCTCATAGACCACCTGTCATCAAAATTTGCAGATGCTTATACCCCTGAACAGTCATTTTGAGACATTTGGTTTCCAGACTACTCACGGTTTTGGGCCCGTAAAATGCCAGGGCGGTATAGGAACCCCACAAGTGACCCCATTTTAGAAAAAAAGACACCCCAAGGTATTCTGTTAGGTGTATGACGAGTTCATAGAAGATTTTATTTTTTGTCAAAAGTTAGCGGAAATTGATTTTTATTGGGTTTTTTTCACAAAGTGTCATTTTTCACTAACTTGTGACAAAAAATAAAATCTTCTATGAACTCGCCATACACCTAACGGAATACCTTGGGGTGTCTTCTTTCTAAAATGGGGTCACTTGTGGGGTTCCTATACTGCCCTGGCATTTTAGGGGCCCTAAACCGCGAGGAGTAGTCTAGAAAACAAATGTCTCAAAATGACCCGTGAATAGGACGTTGGGCCCCTTAGCGCACCTAGGCTGCAAAAAAGTGTCACATGTGGTACCGCCGTACTCAGGAAAAGTAGTATAATGTGTTTTGGGGTGTATTTTTACACATACCCATGCTGGGTGGGAGAAATTTCTATGTAAATGGTCAATTGTGTGTAAAACAAATCAAACAATTGTCATTTACAGAGATATTTCTCCCACTTAGCATGGGTATGTGTAAAAATACACCCCAAAATACATTATACTACTTCTCCTGAGTACGGCGGTACCACATGTGTGGCACTTTTTTACACCCTAAGTACGCTAAAGGGCCCAAAGTCCAATGAGTACCTTTAGGATGTCACAGGTCATTTTGCGACATTTGGTTTCAAGACTACTCCTCACGGTTTAGGGCCCCTAAAATGCCAGGGCAGTATAGTAACCCCACAAATGACCCCATTCTAGAAAGAAGACACCCAAAGGTATTCTGTTAGGAGTATGGTGAGTTCATAGAAGATTTTATTTTTTGTCAAAAGTTAGCGGAAAATTGATTTTTATTGTTTTTTTCACAAAGTGTCATTTTCCACTAACTTGTGACAAAAAATAAAATCTTCTATGAACTCACCATACTCCTAACGGAATACCTTGGGGTGTCTTCTTTCTAAAATGGGGTCATTTGTGGGGTTCCTATACTGAACTGGCATTTTAGGGGCCCTAAACCGTGAGGAGTAGTCTGGAAATCAAATTTCGCAAAATGACCTGTGAAATCCTAAAGGTACTCATTGGACTTTGGGCCCTTTAGCGCAGTTAGGGTGCAAAAAAGTGCCACACATGTGGTATTGCCATACTCGGGAGAAGTAGTACAATGTGTTTTGGGGTGTATTTTTACACATACCCATGCTGGGTGGGAGAAATACCTCTGTAAATGACAATCTTTTGATTTTTTTACACACAATTGTCCATTTACAGAGTTATTTCTCCCACCCAGCATGGGTATGTGTAAAAATACACCCCAAAACACATTGTACTACTTCTCCCGAGTACGGCGATACCACATGTGTGGCACTTTTTTGCACCCTAACTGCGCTAAAGGGCCCAAAGTCCAATGAGTACCTTTAGGATTTCACAGGTCATTTTGCGGAATTTGATTTCCAGACTACTCCTCACGGTTTAGGGCCCCTAAAATGCCAGGGCAGTATAGGAACCCCACAAATGACCCCATTTTAGAAAGAAGACACCTCAAGGTATTCCGTTAGGAGTATGGTGAGTTCATAGAAGATTTTATTTTTTGTCACAAGTTAGTGGAAAATGACACTTTGTGAAAAAAACAATAAAAATCAATTTTCCGCTAACTTTTGACAAAAAATAAAATCTTCTATGAACTCACCATACTCCTAACGGAATACCTTGGGGTGTCTTCTTTCTAAAATGGGGTCATTTGTGGGGTTCCTATACTGCCCTGGCATTTTAGGGGCCCTAAACCGTGAGGAGTAGTCTGGAAATCAAATTCCGCAAAATGACTTGTGAAATCCTAAAGGTACTCATTGGACTTTGGGCCCTTTAGCGCAGTTAGGGTGCAAAAAAGTGCCACACATGTGGTATCGCCGTACTTGGGAGAAGTAGTACAATGTGTTTTGGGGTGAATTTTTACACATACCCATGCTGGGTGGGAGAAATAACTCTGTAAATGGACAATTGTGTGTAAAAAAAATGAAAAAATTGTCATTTACAGAGATATTTCTCCCACCCAGCATGGGTATGTGTAAAAATACACCCCAAAACACATTCTACTACTTCTCTTGAGTACGGCAATACCACATGTGTGGCACTTTTTTGCACCCTAACTGCGCTAAGGGGCCCAAAGTCCAATGAGCACCTTTAGGCTTTACAGGGGTGCTTACAAATTAGCACCCCCCAAAATGCGAGGACAGTAAACACACCCCACAAATGACCCCATTTTGGAAAGTAGACACTTCAAGGTATTCAGAGAGGGGCATGGTGAGTCCGTGGCAGATTTCATTTTTTTTTGTCGCAAGTTAGAAGAAATGGATTCTTTTTTTTTTTTTTTTTTTGTCACAAAGTGTCATTTTCCGCTTACTTGTGACAAAAAATAATATCTTCTATGAACTCACTATGCCTCTCAGTGAATACTTTGGGATGTCTTCTTTCCAAAATGGGGTCATTTGGGGGGTATTTATACTATCCTGGAATTCTAGCCCCTCATGAAACATGACAGGGGGTCAGAAAAGTCATAGATGCTTGAAAATGGCAAAATTCACTTTTTGCACCATAGTTTGTAAACGCTATAACTTTTACCCAAACCAATTAATATACACTGAATGGTTTTTTTTTTTTATCAAAAACATGTTTGTCCACATTTTTCGCGCTGCATGTATACAGAAATTTTACTTTATTTGAAAATTGTCAGCACAGAAAGTTAAAAAAATCATTTTTTTGCCAAAATTCATGTCTTTTTTGATGAATATAATAAAAAGTAAAAATCGCAGGAGCAATCAAATAGCACCAAAAGAAAGCTTTATTAGTGACAAGAAAAGGAGCCAAAATTCATTTAGGTGGTAGGTTGTATGAGCGAGCAATAAACCGTGAAAGCTGCAGTGGTCTGAATGGAAAAAAAGTGGCCGGTCCTTAAGGGGTAGAAAGACTGTGGTCCTCAAGTGGTTAACTTGTTGTCGATGAGTACTCCTAAGTCTTACTCCAAGTTTGATGTCCTTAACTATATTCCATTTATTTTGTATGGTGCTAGACCATTGGTACGACCAAAATGCATGACTTTACATTTTTCAACATTGAATTTCATCTGCCATTTATGTGCCCATATAGCCATCCTATCCAGATCCTGTTGCAATATGACACTATCTTCCTGAGAGTTGATGATTCTGCACAATTTTGTATCATCTGCAAAAATAGCAACATTGCTCGCTACTGCATCTACTAGGTCATTAATAAATAAATTGAAGAGCACTGGACCCAGTACAGACCCCTGTGGGACCCCACTGCTAACAGTCTCCCATTTTGAGTATGATCCATTGACCACAACTCTTTGCTTTCTGTCCATTAGCCAGTTCCCTATCCATGAACACAGACTCTTCCCCAGTCCTTGCATCCTCAACTTTTGCACCAGACTTTTGTGGGGAACAGTGTCGAAGGCCTTTGCAAAGTCCAAGTATATCACATCTACAGCATTCCCAATATCCATATTAGCATTCACTACCTCATAAAAGCTGAGCATGTTAGTCAAACAGGACCTGTCTTTAGTAAACCCATGTTGATGCTGATAAGATTATTTTCTACTATGAAGTCATGTATAGTATCTCTTAGTAACCCCTCAACTAGTTTGTATACAACTGATGTTAATCTGATTTTTTTTTTGCCCTTCTTAAATAATGAGAAAACGTGGGCTGTACGCCAATCCACTGGGACTCTGCCAGTTGAAAGAGAGTCACAAAAGATAAGATAAAGGGGTTTATCTATAACTGAACTTAATTCCCTTAGGACCCGAGGATGCATGCCATCCGGGCCAGGTGCCTTGTCTATTTTTAATTTATTTAGTCTTGCCTTCACTTCTTCCTGCGTTAAGTATTTAATATTACAGTTAGAAGATTGAGACTCTTCTGCCTCTGTAATTTGCAACAGTGCTGTTTCCTTTGTGAAGACAGAAGCAAAGAAAGCATTTAATAACGCTTCCTTACCTTGGTCATCCACCATTGAGTTCCCACCCTCATCCTTTAGGATTCCTATACAGTCAACCTTTCTTTTTTTTTAGAGTTGATGTACTTGTAAAGCTTTTTTGGGGTTAGATTTGATATCCCTAGCGATTTGTTCTTCAGCTTCAATCTTTGCCAGCCTAACATCTTTTTTACAATTTTTTATTGCACTCCTTATAATTCTTAGTGCAGCCTCAGTCCCCTCCTGCTTTAGGACCTTATAGGCATTCTTTTTCCCCTTCATTTTATCTCTAACCTTTCTATTCATCCATAGAGGCCTTTTTTTTTATTCCTAGACATTTTGTTTCCATATGGGATATACATACTACAATATTGATTGAGAATACGTTTAAAAGCTTGCCATTTCCCTTCAGTGTCCTTCCCTTGTAGTACATTATCCCAGTTCACCAAACTTAGTGCCTGCCTAATTTGATTGAACTTTGCTTTTCTAAAATTCATAGTTTTAGTGGTCCCGCTGCCCCGTGGCCTATCAGTCCCCAGATCAAACGTTATCATGTTGTGATCACTATTTCCCAAATGTTCTTGAACCTGCACATTTGATACATTATCTGGTCTATTAGAAATGATCTTCTTAGTTCAGGTCTGCTTTAAAGGACTTCCGAGGCCAAAATTAATAAAATCACACTATACCTTTTTTTTTTTTGCAGAATCCACGGAGGACGTCCTGCCCGTCCTCCGCTCTGTTCCGCCATCAATGCACGTCTTATTGTTCCCCTACGGCTCGGCCCGACCCCACCGAACGGGTCGCATGGATGCCACCTCTAATATGGCCGCCGCCTTGCTCCGCGGCTGCGCAGTACGCTTTGTCGCTAGCGCGACTGCGCAGCCTGTGTGCGCCCGCCCGACGTACGCTTGGGGAGCATGCCGGGACCTAGTACGCGGCGGGAGGCGGGCAATAGGCTGCGCAGTCGCGCCAGCGACAAAGCGTACTGCGCAGCCGCGGAGCAAGGCGGCGGCCATATTAGAGGTGGCATCCATGCGACCCGTTCGGTGGGGTCGGGCCGAGCCGTAGGGGAACAATAAGACGTGCATTGATGGCGGATCAGAGCGGAGGACGGGCAGGACGTCCTCCGTGGATTCTGCAAAAAAAAGGTATAGTGTGATTTTATTAATTTTGGCCTCGGAAGTCCTTTAATGGCTGCAAATCGTGGTGAGTGAGCAAGTATTATTTATGTAAACCTACTTGACGAGTGTATCATCGGTACATCAGATAAGGAGCAGGGAAATATAACAAAGACAATAAAGCTGGCCATAGACTTATAGATTGCCACCCGATGTAGAAAATTGATCAATTCCTTTCTGAAAGGAATGAATTCACAAAGGAATCAACCCCTTTCACACACAGCACCACAATTTTTTTTCAACAGATATCCAGCAGGGAATCTATTGAAAATCAATGACCATGTGGCAATAGGGTGCCCATACACGTCCATCATACTGATCAAATCTGCTGGAGATTGATACTGCAACATGGCCGCCTGATCATAATTTTTATCGAACTATGGATCGTGCGGGCCAGATGCGTGAAAAGGAGTGGTTGGGTGCAGGGCTGTGGAGTCGGGGCAATTTTGGGTGCCTGGAGTCTGAGTCGGGGAAAAAATGCTCCAACTGCTAATGAATTTAAACTGTAATTAAAATAGAAAATATGATAAAATGTTCTATTTCACAGATAAGAGTCATCATAAATAATGTATATATACAGTAATAGCTGTGCTTAGTCCACAAAAATGAAATAAACCAATCAAAATTAGTTACTTGTGCTGCTTCAATAAAGCAGTCCCCGCATTTTTTGCTCATGAAATCAAATAATTTGATATGTTAAAATTTGGTTTGGTGACTACAAATTAAAGGGTACCTGAGACGGATGAAAAGAAAAGTTTTATACATACCTGGGGCTTCTTCCAGCCCCCTTCAGGCTAATCAGTCCCTCGCTGTCCTCCACCACCTGGATCTTCTGCTATGAGTCCCGGTAATTCAGCCAGTCAGCGTAGTCCGGCCGCATTCCGCTCCCACAGCCAGGAGCGTTCTGCACCTGCGCAATAGTGCTGCGCAGGTGTAGTACGCTCGCGGCAGAGTGTGTGCATGCGCACTACACCAGACTGGCTCAAGTACCTGGACTCATAGCAGAAGATCCAAGTGGCGGATGAGGACAGCGAGGGACTGATTAGCCTGAAGGGGGCTGGAGGAAGCCCCAGGTATGTATAAAACTTTAATTTCATCTGTCTCAGGTTTACTTTGTTACACAGTAGTACTATACTCTACATATGCACTCTCCACAGAGGAATCCACTGAGAATGTTGTGCACATTGAACACAGAGGTGTTGTCTATCACCCATAAACCTGGGTCAGATTGTACACGAAGAATGTGTAATAGAGGAAGAATCTCCTCATTTCCCTGCAGAGTACCTGCACATCACTCTTACATGTACCCACACTTACATTGCCTATGGCCTGATAGATGTTCTTTGTTCTAGTCTGTACCTTTTTACAAGTACTCTTACCAAGGACTAGTTTTAGCCTATGACTAAAGGGAATAAATATGGCAGTCTACATATCCTTCTCACTTCAGTTGTCTTATTCCTAAGCGTTGGCTGTTAAGAGACGAATTTCATGTTACATACTTTCAATCAACAAGATTATAATATGCAAATTAGAGGAGTCGGAGTCGGTGGCATCCTAAACTAAGGAGTCGGAGTCGGTGGATTTTTGGACCGACTCCACAGCCCTGGTTGGGTGTGTGGCGATGGAGACGTTGGATTTTGGGTTGACCAACGGTCCCTCGGGCGGTCTCCTCCGCTTAGTGCTACTGTTTTGTGTGGGTGATTTTAACGTGATTAGTGCGGTAAAGTCACTGTAAACTCCCGCAATTCCAGACGATCACAATCGGCGCTTTTTTTACAAGGACTCAGAGACGAAGGACAGTACAGCTTTGATACTTACCCGGTGCAGACTTCCCGCGCATGCGCAGTAGACCCGGCTGACGTCACTGAGGCTGGTAACGGAGATCACCGCGACTGAACGGCAGATCGCGGGAGGACGGCGTGGGAATTAGACGTGTTTATAGGGTGGGAGGAAGCTGCGGGTAATTTTTAAAGCTGCACTTTCCTTCGTCTCTGAGCCTCTTTAACCATTTCGGGACCGGCCGCCTAACCCCCCCCCCCTTAAAGGGGCACTATGGCGAAAAAATTTAAAATATGTGCAAACATAAACAACTAAGAAGTACGTTTTTTTTTCCAGAGTAAAATGAGCCATAAATTACTTTTCTCCTATGGTGCTGTCACTTGCAGTAGGCAGTAGAAATCTGACAGAAGTGACAGGTTTTGGACTAGTCCATCTCTTCATAGGGGATTATCAGCAAGGCTTTTATTCTTTATAAAGATATTCCCTAGAAAGGATTTAAACAATGAGGCTGGACAGCTTCCCTGCTCCCTACACAGTTTTTTGGTAGTTGGACAGAGCAACTGCCATTCACAAAGTCCTTTTGAAAATAAATATATCCCTGAGAATCCCCTATAAAGAGATGGACTAGTCCAAAACTTGTCGCTTTTGTCAGATTTCTACAACCTACTGTAAGTGACAGCAACATAGGAAAAAAGTAATTTATGGCTCATTTTACTCTGGAAAAAAAATGTACTTATTTTATATGCATGCACAAATTTAAAATTTTACATTTTTACGCTGTAGTGCCCCTTTAAGGACCAGGCATTTTGCGGTGTTGCGCTCGTATGGGGAGTTCAGGCGGCCGGATCCCCTCTGTGGCTGGCTGGGCAGTGTCCCCTCCCCCCCCCCCTTTCGCCAACAGCCATCACTCACCTTCCAGGCTCCAGCGATGAGCCGCAGTAGCCCCCTCTTCTCCGGCCGGCATCTCTGCTCCTAATGCCACTCAGTTCTGGGTCGCGGCTTGATGACGTCATCAAGCCGGGACCGGGAGCTGAGCGGCATTAGGAGCAGAGATGTCGGCCAGAGCAGAGGGGGGCATCGATTGTCGCTGGAATGGAAGGGGGATGAGTGGATCCTCTTCTTTCCCCCCTCTGCCGCCGCCGCTGTCAAAGTGATCACTGCGATCGTAGTGATCAGTGAGGCGAGATGTCAGCTGTCATATGACAGCTTAATCTCCCCATCCGGGTGCGCACGATCGCGTCGGGAGTGGAAACGGCAAGCCGGCGTAGATTCTACACCGCATCAGGCTAGAACAGCCACAAGTGCGGCGTATAATCTAATGCAGGCGGTCCGGAAAAGGTTAAGCACTGTACCATGTTCGCTAGAGAATCGCGGCAAAATGCTGCAGGTAACACGTTTTGCGATTGCCATTAGTCGTGAAACACCTGCGATCAGCGGCAGTGACATCACTGCCATAGGGTAATAATTGCGCTAGCGCTGTGACCATTGGAACTTGAGGGCATTTGGAGGTGGTCATGTAGCCCTTTCCTGTCCTGTGAGCAGCCACGGTGCACAGCCTCGTGTCGTTGCTGGGCACCTTTGTGCTGTCCGCGGGCCAATTGTGGAGAGCTGTTGTTTCTTATCTGTTGAATTGATTGAAGCAGCTGTCCCCAATTGGTCTCAGTGGTTTGGGATGCTTTGGAGCAGCGTTGACTGTTTGGAGTGTTGCAGGACAATGGATTTTTTTCCCCCATGCTGTGATAGTTTGTGGGGGTGTGGATGGTTCCGGGCTGGTAATTTTTTGCTCTGATGTGGAGAGAGGAGTTTTTGTTTTTTTTTTCTTGTTTTTTTTCTTGTTTTTTTTCCTTCCTCCCTCTTGTGCATCGTCTTGTTGTCGTTCGGTGGGCGCCTGTGTTGGCTCCCGTTGGGAAGTTGCTTGCTGGATAGATGGAGGTGACTTTGAGTTGGGGATAGCCTGGGGTGTGGTTGACTGTGGGCAGCGCTGTGTGGATGTGGGGTTTGCCAGGGCCGTGTGGATAGGGGTGATGTGTAGGTTATAATTTACCGTATTCCAATATTTTGTACGAAAATAGAGCTTCTCTGTATCGCCTCATGTTGGCTGTATTTTTCTTTTTCTTTGTTCTCTTGATTATCATTTATAAAACACGATTCTTCAAACTTTGATGCAACTATACCCGATCTAAGGAGCACTGCTGTGAAGCCTTAAAATTAGTCGGGATATACCCTGAAGGTATGCAGAGTTGGAAAAAATAAAATAATTGCGCTAGTGCTTTTTTAATCGCTGAAGTGTGAATGAGCCCTTACTCCCTCTGGGGGTCTTCGGGGGTGCATAAAAGGGATCTGAGGATTTTTCCTCTGTGTATCAGCAGACCCCCAGGTGTGCCTTAGTTTAAATAGTAGGAGCATTTTTATGATCCTGATATTAGGAGCTAGTCTTTCTAGGGTTGGTGAGATAGAAGCCCTGACCTTTCCGCCACCTGGCTGCAGACAGCAAATGGCGCTGGCTCAGTTTTTGTTCATGCAGCATGGATTTTGGAGGTGACCTTAGCACACCTTTCCCACCGCTTGACAACCAGTCCCAAACATCACTTTTCCAAACACCCCCCCCCCCCCCCCATCCATGATAACCCTTTTCTGACTTAAAGAGAACCCGAGGTGTGTTTAAAGAATGTTATCTGCATACAGAGGCTGGATCTGCCTATACAGCCCAGCCTCTGTTGCTATCCCAAACCCCACTAAGGTCCCCCCGCACTCTGCAATCCCTCACAAATCACAGCCGTGCTGTGAGGCTGTGTTTACATCTGTAGTGTCAGTCTCAGCTGCTCCCCCGCCTCCTGCAGAGCTCCGGTCCCTGCCCTCGTCCCTTCCCTCCAATCAGCGGGGAGGGAAGGGATGCAGGCGGGGACTGGAGTTCTGCAGGAGGTGGGGAGAGCAGCAGACTGACACTATAGAGATAAACACAGCCAGCTCTGACAAGCCGTTTGTCAGCAGCGTGGCTGTGATTTATGAGGGATTGCAGAGTGCAGGGGGACCTTAGGGGGGTTTGGGATAGCAACAGAGGCTGGGCTGTATAGGCAGATCCAGCCTCTGTATGCAGATAATATTCTTCAAACCCACCTCGGGTTCTCTTTAAAGCGGAATATAACCCTGCACTTCAACTTTGCTCTAAAACATTATTTACAGCATAGTATATGCAACCAGCATTTTTTTTTTTTTTTTTTTTTTTACTAGACCAGCATTGGAAGGGTTACACACAGAGCTTTAACCACTTTACCCCCGCGCGTACGTATTTCTCCGCCCCTTTTTCCATCCTTTAAAAACCAGGGACGGAGAAACACGTACTTTCCGCGTTCCCGACGCTGTCCGCGCTCCCGCTCGTAAACACGCCGCCCGCCGCTAGTAAAACCGCCGCCGCCCGCTCGCCCGGAGATCAATGAACGGGAAAATCCATTCCCGTTCGTTGATCTAAGCCCCACAATGACCCGCTGCTCTCCTATGGGCAGCGCGATCATTGTGAGAAGAAACTCACGTGTCCAGCCTCCTTATTCTTCCTCCAAGCTTCCGGAAGGAGGCTTGGAGGTCGCAATAAAGCAAAAAGTTACTGTGGCCATCTTGTGGCCAAATAGTAAACTACACCCTACACATTTTTCACATACAAATAAATGACTTTTACACAAAAAATTAACTCATTACCTCCCACACTCCCCATTTTTTTTTTTTTTGTAATTAAAAAAAAATTCAAAAATTTACAATTAAAAAAAATACATAATTAGTTACCTTAGGGACTGAACTTTTTAAATATTTAAGTCAAGAGGGTATAACACTGTTACTTTATAAACTATGGGCTTGTAATTAGGGATGGACGCAAAACTGAAAAAAATGCACCTTTATTTCCAAATGAAATATTGGCGCCAAACATTGTGATAGGGACATAATTTAAACGGTTTTATAACCGGGACAAAAGGGCACATAAATTTCATGGGTTTTAATTACAGTAGCATGCATTATTTAAAAACTATAATGGCCGAAAACTGAAAAATAATTTTTTTTTTCCCCACATTTTTCCTATTTTCCCATTAAACACATTTAGAAAAAAATAATTCTTGGCATATTGTCCCACCTAAAGAAAGCCTAATTGGTGGCGGAAAAAACAAGATATAGTTCATTTCATTGCGATAAGTAATGATAAAGTTATAGACGAATGAATGGAAGGAGCGCTGAAAGGTGAAAATTGCTCTGGTGGTCAGGGGGTAAAACCCCTCAGTGGTGAAGTGGTTAAAGTTCCGTGGATAGAAATGCAGACGCGTCTGACGTTTAGATAGATACATTTAAGTAAACACAATGTAACAAGTGGTGAATGTTACACACTCTCTGGCTGTCCTCCAGCTCCTGCACAGTCAGTGTGTGTCACATTCCACACTTGTTACATTGTGTTTACTTAAATGTATCTATCTAAACTTCCGATGAGTCTGCATTTCTATCCACAGAACTTTAAAGCCCTGTGTAACCCTTCCAATGCTGGTCTAGTAAAAAAAAAAAAATGCTGGTTGCATATAATATGCTGTAAATAATGTTTTAGAGCAAAGTTGAAATGCAGGGTTATATTCCACTTTAAGCCTAGTACACACTTTTAATTGCAATTAGCCAATCTCTGGCCAGTTTTACCACCTCCCTGTAGTACGAGGGTCAAAAGATATTGAATATGAAGAGCAGATTGTGTAGGTAAACTCACATACTACATGGAGATAGCAAAATGGGTCAGTGATTGGCCAATCATAATTGAAAGTGTGTACCAGGCTTAAGCGATACTAAATTAACCTCCTCCTACCCTTTTCTCTAAGGATGCATACACACATCCAATTTTGACTGGCCAACAGTACAATATGTTCTTCAGATGCGATCACTTGATCAGATTTGTGGGATTGTAAGTAATCAAAAGGTAATTATCGATTTTTCCTATAAATGAGTGGATTAGGGCACTTCCTCTCTTTTTATATATGGTCGTAAAATCCAACATTTCGATCAACAAAATTCTGTATTCCAATCAAGCATAGAATTGTTTTGCTGTGGTTTTCTGTACAATTTGACCGTAAAAATCTGATCGAATGCGCACATCTGAGGAAAACATTTGACAGTTAATGGGCATCCTTAGGGTGCATACACATGCAATTTTGACTATCCAATCACTGACTAATTGTACCACCTCCATGTAGTATGAGACCTTACCAGTAGCAGGGCCAGGGGGGAACTTGCGGGGGCTGTAGCACCCCCTAAATTCTCATGAGCACCCTTAGAGCATCGGGGATGCAAGTGCTATCGGTTTGCTAAGGAGGGTGAGCAGGTGAAACCGGGCATTGCCTCGGGCACATGCAGAGCCAGAGCGAGTTACAATACTTGTCAGATCCAGCGCCGCATGTACTTACTTCCTGTCTTGCGTTCATCTCTATACTGGGGGCACCTACGCCTGGTTACCTTATACTGGGGTCACCTATAGCAGGCTATGTATACTGAGGGCACCTATACCTGGCTACCTATACTGGGGGCACCTATACCTGGCTACCTATACTGGGGGCACCTATACCTGGCTACCTATACTGGGGGCACCTATACCAGGCTATTTATACTGGGGGCACCTATACCTGGCTACCTATACTGGGGGCACCTATACCTGGCTACCTCTACTGGGGGCACCTATACCTGGCTACCTATATTGGGGGCACCTATACCTGGCTACCTATACTGGGGGCACCTATACCAGACTACCTATACTGGGGCACCTATACCAGGCTATTTATACTGGGGTCACCTATACCTGGCTACCTATACTGGGGGCACCTATACCTGGCTACCTATACTGGGGGCACCTATACCTGGCTACCTATACTGGGGGCACCTATACCTGGCTACCTATACTGGGGGCACCTATACCAGGCTATTTATACTGGGGGCACCTATACCTGGCTACCTATACTGGGGGCACCTATACCTGGCTACCTATACTGGGGGCACCTATACCTGGCTACCTATACTGGGGGCACCTATACCTGGCTACCTATACTGGGGGCACCTATACCTGGCTACCTATACTGGGGGCACCTATACCTGGCTACCTATACTGGGGGCACCTATACCTGGCTACCTATGCTGGGGGCACCTTTACCTGGTGTAGAGGACAGGGAGCAGCAGGGCGTGTAGAGGGCAGGGAGCAGCAGGGCGTGTAGAGGGCAGGGAGCAGCAGGGCGTGTAGAGGGCAGGGAGCAGCAGGGCGTGTAGAGGGCAGGGAGCAGCAGGGCGTGTAGAGGGCAGGGAGCAGCAGGGCGTGTAGAGGGCAGGGAGCAGCAGGGCGTGTAGAGGGCAGGGAGCAGCAGGGCGTGTAGAGGGCAGGGAGCAGCAGGGCGTGTAGAGGGCAGGGAGCAGCAGGGCGTGTAGAGGGCAGGGAGCAGCAGGGCGTGTAGAGGGCAGGGAGCAGCAGGGCGTGTAGAGGGCAGGGAGCAGCAGGGCGTGTAGAGAGCAGGGAGCAGCAGGGCGTGTCGAGAGCAGGGAGCAGCAGGGCGTGTCGAGAGCAGGGAGCAGCAGGGCGTGTCGAGAGCAGGGAGCAGCAGGGCGTGTCGAGAGCAGGGAGCAGCAGGGCGTGTCGAGAGCAGGGAGCAGCAGGGCGTGTCGAGAGCTGGGAGCAGCAGGGCGTGTCGAGAGCAGGGAGCAGCAGGGCGTGTCGAGAGCAGGGAGCAGCAGGGCGTGTCGAGAGCAGGGAGCAGCAGGGCGTGTCGAGAGCAGGGAGCAGCAGGGCGTGTACAGAGCATGGAGCAGCAGGGCGTGTACGGAGAAACTCTGGGGAACAGTCAGGTATGTGCTCAGTCCTGTACCCTGCTGTGTGAATGCTTTATTTTCCCCTTAATTACCAATGTTGGCTGTCCTCACTATTATCTGTATCCAAACTGCTACTGATAGATCCCGTTGTCGGTCGGACGGGAAATTGCATCGTGTGTATCCAGCATGATGTCCTACCATATTATTATACTGTATTGTGTGGGAGACCTTTCAGGAGTCGTTCCCACGCTCCCCCCCCCCCCCCCCCTCCCTTTGGAAAAGCTGGATTTGCCCCTGCAATACTAACCACTCAATGCTTTTGCCCACACTAATACATCAGGCGACCTGGCAGCCCATCGACCATTTGATTCGATTATTATAATCGGAATCCGATTCAAATCACGCTGCCAAGTTCATGCCTGATCAACAGTGTGATCAATTTCGAGCTGAAATTGGAAGCATTAATCGGTCGGAATTGCTGCAAGATGTAGGGAGGACTTGCTGGCAGCCACGTGGGGTGCGTGGATGGAGCAAGGGGTGTGCCCAGAACCAGCTGAGGACAAGCAGCGGACAGGTAATGTATAAAGCACTGGGCACCAGGGGGGCTCATTATACATTGAGGGGCAGCGTCGGCAAGGCGGAGCACAAGGCCGATTCCTGATCAATTTTACCATGAAATCGATTGGGAATCGGCCTGCGGTGTCTGGGCAGCTGACAGATCTCTCTCTAATCAGATTCGATTAGAGAGACATTTGTCTCTTGGTCGATTCTGCCCATCATCGCTAGATGCAGGGGTGCAGCAATAGGGGTTGCAGAGGTTGTGAGCGCATCGGGGCCCTTGGGCCAGAGGGACCCCGAAGGGCCCTCCCTCAACTGCATTATTAGCTCTCTATTGGTCCTGTGCTCATAATAATCACTTCTATAGAGACCTTGATTAGTGGTAATCATTAACAAGCTGTTCCCCGCCCCCTTCTTGCACCTCTGACCCTGTAGTTGCCATTGGCAGGTTTTGGTGCGCTGTATCAATTGTTATTTATAGAATGCTTGGAGGGGTCCCATTGTAAAACTTGCATCAGGGCCCACAGCTTCTTAGCTACTGGCTAGATGTATAGCTACTTTAAGGCACCCAATCCCGATTTCTCTCCACCAGAGGATGCTGGGGATACAGTGATCGAGCGCTGACACCCAGATTAACTGTGATGCCCTCGGGACATATCAGAAGGCAGCTCGGTGCCCCCATCCCCTCTGTAAACCAAAATACGAGGCCTGGCTGGACTGACCCTTTAATTTGCCGTCCGCATTACAATGGTTATTTGTGTCCCGCCTATGTATAAGCAGGGCAGTCCATCTCGTCCGCCGCGGTTATAAAACAACTCGCTGACACGGAATGGGATAATGCGCTTTCGTCTGAATGCAGCAGGACATAATCCTGGCTTAATACCATCATATAAATGATGTATGCAAATGTGTTTTGTGGATTTACACTTGACAACGGGGGCGACATCGCAGCCCGCTTCATCACGATTATTTGTCTGTAAATCAGCGGGATATTCCGCAGAGCGGCGTCCCTGGCGTACGCACAAAGGAGAGCTGAATGGTAGGGAGAGATAGGGGGGGGGGGGGGGGGGGGACTTGTTCCTAGGAGCTTGCAATCTATAACGGTCAGTTCACACAGAGCCAGGTAGTTTGTCAAGATAAGAGTCCTTTTGGCTGTGTGTGGAGGCAGGCGGTCTGGGCACCTGGCTATAACACCGCTAATGCTGGCAAACAGGGTGGCGGTTACAGGTGGATATTTCACGCACCAACTTTTGGCAATTGCTGACGTGGCCGTTGCCAAGATGGATTGGGAATAAAGACCACAAAAGAGGATTAGCAGTTGGGGTCATGGGCTGGCATTCGCTGTGACTTAGGTTAGTGTTAAAGTGAACCTCCGGACTAAAAATCTACTCAGCTGCACTGAAAAGGCCTGGTGTTTCTTTAACCGTTTCACAGCATCAGAACTTTGTTTTTCTTACCCAAGCCTCATTTTTAGCAGCACAGAAGAAAACTGCCCGAGCATTTTTCCCTTGATGCTGTGCAAAGCATGATGGGATTTATTATGCTGTTGTTCTGCTGCTTTGGTGCAATTTTTTTTTTTTTTGTACATTTTCAATTTTGAGATTGGAAGCCTAGTGCGAGCAACTGGGAGGGGTTATCAGGACACAGGACAGTTGGAACTGTGTCTCATGCTCCCTGTCACCCCCTTTTAACCAAAAAGATGGCTGCCCCCATGACAAAGATGGCTGCCCCCATGAAATCACAAACATTTGCCTGTTCTTTTAAAACAGGGTGGGTAAGAGATTATATTCTCTATCTATTCTAATTAACATAACTAATGTAACTTAATGACAGTATGTTTGTTTAGGGTGAAGTTCCCCTTTAAAGAGGAATCATAATGACACATAGTAGAATGCATTAACCACTTCCCAACTGAGGGGTTTTACCCCCTGACCACCAGAGCAATTTTCACCTTTCAGCGCTCCTTCCATTCATTCGTCTATAATTTTATCATTACTTATCGCAATGAAATGAACTATATCTTGTTTTTTTCGCCACCAATTAGGCTTTCTTTAGGTGGGACATTATGCCAAGAATAATTTTATTCTAAATGTGTTTTAATGGGAAAATAGGAAAAAATGTGGGAAAAAATGTATTATTTTTCAGTTTTCGGCCTTTATAGTTTTTAAATAATGCATGCTACTGTAATTAAAACCCATTAAATGTATATGCCTATTTATCCCGGTTATAAAACCGTTTAAATTATGTCCCTATCACAATGTTTGCCGCCAATATTTTAGTTGGAAATAAAGGTGCATTTTTTTCAGTTTTGCGTCCATCCCTAATTACAAGCCCATAGTTTATAAAGTAACAGTGTTATACCCTCTTGACATAAATATTTAAAAAGTTCAGTCCCTAAGGTAACTATTTATGTATTTTTTTTTAAATTGTACATTTTTTATTATTTTTTTTTTCATTACAAAAAAAAAAAAATTGGGGAGTGTGGGAGGTAAGGAGTTAATTTTTTGTGTAAAACAAGTTTATTTGTGTGTAAAAAATGGTTAGGGTGTAGTTTTACTATTTGGCCACAAGATGGCAACATTACTAATTTGTTTCATGCGACCTGCAAGCGTCCTTCCGGACGCTTGCAGGAAGTAAAAAGAGGCTGAGACTTTGTTATTTTTTCACAATGATCTCGCTGCTCAGCCGAGCGGCAGCAGATCATTGCGGGGCTTAGATCAACGAACGGGAATGGATTTTCCCGTTCGTTGATCTCTGAGCGGGCGGCGGCGTGTTTACTAGCGGCGGGCGGCGTGTTTATGAGCGGGAGCGCGGACAGCGGCGGGAGTGCGCAAAGTACGGATTTCTCCGTCCCTGGGGGTGAAAGGATGGAAAAAGGGGCAGAGAAATCCGTACGCGCGGGGGTAAAGTGGTTAAAGAGAATCTGTATTGTTAAAATCGCACAAAAGTAAACATACCAGTGTGTTAGGGGACATCTCCTATTACCCTCTGTCACAATTTCACCGCTCCTCGCCGCATTAAAAGTGGTTAAAAACAGTTTTAAAAAGTTTGTTTATAAACAAACAAAATGGCCACCAAAACAGGAAGTAGGTTGATGTACAGTATGTCCACACATAGAAAATACATTCATACACAAGCAGGCTGTATACAGCTTTCCTTTTGAATCTCAAGAGATCATTTGTGTGTTTCTTTCCCCCTGCAGCTATCTTCCACTGAAGTGTCAGGCTGTTTCTTCCTGCAGAGTGCAGACAGCTTTGCTCTTGTCTGTAATTCCTCAGTATGTGAAAGCCCAGCCAGCTCAGAGGAGGATTTATCCAGCTTGTAAAAGATAATAGAACAGAGAGAAGCTGCACTAATCTAAATATCACACAGGCAGTGTGCAGAGAGGGGCCTGGATGGGGGAGTTCATAGCAGAACCACAACACTGAAGAACTTGGCAGCCTTCCAGACACAGGCTGACAAGTCTGACAAGAGAGAGATAAGTTGATTTATTACAGAGACTGTGATAGTAGAAAGTGCTGCAGTAAGCTAGAACACATTAGAATAGCTTTTGGAACTTGTAGGATGATAAAAAACAGGATGCAATTTTTGTTACGGAGTCTCTTTAAATTATTCTGAAAACCCATTTTTTATTTATTTATTTATTTTTACATTTAGGCTTTGTTCACATTATAAATCGCCAGCGCTATCGCAAGCGCTGAGCGATTTTTTTTTTTTTTCCCTGCGCTTTGCACTTAGGCATTTTTCTAAGCGCTTTTGTTGAACAATTTATTCACTTGCTGACATCAGTCATAAAGTGAACTCTTTGACCCGGAAAAGTATTCATTTTTAAGCGTGCTGGAAATCGCAATTCAAATTGTTTTTTTTAAGTGCTTTGCGATTTCCCTATACCTTCTGTTAATATTATTTATTTATTTATTGTACTTATAAAGCACCAACATATTACGCAGCGCTGGACATTAGTTTAGGTTACAGACAATATTTAGAGGTGACATACAGCAATTCAGGAATACAAGAATACAAGAAAACCAGATCACGCAGCACAGTATGAGTACCAGGTAATGCTTAGTCAGTCACTGGATGGAGCATGGAGATTAGGCAAGTTAGGTTCACTCATTTGCATAGCATGGGTGCACAGTAATGGAGGTGCATGATCAGGTAGGACACAAAAGGAGGAGGACCCTGCTCAAAGGCTTACAATCTAGAGCAGGGGTAGGGAACCTATGGCTCGGGAGCCAAATGTGGCTCTTTTGATGGCTATATCTGGCTCACAGACAAATCAGTAGGGGTTGATTCACTAAGCTACACTGCTCAAGCAGCGCAGCTTAGGGCCTGAGCCCACTAATGCAGTTGTGCGTGGTTGTGTCCGCTTTTCAGCATCTGTAACATTGATGTGTTGCTGAAAATCGGACACAAATGTGCACAACTACGTTAGTGGGCTCAGGCCCTTAGTGTGGCAGCGCAAATAAAATTGGCAAAGTAGGCACGCTACTGCTGTAGCATGCACTAATAACTTACTCACACTCCCCCCCCCCCCCCCCCCCCCCCCCTCAAAACTAACGGCTACTCCAATTGTCCCACTCTGGGCCCTGTCAGGTCCAGTGATGTTGTAGGACGAGATCCCCACACTTTGATTGGCCCAAAAGGCTGCCTGTCCCTTGACAGGCAGCCTATTGGGCCAAAGTGTGGGGATCTCGTCCAACAAAGTGAATCAACCCCCAAGTCAACTAGATAATTGTACAAGCTAGTCTGTATTTCTCCTGTCTGGCTCTTGGGGAAATAGCTGATGTTGCTGAATACCAAGAGAAGCTGAAGACATGTCTGGCACTTCTGCTGCCCGGAGGATCAACTGTATACACATCACCATGGAAACAGGGACATGAGCCCTACTGTCCCCGTTTGAAATTGTATGGCTCTCACAGAATTACATTTTAAAATATGTGGCGTTTATGGCTCTCTCAGCCAAAAAGGTTCCTGACCCCTGATCTAGAGGGAGAGGTAAGGACACGGAAGGTAGGGGACCAGAGTTCAGATGTGGGTTTAGAGCACTTGTGAGGGGTAGTAGGCCAGAGTGAAAAGGTGAGTTTTAAGGACTTTCTTGAAGATGTTGAAGGAGGGGGCTGCCCTAATGGGTGGAGGTAGGGGAGTTCCATAGTGTTGGAGCAGCTCTTGAGAAGTCCTGGAGGCGTGCATGGGACTGGGTGACGCGGGGGGAGGTTAGGCGAAGTTCATTGGAAGAGCGGAGTGAGCGGCTAGGTGTGTACCTCTGAGGGCCCATTTCCACTATCGCGAATTTGCATGCAGTTTTCGCAATACAAGTGAATGGGACTGTTTCCACTTGTCAGGATTCCTTTGCGTTTTTCTGTGCAGAAAAAATTCGCATGGCAGAGCCATCAGAATTCGCATATCTCATACCGCTATGCGAATCGCATACAATGTATTTAATAGGAAATTCGCATGAGGTTTGGGTATGCGAATTTTCATGCGAATTCGCATAGAAACAATGGAAAAGCACACCAGCACTGCCATGGTTAAATTCGCATACATCGTCATCCATGCGAATTCGCATGAACATTCGCATAGACTCGCATTCGAAATTCGCATCCGCATGCGAATTTTTACCGCGGCGATTCGCACCGCACAAGTGGAAATGCAGCCTGAGTAAGATCGGAAATGTAGGTTGGACAGGTTTTGTGGACAGATTTGTAGGTCAGACACAGTATCTTGAATCTGATTCTGGACTGGATAGGAAGCCAGTGGAGGGATTCTAGGAGGGGATCTGCCGTGGTGGAGCGATGGGAGGAGTGGATAATTCTGGCTGCCGCATTCATCATGGACTGCAGTGGGGCTGTTCGGGTCAAAGGGAGACCAGACAGCAGGGCATTGCAGTAGTCAAGGCGGGAAATGATAAGGGGATGGATGAGGAGTTTGGTGGTGGCAGAGGTCAGGAAGTTGCAGGACTTTGGCCTGGTGCACACCAAAAACCGCTAGCAGATCCGCAAAATGCTAGCAGATTTTGAAGCGCTTTTTCTTTTTCTGTAGCGTTTCAGCTAGCATTTTGCGGTTTTGTGAAGCGTTTTTGGTGTAGTAGATTCCATGTATTGTTACAGTAAAGCTGTTACTGAACAGCTACTGTAACAAAAAACGCCTGGCAAACCGCTCTGAAGTGCCGTTTTTCAGAGCGGTTTGCGTTTTTCCTATACTTAACATTGAGGCAGAAACACATCCGCAATCCAAAATCTGCAGAAGCCCGGGAGTATGCATTTCTGCAAAACGCCTCCCGCTCTGGTGTGCACCAGCCCATTGAAATACATTACCCAAGCGTATCCGCACCCGCAAGCGGATCGCAAACCGCAGCAGAACCGCTCTGGTGTGCACTAGGCCTCAGTGAGGTTTTGGATGTGGGGAGTGAAGGAGAGTGCGGAGTCCAGGGTGACACCCAGACAGCGGGCTTGAGAGGTAGGGCGATTGGTAGTGTGGTGAACAGTGACATGCACATCTGGGAGGTTCGTGGATGGCCAGGGTGGGAAGATCATAAATTCTGTTGTGCAAATACGCTCACAAAATGGTACATGTAGCGCCTTTTAATTTAATCGAAATGCACACATGTGAACACTCTTATAGGAAATCATTGCACAAGCGCTTTTAGGGCGATTTCTAAAATCGCTAGCGCTTAAAAAAAAAAATCAGAAACGCTCATAGTGTGAACAAGCCCTAAGGCTGGTTTTACACCTGGCCACAGCATTGCTCCGCCCCATCGCAATGCCAAAACTACATGCCTATGACCCTGCGGCAGAGTGTGGTGAAAGGGTCATATGCATAGTGCCGCCCCCTCGCACACCCTCCACATGCCCTTCGCGGCCCCTCGCCCACTGATTACACCCTGCTGGACAGGAAGTATGTCACTGGGATTCCCGGGTTTCCCCATTGTAATCTTGTCGTTCCGCGCACCGCCTCCGCCAACGTATTTCAATTCTCTGTGCCGCCCCTTGACTTGCGTGCATTCCACCGCTGCTTCGCCGTATAAGTCCGATGGTAACGCTCTGTTGACTTTGCGATGACTTGATGGTGAATCGGGCAGAACTGTTGCAATGTGACACAAAGTGGTAACTATGCTAGGCCCCTTAGATTTTCATTGCTGTTGCGTTACATGGGGTGCAAAAAATTGTAACGTAGCGCAAAAAAAACTGGCGTATGTGTAGAAGGAGCCTCAATCTTCTGGTTGCAACATCACAAACACTTCCTATATCTATATATTAGTATGTAGCCCCTCCCATTGTGGCTTAAAGAGACTCCGTAACAAAAATTGCATCCTGTTTTTTATCATCCTACAAGTTCCAAAAGCTATTCTAATGTGTTCTGGCTTGCTGCAGCACGTTCTACTATCACAGTCTCTGTAATAAATCAAATTATCTCTCTCTTGTCAGACTTGGCAGCCTGTTTCTGGAAGGCTGCCAAGTTCTTCAGTGTTGTGGTTCTGTGATGCATCTCCCTCCTCCAGGCCCCTCTCTGCACACTGCCTGTGTATTATTTAGATTAGAGCAGCTTCTCTCTTCTCTCTTATCTTTTACAAGCTGGATAAATCCTCCTCTGAGCTGGCTGGGCTTTCACATACTGAGGAATTACATACAGGCAGAGCTGTCTGCACTCTGCAGGAAGAAACAGCCTGACACTTCAGTGGAAGATAGCTGCAGGGGGAAAGAAACACACAAATGATCTCTTGAGATTCAAAAGGAAAGCTGTATACAGCCTGCTTGTGTATGAATGTATTTTCTATGTGTGGACATACTGTAGATCAAGCTACTTCCTGTTTTGGTGGCTATTTTGTTTGTTTATAAACAAACTTTTAAAAACTGTTTTTAACCACTTTTAATGCGGCGAGGTGCGGCGAAATTGTGACAGAGGGTAATAGGAGATGTCCCCTAACGCACTCGTATGTTTTCTTTTGTGCGATTTTAACAATACAGATTCTCTTTAAGCCTGTTACACACTTTCAATTATAATTGGCTAGCCACTGACCAATTTTACTGGCCAATCACAGACCAATGTTACCACCTCTATGTACTATAGAGGGTTAGGGAAGATTTTACATTGACTAAATAGTTTATAAATATTGTAAAAAAAATAAAAAAAAAATAAGATTCATGGTTATTTTGATTACAGATCCTCTTTAAAGGGAACCTGAACTGAATAAGATTATTTAAAATAAACACATGATGTACCTGCAAATGAATATTACATACTTACCTTAGTTGCCATCAGTTCCTCTCAGACGCTCACCATTTTCTTCTAACAATGATTCCTTTCAGTTCTGACAAGATTTTGTCAGAACTGAAATATATCCGTTGCTGTCAGTTATATACCAGTTGCTGTCAGTTACAACTGAAAGGGCAACTGATGTGCAAGGTAATGTCCATGCTTCCCTATGGCTCTAGTGGGTGATATTACAGTTTAACAGTGTGCTGACCAGGAAGGTGTTATGGGATAATGGGCATTTTCAAAATGGAGGACGGAGAATTCCCTTGATCGCAGTGGACAAATGGGACACGGGAGAGGAGAAAGAGATTGATGAGTAGACTACATGGGAGGTAAGTATGACTTGTGTATGGTTATTTTGACTTTTAAGTTTGCATGTGTCCACGTGACTGTAGACAGTCTGGATTGTGTGTGTGTTTGGTTAGTGTTGTGCCAGCACGTTACATTCAGATTAAGGCCAGTTTTACAACTGATTTTTGTGTTGTGGTGGGGATGTGGTGCTCCTGCTGCAGACTAGAGATGTCGCGAACGCGAATGCAAACTTCCGCAAAATGTTTCAGAACAGGCGAATCTGGCGAACTGCCATAGACTTCAATGGGCAGGTGAATTTTAACAACAACAAATAACATTTGTAAAGTGCTTTTTCTCCCGTAGGACTCAAAGTGCATAAGCATGGCTCCGACCAATAATTGGTTGATTGGTAAATCGTGGTACAGAGGAAGAATTCTGTAAGTCCGGAAATGCCAGGCTAAACGGGTGGCTTTTCAGTCTGGATTTGAATAGCTCCAGGGATGGTGCTGTCTTTACAGGGTGTGGCAGGGAGTTCCAAAGAGTAGGGGCAGCATGACAGAAAGCTCTGTCTCCAAAGGTTTTAAGGTGCACTCTGGGAGTGACCAAGTTTATAGAACTTGCTGATCTGAGGTTGTGAGAGGTGTGGTGCAGCTTCAGCAAGTCCTTCATGTATCCAGGGCCCAAATTATGCAGTGATTTGAATGTCAGCAGTCCAGTCTTGAAGAGTATTCTCCATTCTACTGGTAGCCAGTGCAGTGAGCGAAGGATCGGTGTAATGTGACAGTGGCGAGGCTGGTTTGTTAGCAATCTGGCAGCAGAATTCAGCACTAATTGCAGGCGACGCAGGTCCTTTTTGGGGAGGCCAACATAAAGGGCATTGCAGTAGTCCAGACGTGATGTGATGAAGGCGTGAACTAGGGTTGGAAGATCCTCTGGGGGAATCAGATGTTTAATCTTTGCAATGTTCTTCAGATGAAAGAAGGAAGATTTAACTACAGATGAAATTTGGTTTCTGAAACTCAATTCCCCATCTATTAGCACACCAAGGCTTCGCACAAGGTTGGAGCTGTTTATGTCTAAATTCCCAATCCTGATTGGTGTAGATTGAGGATAGAGCTGTTTTGATGGCGAGCGCTGGCTTTGGACAAACAGGACCTCAGTTTTGTCAGTTTTCAGTTTCAACCAGTTATCATTCATCCATGCCTGTAGCTCAGCTAAGCAAGAGTTTATTTTTTGAGTAGGGTCTGTTCCACCAGGTTTGAAGGACAGATATAGCTGCGTGTCATCGGGATAGCAGTGGTACATCAGGCCATGTTGTTGGATAATTGTGCCTACAATAAATAATTGGATAATAAAACCTACAAATACTGTTTCTGACCACAAAAGTGATGAAAAAAATGTTTAAAAGGGTCTAACACCTGGATAGGGTCATGCCAGAGGGGGATCCTTGCCAAAAATACCACCAAAAATTACGGAGTTGGCACAAAGTCAGGTTTTCCCTAAAGGGCAGAAATCATACTATGCACAACTCTGGGGGTCAGTGGGTTGTGGAGTGTTTCACACAGATACAATAGTACTATCAGAATACAGTAATGCACTGGAGTGGTTCTGTGCCACAGGGCCAGAGCTACCATAGGAAAAAAATGGGCAATTGCCCCAGGGCCCCAGAGCCTGTAGGGGCCCCCAAGGTGTCTCTCCCCCATCTTAACTGTTGCTCCCCAGGGACTCTGCAGAGTCTGTTAAGTTGGGAGGTGATTGGGGGAGGGTCAGCTGCCAGCTCAGGGGCCCAGGAGGGACATTTGGCTGCAACAAAGGGCCTCTAATGACGCTTTTTGGTTGAGGGGGTGTCTGTTGGGGGGCCCCCAGGCTAATTTGCCCTAGGGCCCAATTGTTACTTGAACCGGCCCTGCTGTGCCTGCAACACAGTGGGCTGTGGAGTGTCTCACACACACAAAAAACATAGGCGACTGATGTGCTAGCCCTCAAAAGGGCTGTTTGAAGTGCTTTCACAGCAAGTGAGGAACAAGAACAGAGGCCTAGCTAATGCTTTCCCTACCTACCTGCAGCAAGTCTGACCCTGCTCTCACTAACAGTCAGCAGCCAGCAGAGAATTGATCCAATCTGGCCACCGCAACTGCTTTTTGATAGGGGTGGTGGGGGGACAGGAAGGGGTGCTAGCTGATTGGCTGCTGACTGTGAGGTAAGGGGTCAAAGTTTAGCTCAATGATGATGTATAAGGGGGCGAATCGAACACGCCAAATGTTAGCTATTCGCCGCAAATGCGAACAGCTGATGTTCGCAGAATACTGCTCGCCAGCAAACAGTTCAGGCCATCTCTACCGCAGACTGCTGCAACACAAAAACATATGACCCTAAGGCAGAGTGCTCTGACAGGGTCATCTACATAGTTCCGCTCCCCGCTCAATGACGTACTCCTTGCTGGACAGGAAGTATGTCACTGGGATTTCCAACGGTCCGCACATGCACACTGGGATGCACCATGTTCTGTCTTGTACACTACGTGCATCACCCCAAGACTTAGTGGCCCTGAGACGAACATTCATAAAAAAAAAAATGTATTCTGCGCCGATCACTCCTCCGCCATCCTCCTCCGCCTCCTCGTTCTCCGGTTAGCAACCCCAATAGCTTGGCAAGTCGGGGTGCATGCGCGACCTGTACACGTGAGCGCTCTCCACACCGCGCTTCTTTGGCCGGTAGTGCTCTGCGGGAGCGAGAAGAGAGGGTGCGCTCAGTCGCACTACGCATGCACCGACTGGCCGCAACTAGCCTTACAGGAGAACAAGGAGGTGGAGGAAGACGGCGTGGGGAGCGACCGGTGCAGAGGGGGCTAGAGGAAGCACCAGGTATGTATACATTTTTTATTAATGTTTGTCTCTGGTACACTTTAATTACCCCAAACACTGTGCGTTAAAGAGAACCAGAGATGAAGCACCCTCTTGTATTTTACCTTATAAATCAGTGGGAACATGACAGTAAACACCTACCCTGCTCTTTGTTTCATTGTTCTCTGTTTAATCTGACTGTTATCACCTCTGATAATAATCCCCGACTCAGCACTCAGTCTAGCTTTGCTATGGAAAGATTATAGCGGAGTCTGTCTTCTCTGGTGTCTTTTCAAGCCCAAGCCTGCCCCCTTGTGGCTCTGCTATAATGACTCAGCTATAATTATTCCCTGCAAAGCCAGACTGAATGCTCAGTCCAGGATTCTTATCACAGCTGATAAGACACTTTTAGCAGTGAGGATGAAACAGAGAGCAGGGTAAGTGTTTTCTCTAATGTTCTTACTGATATATATGGTAAAATACACAAGGGTGCTTCGTCTCTGGTTCCCTTTAAGCCGGGTGCTTGCGGTAACTGAGAGCTCCCAACTGTCCCTTTTTTTGGGAGGGACAGTCCCTCTTTGGGAACCCTGTCCCTCTTTCTTCCTTATTTGTCCCCCTTTCAGGACTGATGTACAGATCTATATAAATACATGTATTTCTTTACTTAAAAAGTGTTTGACTCTAAACTTAATTATATTTTTCTAAGTGAATATATTTCTTATTTTCAAATGTTAAAATGACAGAAAACAACTGATGATAGAGAGGACCAGTGCATAGCTCCCAACTGTGCCTCTTGTGGAGGGACAGTCCCTCTTTGGGAACCAAATCCCTCTTTCTTCCTTATTTGTCCTTTCTTCTTTCAGGGCTGATGTACACATCTGTATTAATATATGTATTTTTTTTCTACTGAAACTACTCTAAACTTTATTCCCATCAATTAAATTTATACATTTCTTAGTTTCAAACGTTAACCATTTCACATTGAAGGGTTTTTAAAAATAATGAAAATGTATGTCATTTTTCTATGGGAAGGTGTATAATAGGGTATTTGGATGTGGTTTTACTTTTTGGCCACAAGATGGAGATAGAGAGTTAGTGTGTTCTAAAAATAGAAACAGAACCAAGTGTTTGTATTTGTTTATATTTGTGTAACTACAGGGACGATACTTGTCCTGGGGGAGGTGAAATTAAAATGAAGAAAAACTATTGATGATAGAAAGGACCAGTGTGGTCTGAATGTTAAAACTACATTTTTTTGTGATCGGCAGGGTGAGGTTTGTGGTGGGGGGTGTGGTTAGAGGTGTGACAGGGGCATGTCTTGAATGTCCCTCTTTCTTATCTCAAAAAGTTGAGAAGTATGGACCAGTGTGACTTAAATAATAAAACAACATTTTTTTGCTTCTGAATTGTGTGATGTATGCATGAGGGGCGTGGTTAAATGTGTGGCAAAGGCATGTCTGAAAGTGTCCATTTTTCTTATCGCATAAAGTTGGGAGGTATGGCTAACAGCGCGCCCCTGCATCGGCTCGGATACTTCCAGCTCACTGCCATGCCCAGTGGCGTAGGTAAGGAGCCGTGGGCCCAGGTGCAAGTTTTACATGGGGCCCCCCCAAGCACTCTATACATAACAATTGATACGGTGCACCAAAACCTGCCAAGGACAACCACATCATCAGAGGTGCAAGAAGGGGATGGGGAACAGCTTGTTGATGATTACTACTGTTTAAAACATCTATACAGTAGAAGTGATTATTACCAACACAGGGCCAATAGAGAGCTAATATTGTGCTTGAGGGAGGGCCCCTTGGGGCCCCTCAGATCCAAGGGCCCCAAAGCGGTCGCTACCTCTGCACCCCCTATTGCTACGCCACTGGCAATGCCGCAGTAAGCGTGAAAGTCTCCATAGACTTTCATTGCTTTTTTGGCCCCTTGCGGCAAGATATGGTAACGCAACGCAGGTTTACCCTGCAAGTGTAAAAGGGGCCTGAAATGTTGCCTGGTCTAATAAGTCTCGATAGAGTCAGAATTTGGCGTAAACAGAATGAGAACATGGATCCATCATGCCTTGTTACCACTGTGCAGGCTGCTGGTGGTGTAATGGTGTGGGGGGTGTTTTCTTGGCACACTTTAGGCCCCTTAGTGCCAATTGGGCATCGTTTAAATGCCACGGGCTACCTGAGCATTGTTTCTGACCATGTCCATCCCTTCATGACCACCATGTACTCATCCTCTGATTGCTACTTCCAGAAGGATAATGCACTATATCACAAAGCTGGAATCATTTCAAATTGGTTTCTTGAACATGACAATGAGTTCACTGTACTAGAATGTCCCCCACAGTCACCAGCTCTCAACCCAATAGAGCATATTTGGGATGTGATGGAATGGGAGCTTCGTGCCCTGGATGTGCATCCCACAAATCTCCATCAACTGCAAGATGCTATCCTATCAATATGGGCCAACATTTCTAAAGAATGCTTTCAGTACCTTGTTGAATCAATACCACGTAGAATTATGGCAGTTCTGAAGGAGAAAGGGGGTCAAACACCGTATTAGTATGGTGTTCCTAATAATCCTTTAGGTGAGTGTATACAAATAAGTAAATTTTCTTTCAGAGTAAAATGAGCCATAAATAACTTTTCTCCTGTGTAGTAGAAATCTGACATTACCAACATATTTTGGACTAGCCCATCTTCTCATGGGGGGTTCTCAGGGTTTTCTTTATTTGCAAAAGCACTTAGTGAATGGCAGTTGCTCCGTCCAACTGCCAAAAGAGTGTGCAGTGAGCATCTTTGTATAAATCTTTTCCAAGGAGTGTCCTTTATAAAGAATAAAGGCCATGCTGAGAATCCCCTATGAAGAGATGGACTAGCCCAAAATCTGTCGGTAATGTCAGAATTCTACTACCTACTGTAAGTGACAGCAACATAGGAGGAAAGTAATGTATGGCTCATTTTACTCTGGAAGAAATGTACTCCTTATTTGTATGTGGTTTAAATTTTAAGATTTTCCCGACAGTTCCTCTTGGAGGAGAGGGAAGGCTCTGGGTCCTATAGCACTTTCCTGTTCCTCTCACGTTCCGCTCGTTCCAGTGCTGGCTCCCCCGTTTGAATCCCCTGTTGCGGAAGGCTTTGAAAGTCTTCGGGAGACCGAGTCCGGCGCCATACTACGTGAGAGGGAGCACGCCAGCGCAAGAGCAGTACAGAGCCGCCCGCATTCGGGACGACTCTGACTCCTGAACACTTCCAAAGCTTCCCATGGCGGCACAGAGCAGTATTCAACCGATCGGTCGGAAACTGCCAGCGTTGGAATGAGGGGACCAGGAGAGGAAGAGGAAGTCTGTATTGGTTCCAGAGCCTTCCCTCTCCTTAGGTAAGTATCTTTTTTGTGTGGGTTTACATTTACTTTAAGAATATGCAATTTTATTTATTAAACTCTATTCAATAAAGTTAAGTCAGAGTAGCCTAACCGCATTCCAGTTTCTGACTATGGGTGTTGCCTGTCACACCATGCTCTTTATAGTATTAAACAAATGTCATTGAAGCTGTCAGCAAAATTGTGGCCTGTCAATAAATTGTAAAATTGTCAATCCTCCGCCCCCTCTCAGCCTCCCCCCTCCCCCGCCTCGGCGGCCCTGATTTGGGAGGACAGTTCTGCAATCAGCGGCGAGAGCGCCCTTGTGCGTTCAGCACATTGTTGTGGCGAAGTTCTGCATTGCGAGACATTTTCCCATCAAGGCTGGTATTCCGCTGCCTCCAGCTCATATCCGGGGATTACAGCCACACATGATTGCAATATACACAACCCATAATGAAGGATCGTGATTGCAATCTCCCGTCTCTGTGCCTGGGCAGCCCCCTAGGGTTTGGGTGACCTTTGCCATATCTCCATCTCCCCACCAGTTCACCTCTGACTCCTGCAAAATGTCACCCCCCTGGTCATCTGCAATCATGGTCCATGTCAGCCCGCAAGGCCCCTCCAACCCCTGCAGCTTTCCTGTCGTACCTCCTCGGCAACTACATTCCAAATATAGGGAAGGAGCAGGGATAGTGAGAGTGATAGAAGGGCTGCCATATTTCTTTCCTGTTAAACAATTCCAGTTGCCTGGTTGTCCAGCTGATCTTTTGCCTCTAATACTTTTAGCCATAGCCCCTGAACAAGCATGCAGCAGATCAGGTGTTTCTGAGGTTACTGCTGATCTCTTTGGCTGTAGTAGTGTCTGAATCACACACCTGAAACAAGCCTGCAGTTAATCCAGTCTGACTTTAGTCAGTGCATCTGATCTGCATGCTTGTTCAGGGTCCATGGCTAAAAGTAATAGAGGCTGATGGTCAGCAGGACAGCCAGGCAATGTGTATTGTGTAAAAAGGAAGGCTCTGGATCCCATTCAGGGACGTATCAATAGACCCTGCAAGGGATGCAGCTGCAGGGGGGCAAGAAGCAGTAAGGGGCCCCATGGGGGAAGAAGTTTATTTTCCCTGCCTTGAGAGAATGACAATAAAGGGCACGGAGAGAATAAACGTTCTGCTCTCTGCACAATAGTTCTAATGACTGCATCTGCTCAGCCACTGATAAGGAATCATACAAAATTTTGTAAAAAAAGATTTGTAGACAGTCCCTATTCAGTGTTCAGCAGGGTCTTGTGTACACTACCCATCCTCCAACCTCTCTACCCCTCCCCAAGTGCTGTGTACTGTAGTGATGCTGGAGGAGTCTGCAGAGCCCCGCCCCCAACCTCTCTACCCCTCCCCAAGTGCTGTGTACTGTAGTGATGATGCTGGAGGAGTCTGCAGAGCCCCGCCCCCAACCTCTCTACCCCTCCCCAAGTGCTGTGTACTGTAGTGATGCTGGAGGAGTCTGCAGAGCCAGTTATGCTTCAAGTGTGCCAATTGAATAACATTGGTTCTCAGTTTCCCTGTGCAGGAAGTGAGGGGGAGAACCCTTTCCAAAGTATTGCAGGGGGGCACAATCTAGTTGCGCCCGTTTCCCCACGTTCCAGGGCTGGCTCTCTTGTTGAATTTCCCCGCCGCGGGAGTCTTCAGAAGTTTTTGGGAAGATGGGCGGCTCAGCACTGTGCATGCACAAGTGTGCAAGAGAGCGTGCTCGCACAAGCGCAGTACAGAGCCGCCTGTCTCCAGGAGGACTCGGGTTCCTGGAAACTTCCGAAAGCCTTCCGCAGCAGCTGAGAGCGGTCTCCCACCGCCGGCAGCAGATTCTAGGCTAGATGGTTAAATATCTCTTGGGTGAGTTTGTACAAATTCTATTCTCTCCCTAGCCCCTCCCCCTCCAATTTAAAGAGAAACTCCGACCAAGAATTGAACTTTATCCCATTCAGTAGCTGATACCCCTTTTTACATGAGAAATCTATTCCTTTTCACAAGCAGACCATCAGGGGGCGCTGTATGGCTCATATTGTGGTGAAGCCCCTCCCACAAGAAACAAGAAAAGTACGTACTTTTGGCAGTTTCCTGTCTGTGAACCTTGCTGCATTGTGGGAAATAGCTGCTTACAGCTGTTTCCAACTGCCAAAAAAGCATGCAGCAGCTACCTGCCAACAGTAAATATGTCACCATGTGATAAATGTCAGAATGTAAATCAGGGAGAGGAAAGATTTTTACAATGGGCAAACACTGCCTAAATAATTTATACATCATTATTGTAAAAATGAAGCACTTTTTTTATTACATTATTTTCACTGGCGCTCCTCTTTAAGAACACGGTTCTGTTGCAGAGTAGCAATAGATGCCCCTTGGAATTAGGTAGCCCCCCAATATAGGTAGCCAGAGGGTCACCGCCCCCTTAATGCAGACAGCGGAGAGGGGATTCGGATGGGGAATCAATAGGCTGTAATGAATGAACATCTCAACCACATTAGGAAGGCTGCTGTGCTTGTGCAGTTGGGTTCCTGTCCGTGTGTATAGATGGGTTCTGGAGGCATTGGACCAGACTGCCAGATCATTGATATAAATACATTCGTGCTGCAGAAGGGCGATCGCAGGGAATGCGCGCGCTCCTGCGCTCTCCACAGTGGAAAGAGGCAGATAATGATTGTAGTGGTAATTAACTATAAGCAGCTCAGGTTTACCCAGTGGCGTAGCTAAGGGGCTGTGGGCCCTGATGCAAGTTTTATAATGGGCCCCCCCCAAGCACTCTATACATAACAATTGATACAGCGCACCAAAACCTGCCAATGGCAACTACAGTGTCAGAGGTGCAAGAAGGGGATGGGGAACAGTTTATTAATGATTACCACTATTCAAATTATCTATAGAAGTGATTATTATGAGCACAGGACCAATAGAGAGCTAATACTGTATTTGAGGGAGGGCCCTTTGGGGCCCCTCTGGCCCAAGGGCCCCGATGCGGCCGCTACCTCTGCACCCCCTATTGCTACGCCCCTGGGTTTACCCATCTATAATAAAATGCTTTAATAGGGAAACTGATTAATGCTCACATAAAATGACACAAAAATAAATATTTTTAAATTATCTTTAAGACAGAGAAATAAAAGGCAAACAGGAATCTTGTTTTTTTGTTTGTTTGTTTGTTTGTTTTGTTTTCAGTTGCTGAAGGAAGTGTGTGTGTGTGTGTGTGTGTCTGTGTAGTGTGTGTAGTGTGTGTGTGTGTGTGTGTCTGTCTGTGTAGTGTGTGTGTGTGTGTCTGTGTAGTGTGTGTCTGTGTAGTGTGTGTGTGTGTGTGTGTGTGTGTCTGTGTAGTGTGTGTGTGTGTGTGTGTGTGTGTGTGTCTGTGTAGTGTGTGTAGTGTGTGTGTGTGTGTGTGTGTGTCTGTGTAGTGTGTGTGTGTGTGTGTCTGTGTAGTGTGTGTCTGTGTAGTGTGTGTGTGTGTGTGTGTCTGTGTAGTGTGTGTGTGTGTGTCTGTGTAGTGTGTGTGTGTGTGTCTGTGTAGTGCATGTGTGTCTGTGTAGTGCATGTGTGACTGTGTAGTGCATGTGTGACTGTGTAGTGCATGTGTGACTGTGTAGTGCATGTGTGACTGTGTAGTGCATGTGTGACTGTGTAGTGTATGTGTGTATGTGTGTGTGTCTGTGTAATATGTGTGTCTGTCTGTCTGTCTCTGTAATGTGTAGTGTGTGTGTGTGTCTGTGTAGTGGGTGTGGGTGTGTGTGTGTGTGTGTGTGTCTGTGTAGTGTGTCTGTGTAGTGTGTGTGTGTCTGTGTAGTGCATGTGTGACTGTGTAGTGCATGTGTGTCTGTGTAGTGCATGTGTGACTGTGTAGTGCATGTGTGACTGTGTAGTGCATGTGTGACTGTGTAGTGCATGTGTGACTGTGTAGTGCATGTGTGACTGTGTAGTGCATGTGTGACTGTGTAGTGTATGTGTGTGTGTCTGTGTAATATGTGTGTCTGTCTGTCTGTCTCTGTAATGTGTAGTGTGTGTGTGTGTCTGTGTAGTGGGTGTGGGTGTGTGTGTGTGTGTGTGTGTGTCTGTGTAGTGTGTCTGTGTAGTGCATGTGTGACTGTGTAGTGCATGTGTGACTGTGTAGTGCATGTGTGACTGTGTAGTGCATGTGTGACTGTGTAGTGCATGTGTGACTGTGTAGTGCATGTGTGACTGTGTAGTGCATGTGTGACTGTGTAGTGCATGTGTGACTGTGTAGTGCATGTGTGACTGTGTAGTGCATGTGTGACTGTGTAGTGCATGTGTGACTGTGTAGTGCATGTGTGACTGTGTAGTGCATGTGTGACTGTGTAGTGTATGTGTGTGTGTCTGTGTAATATGTGTGTCTGTCTGTCTGTCTGTCTCTGTAATGTGTAGTGTGTGTGTGTCTGTGTAGTGTGTGTGGGTGTGTGTGTGTGTGTGTGTCTGTGTAGTGTGTGTGTGTCTGTGTAGTGTGTGTGTGTCTGTGTAGTGTGTGTGTGTCTGTGTAGTGTATGTGTGTCTGTGTAGTGTGTGTGTGTCTGTGTAGTGTATCTGTGTGTCTGTGTAGTGTATGTGTGACTGTGTAGTGTGTGTGTGACTGTGTAGTGTGTGTGTGTCTGTGTAGTGTATGTGTGTCTGTGTAGTGTATGTGTGTCTGTGTAGTGTGTGTGTGTCTGTGTAGTGTGTGTGTGTCTGTGTAGTGTATGTGTGACTGTGTAGTGCATGTGTGACTGTGTAGTGCATGTGTGACTGTGTAGTGCATGTGTGACTGTGTAGTGCATGTGTGACTGTGTAGTGCATGTGTGACTGTGTAGTGCATGTGTGACTGTGTAGTGCATGTGTGACTGTGTAGTGCATGTGTGACTGTGTAGTGCATGTGTGACTGTGTAGTGCATGTGTGACTGTAGTGCATGTGTGACTGTGTAGTGTATGTGTGTGTGTCTGTGTAATATGTGTGTCTGTCTGTCTGTCTCTGTAATGTGTAGTGTGTGTGTGTCTGTGTAGTGGGTGTGGGTGTGTGTGTGTGTGTCTGTGTAGTGTGTCTGTGTAGTGTGTGTGTGTCTGTGTAGTGTGTGTGTGTCTGTGTAGTGTATGTGTGTCTGTGTAGTGCGTGTGTGTCTGTGTAGTGCGTGTGTGTCTGTGTAGTGCGTGTGTGTCTGTGTAGTGCGTGTGTCTGTGTAGTGCGTGTGTGACTGTGTAGTGCGTGTGTGACTGTGTAGTGCATGTGTGACTGTGTAGTGTATGTGTGTGTGTCTGTGTAATATGTGTGTCTGTCTGTCTGTCTGTCTCTGTAATGTGTAGTGTGTGTGTGTGTCTGTGTAGTGTGTGTGTGTGTGTGTGTGTGTGTGTGTGTGTGTGTGTGTGTGTGTGTGTGTGTGTGTGTGTGTGTGTGTGTGTGTGTCTGTGTAGTGCATGTGTGACTGTGTAGTGCATGTGTGACTGTGTAGTGCATGTGTGACTGTGTAGTGCATGTGTGACTGTGTAGTGCATGTGTGACTGTGTAGTGCATGTGTGACTGTGTAGTGTATGTGTGACTGTGTCTGTGCAATGTGTGTGTCTGTCTCTGTAATGTGTAGTGTGTGTGTCTGTAGTGTGTGTCTGTGTGTGCGTGCATGCATGCATGCAGTTGCATCTTGTGCAGGACATGATCGGAATGGACGCGGGTGCCGCAATCTTCTGGTGGAGCTCAATGGATTCAGCATGAGGAAGTGTTGGTGCAACAAAATTACGCTCCCCTTTTCCGTGTTTGGAGACACACTCAGTAACGACCGCCTGTGAGACCGGTGAGATTCTCACGACCGGTGAGAATCTAGAAGTGTGTACAGCATCCCCCGATACGCCACGATACCTTGGTTAGGCTTTGCTCACATCTAGAATCGCTGACGCCAGCGATTTGAGATTTTGTGGCCGAATTATTATTATTTTTTTTTACCCCTCTCAGCGCTCGGGTGGGCGCTGCATTTTTTTAAAGCGTCAGTGAAATGCAAAAATCGTGAAATGCAAACGCGTCGCCTGCACCATTTTCAGGCGACTTCCCGGCGATCGCGTTTCAGTGCTATAGAAGCGCTAAACGCGATAGCAGAAAAATCGCTGCAGTGTTCAGTGATTTTTCCGCTGAAAAATCACTCATGCAAAACGCCGGCAAAAATCGCCGGCGTTTTGCGTTTCTAAGTGTGAATAGGCCCTAAATCTGAAAAACTGATCAAAAATCTCCATCACTCCCGATGATTGGCTAATATAACAACCAACCATTTCAATGTTTTGGAACAATAAATTGTTTTCATTAAAAAAACAGAAAATCAAATTGTTTTATTGTATCTTGTGTATGCCCACCTTTAGTAACTATCTGATTTGGTTTTGGACTAGTCCATCTCCTCATGGGGGATTCTCAAGGTTTTGTTTTATTTTCCAAAGCACTTGCTGGTCGGTAGTTGCTCAATCCAACTGTCAGAATTGCATAAAGAGCAAATGGTGACGCTGGCATCTCCGTTTCGTTCCTATCCAGGGAGTGCTCAGAAACCCTCGTCAAGAGATGGACTGGTCCACAACCTGTCCGATTTATACTACCTAGCGTAAGTGACAGCGACATGGGAGTATATGCAGTGTATGGGTTTTCATGCGTGCCTGTAGGTGGTGCTGTTGCTGCTCCCATTTATCACTGCCATTTAGGAATAGTCTGCAGGCTGCCGCTACTTACATTGTTGATCCTTTTTTTTTTTTTTTTTTTTAGCAAAAGATGAATTTTATTTTTATTTTAGGCAAATTTTTCTGATTTTGCACCTTGTTTCCACCGTGAGCTGTTCTGGGCCGTTGCTATGGCTTATTTCACATCTGCGCCTCATTACTGTCGTTAGTACATAACCGTTACAAACACACCATCCGGCTTATTCAGCAAAGCGATAGATGGTGGCTTCTCGTATTCCAATACGCTGAGACACAACGCCTTGTTTTAAAAACCGCCTGGGGCTTTTATCATTTTAATTGCTTGCAGAGCTGACGCGCTTAGTATGATTAGGGGGCTGTCAGTCATGCCCCCACAGCCATCAATCAAACTCACACCTGTTCTGCGCGATGACAGCTGCGGGGACGCCGCCGCTTCGTTCGGATTGCTGGCTCTGGGGCCAAAGTGACAATTCTTTACGCCGGTGCGTCAGTGACCGCCATTCCCGCCCCTCCGCTTTTCCCACAAGTCACTACTACTCTCCAGATGCTGATGTGAGCTGCATTGTGTGTGGGGGAGGGGGGGGGGATTGCAATATCCGTAATCGTGAACAAATCTTAAAATGCAATCGCCAAATAGCTCAAGTCTCCGACATTAAAGGGGAACTTCAGCCTAAACAAACATACGGTCATTAAGTTACATTAGTTATGTTAATTAGAATAGATAGGTAATATAATTTTTTACCCACCCTGTTTTAAAAGAACAGGCAAATGTTTGTGATTCATGGGGGCTGCCATCTTTGTCATGAGGGCAGCCATCTTTTTGGTTGAAAGGAGGTGACAAGGAGCAGGAGACACAGTTCCAACTATCCTGTGTCCTAATTACCCCTCGCAGCTGCACACGCTAGGCTTCAAATCTCAAATTCAAAATGTAAAAAAAAATAACTTGCACCAAAACAGCAGAACGAGAGCAACAACATCAGAAATCCCATCATGCTTTGCACAGCATCAGGGGAAAAAAGCCCGGGCAGTTTTCTTCTGTGCAGCTAAAAATGAGGCTTGGATAAGAGAAACAAAGTTCTGATGCTGTGATACTGTTAAAGAAACACCAAGCCTTTTCACTGCTGCTGAGTCGATTTTTAGTCCGGAGGTTCACTTTAACCAAACAGCGAAATATCAATTTTGGGATGAAACCTGGAAAGTTTATTACAGAAGAACTCTGCTATCGCTGAAAAAGAGTCCACCCTGTCATGTCAGCGTTGTAATACTGGGACCAATGACAAGCCTTGTTTCACCACCCCCCAACCCCCAATAATAATTTTCTTCCTTCTGTTTCTTTTTCTAAATACAGTCTCAGTATAATCAAAATTAGACCATTGTTTATGGCCATCTCAGCATCCATTGTGAGCTTGCAGGCTACAAGTACAAATGGTAGAAGAGATGCAAAATAACGTCGACATGCATGCAAAAGTCATGCAAATTATATGCAGCATGGCGTTGAGCCAAACAAATTAATTTCTTGTTTTTTGTTTGTTTTGTTTTTTACGGGCCCAATCTCAATTTGCATGTAAGCTGTGCGGCGGATTTGTATCTTGGAACTGTTGCCTTGAGACTTATTATTATTATTATTATTATTATTATTATTAAGTATTTATATAGCACTTGTGCAGCACTTTACAGAGTACATAGTCATGTCACTGACTGTCCTCAAAAGGAGCTCACAATCTAATTCTACCATAGTCCTAGTCTAATGTCCTACCATATTATTATTATGTATTTATATAGCACTGACATCTTCTGCAGCACATTACAGAGTGCATAGTCATGTCACTGACTGTCCTCACAATCTAATCCCTTCCACAGTCCTGTGCTAGGTACACACGATGCGTTTTTTTCGGTCAATTTTCCGTCCGATTGATTCTCCGCTCGATTTTTCCGCTCAATTCTCTTATCTTTAATTATCAATTTCATACACTTCTATGAGAAATTGACCCGCCAAAAAAAGATCGGAAATCATATGGGACTTTACGGAATTTATCTATCGAACCATCTATCTGCCGGAAAAAAATGTATGGTGTGTACCTAGCATTAGTCTAATGTCTACCATATTATTATTATTATTATTATGTATTTATATAGCACTGACATCTTCTGCAGCACTTTACAGATCACATAACCATGTCACTGACTGTCCTCAGAGAAGCTCACAATCTAATCCTACCATGGTCATAGTCTAATGTCCTACCATATTATTATGTATTTATATAGCACTGACCTCTTCTGCAGCACTGTACATAGTCATGTCACTGACTGTCCTCAGAGGTGCTCAAAATCTAATCCTAGAATAGTCCTAGTTTAATATCCTACCATATTATGTATTTATATAGCACTGGCATCTTCTGCAGCACTTTACAGAGTACATAGTCATGTCTAATTCTACCATATGTGCATCATAGTCTAGGGCCAAATTTGGGGGAAGCCAATTATCACATCTATATAGTTTTTGGTGTGTGGGAGGAAACTGGAGCCCCAGAGGAAACCCAATTTGCTGCAGTGTTGGTTATGTGCACACAGCAGGAGCTTTCATCACTCACTCACTCACTCACTCACTCACACAACAGCCCGCACTAATCCATTGACTGGCCTTAAAGGGGAACTGAAGAGAGAGGTATATGGAGGCTGTCATGTTTATTTCCTTTTAGACAATACCAGTTGCCTGGCAGCCCTTCTGATCCTCTGCCTCTAATACTATTAGCCATAGCCCCTGAACAAGCATGCAGCAGATCAGGTGTTTCAGTGGTTCAGACTTATAAGTCTGATCTGACAAGACTAGCTGCATGCTTGTTTCTGGTTTTAATCAGATACTACTGCAGAGAAATAGACCAGCAGGGCTGCCAGGCAACTGGTATTGATTAAAAGGAAATAAACATGACAGCCTCCATATACCTCTCTCTTCAGTTCCCCTTTAATTCACTAAGTATTACCGCATTCGGTAATGCAGAAAACAGCTGATTTTACCGATCTCCTTGCCCAAATGCCAATTCACTAAACCTTTTACTCCACTGAAAAGCAAAATTACCGACTTGTGCGGTAAATACCTCAAGAAGTGTCAAGAAATTGCAATTTACAAAGATTAACACATTCGGTAAGACAAGTAAAAGTGTTCAGTACTTAGCTCCAGCTCTGTCCAGCCGATAACACACACTCTCTCTTTTTTTCGCTCTCTCTGCTCTCTCTCTCTGCTCTCTCTCTCTCTCTCTCTCTGCTCTCTCTCTCTCTGCTCTCTCTCTCTGCTCTCTCTCTCTGCTCTCTCTCTCTGCTCTCGCTCGCTCTCTCTGCTCGCTCTCTCTGCTCGCTCTCTCTGCTCGCTCTCTCTGCGCGCTCTCGCGCGCTCTCTCTCGCTCTCTCTCGCTCTCTCTCGCTCTCTCTCGCTCTCTCTCGCTCTCGCTCTCTCTCTGCTTGCTCTCTCGCTCTCTTGCTCGCATTCTTGCTCGCATTCTTGCTCGCTCTCTCGCGCTCACTCTATTTGCTCGCTCTCTCGTGCTCGCACTCTCGCGCTTGCGCTCTCTCGCGCGCTCTCTCTCTCTCTCTCCCTCGCTCTGCTCTCTCCATGCGATAACATTGACAGACAGCTGATAGGGAGAGCCAGGCAGTCATTGCGTCCCCCCCCCCCCTCCCCATTTGATCCAATACTCTGGAGGGCGGGACTTCAGAACAGCAGAGCAGTAGCAGGAGAGTTTTTTTAAAAGGCTTTTCTGCATCCCTTTAGATGTGAATATCTGTATACTCAGCCATCTCCTCCTGGATGTCCGCTAGGTTCCTGAAACTAAACCTGGACAAAACGGAATTTATGATCTTCCCACCCCGGCCATCCATGAACCTCCCAGATGTGCATGTCACCACACTACCCATAGGGCCCAACCGTCCCGTTTTCGTCGGGACTGTCACGATTTTGGGGGGCTCTCGCGCTGTCACGGTATGAGCCCCCCAAGTGGGCAGTGAGGGTGGAAAAAAATGATCGAGGCGCCAGCCGCGGGTAAGTGGGATGCGGGACGGATACCGGTAAGCTAATAGCCCGCTCCGCTTAGCTGCGCACTCTGCAAACAGGGGGGAGACACAGGGGGGGCAGATTCCAAGGGAGGGAGGGAGGGAGTAATGGGATGCACGCGTCCCGCATCCCACTTACCCGCGGCTGGCGCCTCGATCATTTTTTTTCTTGCATTGGAACCCTCCTCCTCACCCACCCACCCATGGACACCCTCCTCCTCACCCACCCACCCACGGACACCCTCCTCCTCACCCACCCACCCACGGACACCCTCCTCCTCATCATATATGGGGGAGATATGTATTAAAAAATATTAGGGGATATTATTAATTGAAAAACAATTCAATTTTTTGTGATGGGGGGCGTGGTTAGGGGTGTGGCCTAAGTGTCCCGATTCCTAGCTTTAAAATGTTGGGAGGTATGACACTACCATTCGCCCTACCTCTCAAGCCCGCTGTCTGGGTGTCACCCTGGACTCTGCACTCTCCTTCACTCCCCACATCCAAAACTTCACGAAGTCCTGCAACTTCTACCTTCGGTAACATCTGCCCTTTCCTGACCTCTGCCACCACCAAACTCCTCATCCATGCCCTCATAATTTCCCGCCTCGACTACTGTTATGCCCTTCTGTCTGGTCTCCCTATGACCCGAATATCCATCATGGATGCGGCAGCCAGAATTATCCACTCCTCCCATCGCTCCACCAGGGCGGATCCCCTCCTTGAATCCCTCCACTGGCTTCCTATCCAGTCCAGAATCAGATTCAATATATCGTGTCTGACCTACAAATCTGTCCACAAAACCTGCCCAACCTACATTCCCAATCTTACCCAGAGGTACATGCCTAGCCGCTCACTCCGCTCTGCTCCACCAATGAACTTAACCTGACCGCACGCCTGCAGGACTTCACAAGAGCTGCTCCAACACTATGGAACTCCCTACCTCCACCCATTAGGGTTTCCCTCTCTAACATCTTCAAGAAGGCCCTCAAACAGTGGTGTAACAATAGGCCCTGCAGCCCCTGCGCCCGCGGGGGGGCCCGCCCCCCCCCCCCCCCCCGGAGCCCGCTCGGGGCCGTTTTGTGGGGGCTGGAGGGGTGGCAGCATGAGGGGAAAGCCTTGGCCACAGTCGGCGGGGAGAGGGGAAGTTCCCCCCTTCTCCCTCACCTCGGGGCTCTCCCCTCTGCGCTCCCCTCCAGCTAGTTACAGTGTTTGGGCAGCGGGCAGCGGCGGGCAGATACATACCTTCTTCCGTGCGTTCCATCGCAGACTTCTCGCTCTAGCGGCTGACGTCACTTCCGGAAGTGACGTCAGTCGCTCTATGTATCTGCCCGCCGCTGCCCACACTGTAACTAGCTGGAGGGGAGAGGGGGGAAACTTCCCCTCTCCCCGCCGACTGCGGCCAAGGCTTTCCCCTCATGCTGCCACCCCTCCAGCCCCCACAACAAAACGGCCATGAGTGGGCCCCAGGGGAGGGGGGGGCGCTCTGAAATTCTGCAGGGGGGCCCGGTGGGGCCTAGTTACGCCCCTGCCCTCAAAACTCACATTTACACTCTGGCCTACAACCCCTCACTGATGCTCTAAACCTGCAGCTGAACCCTGTTCCCCTGGCTTTCATGTCTCCTCCTCGTGTTATTATTATTATTATTTAGTATTTATAGAGCGCCAACATCTTCCGCAGCGCTGTACAGAGTATATCGTCTTGTCACTAACTGTCCCTCAGAGGAGCTCACAATCTAATGTATGTATTGTTTTGCGTAGTGTATGCAGGGCCGGCCCTAGACTTTTTGCCGCCTGAGGCAAAAAAAAATTTTCCGCCGCCAAGCGCTCTGGGGGGCCGCCGAGCTGGAGGGGTAGCTGGCAGGACGGGGGTATTGGGCCTAGCGGCGGGGAGGGGGTCGTACCCCCCCCTCCCTCGCCTGGGTCCCCCGAACTGCGCTCCCCTCCAGCCTCCCCTCCAGCCTTACATAGAAGCACCCGCTATTTGTAAGACGCACGGGCGGGGAGGACTCTCCTCTTCCCAGCGTGCGCTCCACTGACATCACTTCCTGCAGCGTTGCAGGAAGTGACGTCAGTGGAGCGCACGCTGGATCGAGGAAGAGGTGAGTCCTCCCCGCCCGTGCCTCTTACAAATAGCGGCTGCTTCTATGTAAGGCTGGAGGGGAGCGGAGGACGGGGGACCCAGGCGAGGGAGGGGGGGGGAGTCCGACCCCCCCCTCCCCGCCGCTAGGCCCAATACCCCCGTCCTGCCAGCTACCCCTCCAGCTCGGCGGCCGGCTCCCCGCACGGACGGGCGGATGCCGCCCCTGGAAATTTGCCGCCTGAGGCAAAAGTTTCACCCCGCCTCATGAGCGGGCCGGCCCTGAGTGTATGTGTTGCAGTCTAGGGCAAATTTGGGGGGGGGGAGCCAATTAACCTATCCGTATGTTTTTGGGATGTGGGAGGAAACCGGAGTGCCCGGAGGAAACCCATGCAGACACGGAGAGAACATACAAACTCCATGCAGATGTTGACCTGGCTGGGATACCAACCAGGGACCCAGCGCTGCAAGGCGAGACCGCTAACCACTACGCCACCATGTTGCCCACCGTGTCTCCTACCTGTTCATGCACCTCCATTACCGTACACCCATCCTATGGATCTGAGTGAACTCAACTTGCCTAATCTAGAGTGACCAGACATCCCGGACTGCCCGGGCCGCGTCCCGGATTCGGGGTCCGCTGTCCCAGGCAGCATGAGGTCCCGGGAAACGTCCCTCTTTTAGCTGTGGGACGTCCCAGCCTCGGGACTCTGGCCACTGTATCGTCATGAACTGGCAGCGGCGTCTATAGACGCCGTGCCAGTTCATTGCCCGCAGCCCCGCTCCAGCCCCCTTAGTCTTCCGGTGTTCCGACACCGGCAGGCGAGCAGGGCTACGGTAAGATGGCTGCCGAAGCCCTGTACTGGAGATTATTTGTGTCTCCAGTGCAGGTCTTCGGGCGCCATCTTGCCGTAGCCCTGCTCTGCCTGTCAGCGTGGGACTGTAGGAGGAGGAGCAAGACGGTCCCAGGAGCAGCGCTTTGGCCAGGGGCGAGAGGAGACTTCTTCCAGGTGAGTAAATGCTTTTTTTTTTCCAGGTGAAATGTGCCCACATTGCGTTTTGTGCTGAAATGTGCCCACATTGCGTTTTGTGCTGAAATGTGCCCACATTGCGTTTTGTGCTGAAATGTGCCCACATTGCGTTTTGTGCTGAAATGTGCCCACATTGCGTTTTGTGCTGAAATGTGCCCACATTGCGTTTTGTGCTGAAATGTGCCCACATTGCTTTTATTTTCTGGTGTCTGGGGTAACTGTTGCTGCCTTTATTATTTAATGGTCATAGTTGGCTGTGTTTGCTGCTTTGGGGTTACGGTATACTATTAAATAGCATCACACAGTTTCTGCACACCCATGATGCGAATCCGCGTTTGACCACATCATGGCATAAACACTGCTTTCTTATGCCTCGCTGTTACATCATTATGTTAGCTCCGCCCATACAATGTCATGGCCACGCCCATTTTGCAGTGCGGCGCGCGCAGCCCCCATTTTTCCGGCGCGGCGCGCATCCCCCCATTTTCCAGCGCGTGAGGCAAAGACTTTTGGAAGATGACCTGGTATCAAGAAGGGCAGCAAAGAAGCCACTTCTCTCCCAAAAAAACATCAGGGACAGATTGATCTTCTGCAGACAGTATGGTGAATGGACTGCTGAGGACTGGGGCAAAGTCATATTCTCCGATGAAGCCCCTTTCCAATTGTATGGGGCATCTGGAAAAAGGCTTGTCAGGAGAAGAAAAGCTGAGCTCTACCATCAGTCCTGTGTCATGCCAACAGTAAAGCATCCTGAGACCATTCATGTGTGGGGTTGCTTCTCATCCAACAAAGCCATGAATAAAGAATGGTACCAAAACACCCTCCAACAACAACTTCTTCCAACAATCCAACAACAGTTTGAAGAACAATGCATTTTCTAGCACGATGGAGCACCGCGTCATAAGGCAAACGTTATAACTAAGTTGCTCGGGGACCAAAACTTTCACATTTTAGGTCCATGGCCCGGAAACTCCCCAGATCCTAATCCCATTGAAAACTTGTGGTCATTCCTCAAGAGGCGGGTGGACAAACAAAAGCCAACTAAGGCCTGGTGCACACAGAGCGGTTTTTGAAGAGTTTCGCAAACCGCTTCCGCCTGTGAAAACGCTTGGCTAATGTATCTCAATGGGATGGTGCACACCAGCTCCTGCAGCACTTTTGCAGTTTGCAGAAGCGTTTCTGCCTCGATGAAAAGTATAGGAAAAGCGCAAACCGCTCTGAAAAACGCTAGATCAGAGGGGTGTTCCAGGCAGTTTTGTTACAGAAGCTGTTCAGTAACAGCTTTACTGTAACAATTTATGAAATCTGCTACACAAAAACGCTCCAGAAAACCGCTAGGCATGTTTAAAAAAATCTCCCTAAACATGCCTAGAATGGCTCTGAAAATCTGCTTCAAAAATCTCTAGCGTTTTGAGGATCTGCTAGCGGTTTTGGTGTGCACTGGGCCTAATTCTGAGAAACTCAAAGAAGTGATTATGAAAGAACTAGTAGACCCAAGCCCGTTTTTAAAAACGGGCTCTAGGGTCTATTTCTCGCCGCCACATGTTACTGCACTCGCGCATCTGCCGCACACCCGGCCGCCCGCTCACACGCCCGCCCGACTCCCTGGCCCCATCCTCCTGTCTCCGTGAGGCTGGGTCCATGCTGCGCACATGCGCAGTAGCAAAGAGCACAGACCAGCTACACAGAGATGGCACAGGGTCCCTACAATGCTAGAAAATTTGCCACTGCTGAGCAATTGCCCTTTGAAAAGATGTGAGATTTTAAAAAATGTGAAATAGGGAGGCAATGAAAGCCTATGGGGGATTTTACCAATTTTGGAGCCCTGTAACTCTGGTTTGCAGAGATGTAGGGACCCCATCTTTAGAATCCAAGTCTAACAATATGTCTTCTACCTGCATGAGACATTTCGTGAAATTCAGACGTTGCTAACGGCCATGGCTGAGATTTATGTACGTCAGCATAACTACCATTGAAATTGCCCAAATAAACAGGTTTTTGTGACCCTAGGCTATGACCTCTTTGGCCTAGGGGCCCGAAACTCACCAGTCATGTTCCCCCTAAGGGTCCCTACAATGCTAGAAAATTTGCCACTGCTGAGCAATTGCCCTTTGAAAAGATGTGAGATTTTGGAACTGTAAATAGGAGGCCCAATGAAAGCCTATGGGGGATTTTACCAAATTTGGAGCCCTGTAACTCTGGTTTGCAGAGATGTAGGGAACCCATCTTTGGAGCCCAAGTCTAACAATATGTCTTCTACCTGCATGAGACATTTCGTGAGATTCAGACGTTGCTAATGGCCATTGCTGCGATTTATGTACGTCAGACTCGCCACCATTGAAATTGCCCAAATAAACAGGTTTTTGTGACCCTAGGCTATGACCTCTTCGGCCTAGGACTGCATTGAACGTGACCCACGCATTGTGCGCATTCTGGACAACACCAATTACTGTTTATTGTTTATTGAACCTCTCATCTGTATTACATTTATGACTGCATGGCGACAAAATGCAAATTGCTATCCGCACGCTTCTTGTCCTCATGCAAGGCCTGGGTTGTTGTGTCTCAAAGCGTGGCCTTCTCCTCCTGCGCCACCCTCCTCTTGTTCCATCACGTGTGCTGCTGCTGGGTTAGCGTTACCGGTCCCTTTTCCTGGAACCTCTTATCTGTATTACATTTATGACTGCATGCCGACAAAAAGCATGTTACCTGTGCAAAGAAAACAGACATTTCCCGCATTTAAAAGACAGTTTTCCCTTTGAAACTTTAAAATCGATTTTCTCAAAAACTATAAGCTCTTTTTGCTAATTTTTTTTCCCTCTTGTACCCACTCCCAATGTGCACATACCCTGTAAATTTGGGGTATGTAGCATGTAAGGAGGCTTTACAAAGCACGAAAGTTCGGGTCCCCATTGACTTCCATTATGTTCGGAGTTCGGCTCGAACACCCGAACATCGCGGCCATGTTCGGTCTGAACCCGAACATCTAGATGTACGCCCAACACTACACGTGATCTGTTCGGGGAACGTTCGGCCATGCGCTCTTAGTTCGGCCATATGGCCGAACAGTTTGGCCGAACACCATCAGATGTTCGGCCGAACTCGAACATCACCCGAACAGGGTGATGTTCTGCAGAACCCGAACAGTGGCGAACACTGTTCGCCCAACACTAGTTAGAGCACATAGAAAAACACAGGTAATTTTTTTTTTCTTTTAGTTTTCAACTTTCTACATTGTTCCTCTGTTGCATTCTGGGACTGATTGCCTGCGTTAACGGATTAAAAACGCACATAGTGTGCGTTTTACATTGACTAACATTGTAACGCATAAAGCTAGCGTTGGCCGAAAAACTGCGCCTGGGTGCTTCGTAACGCAACGCACAAAAACGCTGCGTTATATGTGAAAGCTAAAATGAAAGTCTATGGGCTTTCATTTTACCTTGGGTAACGCAAACTTTACCGTTTGCGTTGAAACGCAGAAAATCTGCCCTAATGTGAAAGAGCCCTAACACACTGCTTCCCATCCTCTTCTTGCACCTCTGACACTGTGGTTGTCTTTGGCAGGTTGTTGGTGCGTCGTATCAATTGTTATGTACAGAGTGTTTGAGGGGCTCCAATGTAAAACGTGCATTGGGGCCCACAGCTCCTTAGCTACGCCACTGCAGAAAAACACACGGCTTCTAAAAAATAAAAAGTAAAAGTTCACAGGCTTTAAATAATATATTTAAATTTTGTATTTGGAGGGAACCTGAGGTAAGAGGGATATGGGGGCTGACATGTTTATTTCCTTTTAAACAATGCATATTGCCTGACTGTTGTGCTGATCCTCTGCCTCTTAATATTTTGAGCTAAGTACACACATGTGAGAATTGTCACCCATCGGGAAACGATCACTCAGGCGTCAATCGGGGAACAATGCTGTACAGCCACATCCCTAGCCTAGAGGCTAGAGATGTGTTCTGTTGCTGGGGGGGGACGGGACGGGACGATAAAGCTGCGTCAATTGGTTTGCGGTAGTTGAAAAACTGCATTCTGATCGGTTATACTCTGGCATTGGGGGTCATTAAGGATCCAATAGGACAGATCCTCAACGATGCCAATGCTCCAGCAATATTGATCAGCAGCTGAGACTATCGTTTTCGGACATTTTGCCTGACATTTATCTCATGTGTAGGTAGCTTTAGCCATAGGCCCTGAACAAGCATGCAGATCACATGTTCCTGACTGAAGTGTGATTGGATTAGCTGCATGCTTGTTTCAGGCATGTGATTCAGACACTACTGATGCCTGAAATATCTGCAGGACTGCCAGGTAACTGGGATTATTTAAAAGGAAATAAAAATGGCAGCCTCCATATGTCTCTCACCTCGAGTTGCTTTTATTATCTAAGAAAGGGACATTTGAGGAGAGGGGGTTGGGCATTTGGTGAAAAGGGGACCAGTCCTCGAAAGTGGGACCTCTGCCACTGATCCCTGCACAGATCGTAACAGTTCAGGTCCACTGCTTTAAAGTGGACCTGAACTCTTGCACAGGACAGCAGAAAAACAGAGAAAAATGCACCCTGAGAGAGCTTAGCTTGTCTAATCCCTCTCATCTGCCTAATCACCACTGTAATTTGATCTCTCAGCTGTGTCAGCTGACTGCCACAGAAGAGCAGCTAATTTGTAAACATAGGATGTTAACCCTATGTCTGCTTCCATGAAAGCAGGAAGTAGGCACACTGCAGATTTATTGCAGGATTTCTATCAGCTGTAACAAATAAATGTTTTTCTTTAAAGGTTATTATGCTGTTGCTTATCTTTTTAGAGCAGAGAGGAAGTTCTTCTGTGTTCAGGTCCGCTTTAAGATGACTCATTGGACAGCTGCAAGGAAAAAAAATCTTAAGTAACGGAGGCGTCGGCAGAAGCGCTGAGGAATTTGTGAAATTGTGCATCGCGTCATCATCCAGTTTCCCCTCCAGCCTGTTAGGTTGCGCCACACAACTTAGCAGATCGTTTCGGGGCGCTGCTCTCCGCGAGCCTGGGCGAGGGCGACAGCTGCTGTAATAACCGCGCCGGGTGTGCGCTCACCCCTGGGGGGGGGGGGAGCATTTCACTGGAGACAATACTGTATTATCGGCCGCTGCATGAGCGCAACAGGTGCGGAACCAGCAGGATCAGCTGAGCTGCGAACATGTGGAGGTGACATCATCGCTCTCGAGATCCTGACACTTTTCCATGAATGCCCAAGTCTGCATATAAACCTCTTGTGTTTGCCATTATCGCTGTGGAAGGTTGTTGATTAGTTGTTATTTATAGTTTTTATAAAGCTACAAAATATTACGCAGCGCTGCACAATAGATAAATGGGTTAACCTACAAGGTAGGTCTCACAATAAGGGCCCATTCACACTTACCGGTACCGGTTTGCGTGTGATTTTACCGCGTTTAGCGCAGTAAAATCACTGTACACTCTCGCAATTCCTGATGATCACGATCAGCGCTTTTATAAGCACTGTACCGCGATTGCTCCAGGAAGAGAAAGTGCTGCAGACAACACGTTTTGCGATTGTTGTTAATCGCGAAACGCCCGCAATCATTGGCAATTGCGGCAGCGAGATCCCTGCCATATAGTTAAAATTGCACCACCGCTTTAAAAAGCGTTAGCGCTTTGAAGATTAGCGGGAATAAACCTAAAGGCGCATACTTTTGCAAATGACTGGTCTGTCAGACCCTCCCGCAGGGTCAAGTTTGTCTCTGGCCATATTGCCACTCCAGGCGAGGAAATCTGTGCCCCCCCCCCCCCCCTTCCCATTAAAATAACCACAATGCTGCAGCATTTCACCAGAAAATAATCACATTACAGTAGTGGTTCAGTGCAATACTACGAGCCGCCGATCTACCCCCTCTATACCACTGTGTCCAATTGAAAAATGTACTGTTTGATCGTCCTTTCTATACATTTTTGCAACAGATTCATTGATTAAAAGTATAATCGATGTGGGTGGTTGGTAATCATCAGATTCAATCCTAGTGAAAGAATCTGTCAGTAAAAATGAATGCATGTATTGACAGCTATAGGCTAGGGTTACTAATAACAAGATCGGGGGATTAAATTGTGAGGGTAAGAGGTGGTGGGGGGCAAAGTAGAGAATGACAAGGAACATTTATATTGCATTTTTCTCCTTGCGGACTCAGGAGCTGCAGCCACTAGGATACACTCTACAGGCAGTAGCAGTGTTAGGGAGTCTTGCCCAAGGTCTCTTACTGAATAGGTGCTGGCTTACTGAGCAGGAATAGCTGGGATTTGCTGAGGTTTGAACTCAGGTTGCCAGTGCCAGAGGCGGAGCCCTTAAAGGGAACCTTAACTGCTGCGGAAAAATAAATTCACTTATCTGGGGGCTTTCCCAAGCCTCCTGCAGCCGTCCTGTGCCCGCGCCGGTCCTTCGGTGCCCTCCGGTCTCCCTCCGCCGCTGAGTTTCGATTTCGGACGACTGCCAGTCGTCCTGGGGCCTCTTCCGCATTCCTTGTCGTAAACTGCAGTAAAGCGCGTCCGCATGACGCCAAACGCGTCATCGCATGACGTCAAACGCGTCATGCGGACGCGCTTTACTGCAGTTTACGACCAGGAATGCGGAAGAGGCCCCAGGACGACTGGCAGTCGTCCGAAATCGAAACTTAGCGGCGGAGGGAGACCGGAGGGCACCGAAGGACCGGCGCGGGCACAGGACGGCTGCAGGAGGCTTGGGAAAGCCCCCAGGTAAGTGAATTTATTTTTCCGCAGCAGTTAAGGTTCCCTTTAAAGAGGAACTGTAATGACAAAACGCCCCATGGGGGGTACTCCCCTCTCTCTGGATAGTGTAATGGTTAAAGAGACTCTGTAACAACAAAAACCTCCCCTGGGGGGTACTCACCTCGGGTGGGGGAAGCCTCCGGATCCTAATGAGGCTTCTCACGTTGTCCTCTGTCCCACGGGGGTCTCGCTGCAGCCCTCCGAACAGCCGGCGACAGAGCCGACTGTAGCTTCAATATTTACCTTTGCTGGCTCCAGCGGGGGCCTAAAAGTTTGGATAAGAAAATGTGCTGTTTTTGCCAATAAAGTAGGATTATCATTCATAACAAATTCTGGTCACGTGACACAAGCGCTCAGGTAGACAGCCATGCAGCCCGAACCATAAGGGCCCTTTTCCACTAGCAATCGCTAGCGTTCTCGCTGAACGCTAGCGATTGCTGAATAGCCAAAGGTAAAAAATTCCCGGCGATTTCCCGATGTTTGCGATCGCGATTTTGCTATGCTATGCACTGCATAACAAAATCGCGGCAATAATCGCTCCGCTGCGAGATCGCGCTCAGGTAAAAAATGAATCGCGGTAGTGGAAATGACCTACCACGATTCCTATGTTAAAAGCAAACTGTAGCGATTTGAAAAATCACTAGCGGTTTGCGGTTTTGCGATTCAGCCATCGCAAACGCCGTAGTGGAAAAGGGCCCTTACTGAGCAATGGCAGCTCCGATTGGCTCTGTCCTGATCCCTCCTACTTAGAGAAAAAAAATACCACCTTGTATCTCAGGAAACCCTGTTCTGCTCAACTCTGATTGGCTCTGTCCTGATCCCTCCTCCTTAGAGAAAAAAATGCCACCTTGGATCTCAGAAAGCCCTGTTCTGCTCCATCTGACGAGCAATGTACTGGCGTTAAGGTCAGTGGCTGTACAGTCACCCCTCCCCTCCAATCAGCAGTGAATGGTGTGAACTCCGCCTACATTCCCTGTAATGATTCCGAGAGGGCAGTTGCTATGAAGACGCCCAAAAAGGGTCCCCACCGCAGGAACTTCAAAAGTCCAGGTGAGTTTTGGTGGGAAGTGCCGCTCACCCAGGGGCGGGCAGCTGTGAGGGGAGGCCAACTGCTAACCTTCCCTTCCACCTTCCACCACATCCTCCAGATCAGGGGTTTTGTGGCTACACTTGTTATGATCCTGATGGCCGCATTTGTTTAATGGCCCTTGTGAGAGGGACCCCGAGGCTGTGAGGATCACCGGGGGGAGGCAAGGGAAAGGGTGAGAACATTGGGGGGCCCCATCAAAGTTCTGCAGAGGGCCCCATGATTTATAGTTCCGCCCCTGCGCCCATCTTAGTTTTAGGAGAGGGGGGGGGGCAGGAGGGAGGGGCGCTCAGAAAGTGTCAATTGGCTTCACTCCAACTATCGTGGCGTTTCTTCCCACGTTTGCATTGAACGGGTCCCCTGGCTGCACAGCGTCCAATCAGATCAGAAGCTCATTTTCTTGTTCTTAGAGCGTAACTTTGTGTTCTTTGTCAGTTTCAAGAGCTTCTGATAAACAACTTCCTCCGCGCTCGCTGCCAACATCTGTGCGCCTGGATCCGTGTCAGTATGGCTGTCATCCCCTGGCAGGCCATCAGAGCGACTCAGTGTGAAACCGTGAGGAGCATGTGACTGCGCAGCATCTGACTCACAAACACATATGAGTCTCTGCAGCGGCAGAAGTGAGACCATGCCGATGGAGATCAGATTATGCCTATTATGGCAACAAACTCTTTATTACTAGAGATAGCCCGAACCTCAGATTTTCGGTTCGCGAACTTCCGTGAAAGGTTCGGTTCGCGCGAACTTTTGCGAACCGCAATAGACTTCAATGGTGATGCGAACTTTGAAAACTAGAAACACTTATGCTGGCCACAAAAGTGATGGAAAAGATGTTTCAAGGGGTCTAACACCTGGAGGGGGGCATGGATGAGTGGGATAGACGCCAAAAATCCCGGGGAAAAATCTGGATTTAACGCAAAGCAGTGTTTTAAGGGCAGAAATCACATTGAATGCTAAATTGCAGGCCTAAAGTGCTTTACAACATTTTGCATGTGTATACATCAATCAGGGAGTGTAATTAGAGTACTGCTTCACACCGACGCACCAAACTCACTGTGTAACGCACCGCAAACAGCTGTTTGCGTAGTGACGGCCGTGCTGGACTGGTGCGCACCATGGCGAGAGGGCAGGCCGTGGCGGTTTTCAAGCCCATATGGTTGCCGGGCTGTGGTAGCTCAATGATAGAACAGTGACTGTCCAGCTGATCAAATTTGGTCTGTCCACAATGAAGAAACAACCTTATTATCTTCTTGTATGTAGGTAGGCATAGGTAGGTGCCCCAGTATAGGTAGGTAGGCATAGGTAGGTGTCCCAGTATAGGTAGATAGGCATAGGTAGGTGCCCCAGTAGTTAGCTAGGCATCGGTAGGAGTCCCAGTATAGGTAGGTGGGCATAGGTAGGTGCCCCAGTAGTTAGCTAGGCATAGGTAGGAGTCCCAGTATAGGTAGGTAGGCGTAGGTAGGTGTCCAAGTATAGGTAGATGGGCATAGGTAGGTGCCCCAGTAGTTAGCTAGGCATAGGTAGGAGTCCCAGTATAGGTAGGTGGGCATAGGTAGGTGCCCCAGTAGTTAGCTAGGCATAGGTAGGAGTCCCAGTATAGGTAGGTAGGCATAGGTAGGTGTCCCAGTATAGGTAGATGGGCATAGGTAGGTGCCCCAGTAGTTAGCTAGGCAATAGGCATAGGTAGGAGTCCCAGTATAGGTAGGTAGGCATAGGTAGGTGTCCCAGTATAGGTAGATAGGCGTAGGTAGGTGCTCCAGTAGTTAGCTAGGCATAGGTAGGAGTACCAGTATAGGTAGGTAGGCATAGGTAGGTGCCCCAGTAGTTAGCTAGGCATAGGTAGGAGTCCCAGTATAGGTAGGTAGGCATAGGTAGGAGTCCAAGTATAGGTAGGTAGGCATAGGTAGGTGTCCCAGTATAGGTAGGTAGGTGTCCCAGTATAGGTAGATAGGCATAGGTAGGTGCCCCAGTAGTTAGCTAGGCATAGGTAGGAGTCCCAGTATAGGTAGGTAGGTAGGCATAGGCAGGTGCCCTAGTATAGGTAGGTAGGTGTCCCCGTATAGGTAAGTAGGTGCCCCAGTAGTTAGGTAGGCATAGGTAGGTGTACCAGTATAGATAGTTAGGCAGGGCCTGGTTGGCACAGTAATAGCAATTAGTCAGTGGGCAACACACACAAAAAACACATCAGGAGAACATTAGCTCTCAAAAAAGCTGTTGAGGGGTGCTATTTTAGCAATAACAATCAGCCAGGAGCAAGCTAACAAGCCTACAAGAGCCTAACTAATTTTTCCCTATGAGAGTCACTTCACTAATTAATGCAGGCACACGAGTGAGTATAATGGCCAGCGCTGCCTGCCTTTTATAAGGGGGGGAGTGGCTCCAGGAGAGAGTGTAGCCTGATTGGCTACAATGTGCCTGCTGATTGTGATGTAGAGGGTCAAATTTGACCCTAATGGCGCACTATGGGGGCGAACCGTTTTGCCTTCGCTGGCGAACGCAAACCACCAAAAGTTCGCCTGGAACCGTTCGCTGGCGAACCGTTCGGGCCATTTCTATTTATTACATCCTGATGGGCCCCTTTTCCATTTCTACTAGGGGTAGGCATGCCGGATGATGCACACGTACATTGTAGGATCATCCACCAGGCAACCTAAGCAGCTGCTTGGGGCGCTAGTGGGTGTTAAGGGGCCCACCTGCCATCTTCTCTGACCTCCCACCTCTTTAGCTTACCAAAAAGACCACAAGCGGGGCCCCAAATCTCCTTTCTTGCCTAGGGCCCCAGTACATCTTAATCCATCTCTGCGCACGTACGAGTCCAAATTCGCTTGGGTCATGTGGGGGGGAGGGGCGGCACCTATGTTCCTTTACGGCCTGTACACACTGGCTGCGTTGCTATTTTCGAATCGCATGCAATTTTTGCAATTGCAAAGCCTTTATGAAAATAAAGCAAATCACGAGGAGCAGGTGTGAAGCGCAGTAAAAAAAAACACGATGCATGCGATTTTTATTGTGTTTTTTTTTTTTTTTTTTTTTTTAAGTAGAACATCTGGAATTCGGGAAAAGATGGCTTCAGCAAAATCACAAACTCACAAAAATCGCAAGTAGAAGTTTGATTAAGAAACTCAATCGCGTTGCACTGCAATTGCGCTTGATGATTTTCAGTGTGTACAGGCCCTTGCGGAGGAATGCACACGCCATCTGAATTTTTGTTCCCAGTGCAATTGAAAAATTTCCAGGTGCAAATGCAGGCGATTTTGCAATGAATGCAATTTTTGCGTGCATTTGTGACCAGGATTGGAGGTCGCATTCTCACAAGTTTGCTTCAGGCAGAAAAAAGTCTAGAGGTCTAGTCCGGCCCTGGGGGAAGGGTGGACCACACACTCGTAATTCAGGCACCGGCTATTGCCGGCGGCTGAATTCCCATGTTTTTTTTTTCTCATTTGAGCCCTCGCCCTGCAACCTATGGCGGCACCCAAATCATCAGCGTAGGTCTGCACAAAAGTAAGCTGTCTCATCTATAGGATCCGGAGCCTTCCGTCTTAGGAAAGTATGTGTTTTTGTACCCGAGGCTCCCCTCGTGTCCACTTTAAGGGTGACCTTGATGGACCATGTGTGTGACGCTTTCCTCCTCCTCCTCGCTGGAGTTTGGTGATATAATATTATCAGGAGGATTCACCAAACACTGGTGCTCTCAGGTCCCATTACGGGGATGATCCCATTTACATTTTTGAATCTCCGCCATGGGCTCCCCCATGTGTGCGGGAGCCTGGTGGGGTCGCTGCCAGGCAGCCATTCACGGAGGCTTTTATGGGGCATACATACTGAACGTAGTCATTGTATAACTGAGAGCATCGGCCAAGAGCTGGGCGACTTCAGAGACTGGGAAAAATATTTATTGTAAATTCACAAATGACATCATCAAGTGACATCACCAGCGTGCGCTCCACTGACGTCACTTCCTGCAACGCCGTCCACTTACAATACAGTGGGCGGCGTTGCAGGAAGTGACGTCAGTGGAGCGCACGCTGGATAGAGGAAGAGGTGAGTCCTCCCCGCCCACTGCCTCTTACGAGTAGCGCTTCTGATCTATTTAAGGCTGGAGGGGAGCGGAGGACGGGGGACCCAGGCGAGGGAGGGGGGGTCCGACCCCCCCCCCCTCCCCGCCGCTAGGCCCAATACCCCCGTCCTGCCCGCTACCCCTCCAGCTCGGCGGCCGGCTCCCCGCACCCACCGACGGGCGGATGCCGCCCCTAGAAATGTGCCGCCTGAGGCAAAAGTTTCACCCCGCCTCATGAGCGGGCCGGCCCTGGGTGTCCCCAGAATAGTTAGCCAGGTGTCCCCCGGCAGGAGGCCCGAGCTCAGTGAAGGGAGAGCGGTAGGTACAGTAGTGGGAAAGGGGGGGGACATCTCCCCCCCCCCCCTTTCCTCACCTTTGGGCTCCCACTTCCTCGCTCTACACTCTAGAACTAAAGTTTTGGGGTGGCTGGCAGCAGGTGGGACTTACCTGCCTCCTTCCAAAGCAGTAGTGATGCCCGGTTCATGAGTCATTTGATCCGATTCTTTCCTGTGAGTTTAATGATCCGACTCATCCACTGAACCGAATCAGTTCAGTGGATGAGACAGAAACTGCAGCTAAACACTGTGTGCAGCTGCAGTTCCTGTCTCATCCACTGAACTGATTTGGTTCAGTGGATGAGTCGGATCATTAAACTCACAGGAAAGAATCGGCTCAAATGACTCATGAACCGGACATCACTACGCAGCACTTGGAGCGAGGCAGAGGTAAGTTGCGCCTGGGGCAAGGTCAGGTTTTGACGCCTAAACTGCCATTCATTTTGCCGCCTTTTTAAGAATTCAAACTGCGCCTGGGGCAAGATACCCGCCCCCCCCCCCCCCCCCAGATCCGTCCCTGCCGCCCGCTGCCAGTCACCCCAAAACTTTAGTTCTAGAGGGTAGAGCGAGGAAGGGGGGGAGCCCAAAGGTGAGGAAAGGGGGGGGGGGGGAGATGTCCTCCCTTTCCCACTGTGCCCACTGCTCCCTCTTCTCTGCGCTCTCTCCCTCCACACAACCCAAAAAGGAGGACATCTGGCCATCCTTCCTTGCCTTGCGCCGGACGGAGCACAAGCTGTCCAAAAACCGGACTGTCCGACCTAAATCCGGACGGATGGCCACCCTAATAACAATTGATACGGCGCACCAAAACCTGCCAAGGATAACCACAGTGTAAGAAGTGCAAGGAGGGAATGGGGAACAGCTTGTTGATGATTACCACTATTCAAAGTATGGCCTAGTGCACACCAGAGCGGTTCTGCTGCGGTTTCCGATCCGCTTGCGGGTGCGGATCCGCTAGGGTAATGTATTTCAATGGGCTGGTGCACACCAGAGCGGGAGGCGTTTTGCAGAGGCGTTTCTGCCTCAATGTTAAGTATAGGAAAAACGCAAACCGCTCTGAAAAACAGCACTTCACAGCGGTTTTGCCGGCGGTTTTTTGTTACAGTAGCTGTTCAGTAACAGCTTTACTGTAACAATACATGAAATCTACTACACCAAAAACGCTTCACAAAACCGCAAAATGCTAGCTGAAACGCTACAGAAAAAGAAGAAAAAGTGTTTCAAAATCTGCTAGCATTTTGCGGATGTGCTAGCAGTTTTTGGTGTGCATCGGGCCTATATGTAGAAGTGATTATTATGAGCACAGGACCAATAGAGAGCTAATACTGCAGTTGAGGGAGGGGCCCAAGGGCTCCGATGCGGTTGCAACCTCTGCACCCCCTATTAATACGCCCCTGCTAGCCAGAAAAGGAAGTACACCGGTTGGCTGACAGCTCCCGAGGTCCCGGTGTCATACTGACCAAACGTTTACGGGGGCCTTGTGGGGTAATAGTTACGCCCAAACACGACATCTGAACTGAGAGGTATATGGAGGCTGACCTGTTTATTTGCCTGGCTGTCCTGCTGATCCTCTGCCTCTAAAACATTTAGCCATAGACCCTGAACAAGTATCCGGATCAGATCTTTCTGACAAAAATCTGACAAGATTATCTGCGTGCTTGTTTGAGGTGTGTGATTCAGACACTCTGCAGCCAAAGACAGTCAGGCCCCATTCACTTTAGAGCGTTTTGCCGCGATTTCGGCAAAGCGCTCAAACGCTAGCGCTTTTTAAAAGCGCTAGCGTAATGAAACCCTATGGGCTCGTTCTTACTTGTGCGATTTGCGCTAATCGCCGCAAATCACCCAAAAATGCGAACTGCAAACGCATCGCCTGCACCATTTTTAGGCGATTTTCCCGGCGATCGTGTTTCAGTGCTATAGAAGCGCTAAACGCGATCGCAGCAAAATTGCCACACTGTTCAGTGATTTTTCCACGTGAAATCGCGGAAAAATCACTCCTGCAAAACGCCGGAAAAAATCTCCGGCGTTTTACGCCTCTAAGGCAACGGGATTCCCTGGAGGGCGGGATGATGTAATCGACGTCGTGACGTCATCAGGAGTCCCGATCCACCCCCCAGCGCTGCCTGGTGCTGATAGGCCAGGCTGCGCAAGGGGTCCAGGGGGGGGGGGGGGGGGGCGGCGCGGCGGATAGCGGCGAATCGGCACGGGGCAGCGGCGATCGGTGTGCTCACGTAGCTACCGCCAGGAAGGTTAAAGGGAACCCAAAGCAAATCCTAAAGCAAATGTAAACGGAAAAAAACAACAGTTTAACCTGGGCCTGGGGCTTCTACCAGCCCCCTGCAGCCATCCTGCGTCATCACTCTGAAATGTTTCTGTCACCCCGCAGCGTCCCTCTTTCATTTGGATGAGCTGCCTCCTGATTGCTCTCTCATGGTCGGGAGCTCTGTGCACATGCGCGGTACAGGGAAATCTCTAATGCGCATGTGAAGAATGCTCCCGGCGGCGGGAGCACAATGAACGATGTGCATGCTCTGTTGCCGTCGACTCACTGAGTCACCCAGCCAAAGGGAGCGCAGAGGGGGATTGGAGCATCAACCAGTGTCTGCGCCAGCACAGGGCTCCTGCGAGGGGCTGGTGGAAGCCTCAGGTAAGTTTAAACTAGTTGTTTTTTTTCTGTTTGCTTTAGGTTCCCTCTAGGCCCTGTATACAAACTAGATTCAAGTAAATCTGGTGTGCTCCCCCCCTCAAAAAAAAAGCCACTGTCGCTTGGCCAGCGATCCGCCAGGCAAATCAACTCAGTCGAGCAACAACAATTGCTTTGTCCTCGTGTTCACCCAATCCACCACGTGACGTCATGTCTGCGCCACTCTGCAGAGGCGTATGTAGAGGGGTGCAGACATGGCTTGTGCCACAGAACCATGGGTGCCATGCTGCGCCCCCATGCCTTCCCCTCTGCTGTGCCCCCATGTCTGCCACAATGCCATCACACCTCCCTGTCATTCAGACCTTAGATCAGATTAATGCTGTCATCTGGGGACAGGGCCGGTTTTAGCAACGATGGGGCCTTAGGGAAAAATAAACCTGGGGGGCCCCCAACAGATACCCCAAAACAAAAATCGGTATTAAGGGACCTTTTTTGCAGCTGGTATAAATGAAGCCCCAATCAGTCAGAGCTCCACATTCTGGCTATCCCAGCCTGCATGGGGGACAAGGGGTTCAAAAGTTTTCAGGAGGGGGGACCCCACATAATTAAAAAAGAAAAAAAAATTCCCACACTCTAAACATAAAATAATTTTTGGGGGGAAAATAGGAAAAAATGCCAGGGATCTTCATACAGCCATATTGCGGCTGTATAGTGTTCCCTGGCCAAAGCGCTGTGGCTGCGGAGGGTTTTCCAGGAGGTCCAGACGTACTGCGCATGGACCCCCAGGAAACCCCATCAGGAAATGTATTGCTCTTTCTAGTGTGTGTGTGTGTGGGGGGGGGGCAGTGCTCTGACCAGGAGGGCCACAATTTCAGTGTTTGCCATAAGCTCTATATTACCCAGATACCCCCCTGCCGCTCTGTCCTCCCCACATTGCAACAGCACATGTAGTCAGCCTGCAGGTGGTTTATTTTTTGACAGCATGGAAAGGGTTAGTTTAATTGTAATGTGTCCCAATCCAGAACAATTTCCCCTCTTTCTTACCTGTCAGGGTAAGGGATAGCTTCTCCCGCAAGCAAGATTGTGGAAAACTCTGTTACCTATCACGTCTTCATTGCTATTTATCGTTTGCGGATTCCCTCTTACTTTAGTTTCAGTAATAGTTTGATTCAAGGCATGTAGGCTATTAGCCTTCAGCACCTGGTCCTGTGTGTTGATGGGGCTGCCACCTCAAGCTTCCAGGCACACTGATTTTCTGTTGCTTTTGGCATTCAACGTCCACCGCAAGGCAGAGGTGCTAGTTTTGGTTGACCCTTTATTACCACAGGACTTGCTGCATCTAGCCAGCGGTCCTTTGTTCCACCACCCAATGAAGCTTTTGA